>NW_028263370.1:16822393-17140663 GCF_051168715.1 Poecilia mexicana | reverse complement strand
TTGGTTGGGGTGGAGGCATCCAGCTCTGGTAGGTGACGATGGTTTCCTCTGCCTTCCACCATCTTCTGTAAATCACCTATTAACTTTGATTTAATTCCAGCTCTGACACTGCTGCAGCTCCCTGGAGACCCTGCTGTTTTGTTTCACTGCTTGGTTTCTTTTTTTTTTTTTGTTTAACTTTACTTTGTTTCTTCGGTTGACTTTGTTTAATTAGTTTTATCTCGTTTGGTTTCTTAAGTTTTTTGGTACACAAGCTTTCTATTGTTTAGTGTGGCCTCCAGCCTTGCCGCAGGTGGCAGCCTTGGGTTCTTTTAGACCAGGGGTGTCAAACTCCAGTCCTCAAGGGCCGCTGTCCTGCAACTTTTAGATGTGCCTCTGCTGCACCACACCTGAAAAGAATAATTAGGTCATTAGCAAGGCTCAGGAGAACCGATCTACACAGGGAGGAGGTAATTAAGCCATTTCATTCCACTGTTTTTTACCTGTGGCACTTCTAAACACTGCAGGACAGCGGCCCTTGAGGACTGGAGTTTGACACCCCTGTAGACTATTTTATTAAATTATTGATATTTGTAATTGATTCTGTTGGAGGTAACCTCATTTTAGTCTTTGGCCAAGTTTAAATTGTAGTATTTGGTTTTTTTTTGTATTTGAATGTTTAACCCCACCCTTTTTTCTCCAGGCTGAGAGCTGAAGGTAGTGGGAGGGGCCTACAGGGAGACTGGAACTGTGTGTTGTGTAGTGGCCGGTGTTGGTATTTCTTCACGACTGAATGCCTGTTTTCAAGTGTTTGGAGTGATTTATTTTGGATTTATACATTTATTTTAGGAACCAGTTCCCATTTGGTCTGCCCTCCCCCTGCTGGTAGGCCTCAGTACTGTGCACTTCCCTTCCTATTGTAGATCCTTATATTTTGATAGTCCTTTTTTTAAAAACAAACATGAAAACAATAAAATGTAATTAACTTTTGGAAAAGTCTTGTTCTCTTTGGTCACAAACCTCGAGTGCCTAATGACAATCTATTTCCTTGGGTGCAATTCCCAAGGTGGCGTTGTTGACAACTTCTGGTTACCCTGCTGTGAGGAGCAGAGTATCGGATTCATACCCTCGTGTCGCCACAGTAGGAAAGTGCACCATTCCTGGAAATACTGCAATACCAGGATGATGTGTGGAGTGGACAGAGCAAGCCCTTATTCCATCTCCCTGTTTCAAAAAACAATTTAAGATACAGTCCCCAAGTGGAGACATATCAGATATTAAACTGATAAGAACAGACACTACACACTGATCTTAGCCAAAAGGCCGAGAAACGATGCCACATAACTGGCGAGGAAAACAAGTCATTCTGACTGGCCTCACTTTAACTCACGGTTCCAAAACTGCATTATTTTGTAGACCTTACTACCAATAGTTACTCTGTAAAACGTGAATTACCAACATTTTATGTTGTTCAGAAGTGATAAATTCATATAAACAAGTCACATGAAGCTGAAAACAATCAATGACAGTGACAACCATTTGTTTATTTCTAGTCCTTTTACTCCAAAACTAATAGCTGAGAATGATAACAGGCCATTTCTTTTGGTGTTGTTGTAAATATAAACACATCATTTACATAATGTGATTATAGTGCCTATATCTCTACACTTCTTGTTCAATCTATGCAGCATAAAGAAGTTGTTAGGTTAAAAAAAGCTAGGTTTTTGACGAGATAGATTTATAACAACAGCTGCAGCAGCCTCTAGTGGACGTGACCCTAAACTGCAGCTCTTACTGCTTCTTTCTCCATGCATGCTTTTGCAGCACATCTCTACAGAACTAGTTGAAAATTTGATCTCTGATATTAGAGTTGCATTTACATTTTGAATGCCTGCTGAATAGCATTTATTATTTGACAAAGACAGGAAAGTGCACCATTCCTGGAAATACTGCAATACCAGGATGATGCGTGGAGCAGACAGAGCAAGCCCTTATTCCATCTCCCTGCTTCAAAAATCAATTTAATATACAGTCCCCAAGTGGAGACATATCAGATATTAAACTGATAAGAACAGAAACTACACACTGATCTTAGCCAAAAGGCCGAGAAGCGATGCCACATAACTGGCGAGGAAATCCTGGAAATACTGCAATAGCAGGATGATGCACGGAGTTGACAGAGCGAGCCCTTGTTCCAACTCCCTGTTTCAAAAATACAAAATGAGGTGGTAAATTGGTGATTAATAGCATTCCATGTGGTTCGGCAGTGGTAAATTAATGTAAATAAGACACATCAAACTAAAGGGACAAAATTTCTAAGTTAAGAAAAGTTATGTTTTGTCGGGAAGATTTGTAACAACAGCTGCAGCAGCCTCTAGTGGACGTGACCCTAAACTGCAGCTCTTACTGCTTCTTTCTCCATGCATGCTTTTGCAGCACATCTCTACAGAACTAGTTGAAAATTTGATCTCTGATATTAGAGTTGCATTTACATTTTGAATGCCTGCTGAATAGCATTTATTATTTGACAAAGACAGGAAAGTGCACCATTCCTGGAAATACTGCAATACCAGGATGATGCGTGGAGCAGACAGAGCAAGCCCTTATTCCATCTCCCTGCTTCAAAAATCAATTTAATATACAGTCCCCAAGTGGAGACATATCAGATATTAAACTGATAAGAACAGAAACTACACACTGATCTTAGCCAAAAGGCCGAGAAGCGATGCCACATAACTGGCGAGGAAATCCTGGAAATACTGCAATAGCAGGATGATGCACGGAGTTGACAGAGCGAGCCCTTGTTCCAACTCCCTGTTTCAAAAATACAAAATGAGGTGGTAAATTGGTGATTAATAGCATTCCATGTGGTTCGGCAGTGGTAAATTAATGTAAATAAGACACATCAAACTAAAGGGACAAAATTTCTAAGTTAAGAAAAGTTATGTTTTGTCGGGAAGATTTGTAACAACAGCTGCAGCAGCCTCTAGTGGACGTGACCCTAAACTGCAGCTCTTACTGCTTCTTTCTCCATGCATGCTTTCGCAGCACATCTCCACAGAACTCGTTGAAAATTTGATCTCTGAAATTAGAGTTGAATTTACATTTCGAATGCCTGCTGGATAGCATTTATTATTTCACAAAGACAGGAAAGTGCACCATTCCTGGAAATACTGCAATACCAGGATGATGCGTGGAGCGGACAGAGCAAGCCCTTATTCCATCTCCCTGCTTCAAAAATCAATTTAATATACAGTCCCCAAGTGGAGACATATCAGATATTAAACTGATAAGAACAGAAACTACACACTGATCTTAGCCAAAAGGCCGAGAAGCGATGCCACATAACTGGCGAGGAAAACAAGTCATTCTGACTGGCCTCACTTTAACTCACGGTTCCAAAACTGCATTATTTTGTAGACCTTACTACCAATAGTTACTCTGTAAAACGTGAATTACCAACATTTTATGTTGTTCAGAAGTGATAAATTCATATAAACAAGTCACATGAAGCTGAAAACAATCAATGACAGTGACAACCATTTGTTTATTTCTAGTCCTTTTACTCCAAAACTAATAGCTGAGAATGATAACAGGCCATTTCTTTTGGTGTTGTTGTAAATATAAACACATCATTTACATAATGTGATTATAGTGCCTATATCTCTACACTTCTTGTTCAATCTATGCAGCATAAAGAAGTTGTTAGGTTAAAAAAAGCTAGGTTTTTGACGAGATAGATTTATAACAACAGCTGCAGCAGCCTCTAGTGGACGTGACCCTAAACTGCAGCTCTTACTGCTTCTTTCTCCATGCATGCTTTCACAGCACATCTCCACAGAACTAGTTGAAAATTTGATCTCTGATATTAGAGTTGCATTTACATTTTGAATGCCTGCTGAATAGCATTTATTATTTGACAAAGACAGGAAAGTGCACCATTCCTGGAAATACTGCAATACCAGGATGATGTGTGGAGTGGACAGAGCAAGCCCTTATTCCATCTCCCTGTTTCAAAAAACAATTTAAGATACAGTCCCCAAGTGGAGACATATCAGATATTAAACTGATAAGAACAGACACTACACACTGATCTTAGCCAAAAGGCCGAGAAACGATGCCACATAACTGGCGAGGAAAACAAGTCATTCTGACTGGCCTCACTTTAACTCACGGTTCCAAAACTGCATTATTTTGTAGACCTTACTACCAATAGTTACTCTGTAAAACGTGAATTACCAACATTTTATGTTGTTCAGAAGTGATAAATTCATATAAACAAGTCACATGAAGCTGAAAACAATCAATGACAGTGACAACCATTTGTTTATTTCTAGTCCTTTTACTCCAAAACTAATAGCTGAGAATGATAACAGGCCATTTCTTTTGGTGTTGTTGTAAATATAAACACATCATTTACATAATGTGATTATAGTGCCTATATCTCTACACTTCTTGTTCAATCTATGCAGCATAAAGAAGTTGTTAGGTTAAAAAAAGCTAGGTTTTTGACGAGATAGATTTATAACAACAGCTGCAGCAGCCTCTAGTGGACGTGACCCTAAACTGCAGCTCTTACTGCTTCTTTCTCCATGCATGCTTTTGCAGCACATCTCTACAGAACTAGTTGAAAATTTGATCTCTGATATTAGAGTTGCATTTACATTTTGAATGCCTGCTGAATAGCATTTATTATTTGACAAAGACAGGAAAGTGCACCATTCCTGGAAATACTGCAATACCAGGATGATGCGTGGAGCAGACAGAGCAAGCCCTTATTCCATCTCCCTGCTTCAAAAATCAATTTAATATACAGTCCCCAAGTGGAGACATATCAGATATTAAACTGATAAGAACAGACACTACACACTGATCTTAGCCAAAAATGCAAAGAAGCGATGCCACATAACTGGCGAGGAAATCCTGGAAATACTGCAATAGCAGGATGATGCACGGAGTTGACAGAGCGAGCCCTTGTTCCAACTCCCTGTTTCAAAAATACAAAATAAGGTGGTAAATTGGTGATTAATAGCATTCCATGTGGTTCGGCAGTGGTAAATTAATGTAAATAAGACACATCAAACTAAAGGGACAAAATTTCTAAGTTAAGAAAAGTTATGTTTTGTCGGGAAGATTTGTAACAACAGCTGCAGCAGCCTCTAGTGGACGTGACCCTAAACTGCAGCTCTTACTGCTTCTTTCTCCATGCATGCTTTCGCAGCACATCTCCACAGAACTCGTTGAAAATTTGATCTCTGAAATTAAAGTTGAATTTACATTTCGAATGCCTGCTGGATAGCATTTATTATTTCACAAAGACAGGAAAGTGCACCATTCCTGGAAATACTGCAATACCAGGATGATGCGTGGAGCGGACAGAGCAAGCCCTTATTGCATCTCCCTGCTTCAAAAATCAATTTAATATACAGTCCCCAAGTGGAGACATATCAGATATTAAACTGATAAGAACAGAAACTACACACTGATCTTAGCCAAAAGGCCGAGAAGCGATGCCACATAACTGGCGAGGAAAACAAGTCATTCTGACTGGCCTCACTTTAACTCACAGTTCCAAAACTGCATTATTTTGTAGACCTTACTACCAATAGTTACTCTGTAAAACGTGAATTACCAACATTTTATGTTGTTCAGAAGTGATAAATTCATATAAACAAGTCACATGAAGCTGAAAACAATCAATGACAGTGACAACCATTTGTTTATTTCTAGTCCTTTTACTCCAAAACTAATAGCTGAGAATGATAACAGGCCATTTCTTTTGGTGTTGTTGTAAATATAAACACATCATTTACATAATGTGATTATAGTGCCTATATCTCTACACTTCTTGTTCAATCTATGCAGCATAAAGAAGTTGTTAGGTTAAAAAAAGCTAGGTTTTTGACGAGATAGATTTATAACAACAGCTGCAGCAGCCTCTAGTGGACGTGACCCTAAACTGCAGCTCTTACTGCTTCTTTCTCCATGCATGCTTTCACAGCACATCTCCACAGAACTAGTTGAAAATTTGATCTCTGATATTAGAGTTGCATTTACATTTTGAATGCCTGCTGAATAGCATTTATTATTTGACAAAGACAGGAAAGTGCACCATTCCTGGAAATACTGCAATACCAGGATGATGTGTGGAGTGGACAGAGCAAGCCCTTATTCCATCTCCCTGTTTCAAAAAACAATTTAAGATACAGTCCCCAAGTGGAGACATATCAGATATTAAACTGATAAGAACAGACACTACACACTGATCTTAGCCAAAAGGCCGAGAAACGATGCCACATAACTGGCGAGGAAAACAAGTCATTCTGACTGGCCTCACTTTAACTCACGGTTCCAAAACTGCATTATTTTGTAGACCTTACTACCAATAGTTACTCTGTAAAACGTGAATTACCAACATTTTATGTTGTTCAGAAGTGATAAATTCATATAAACAAGTCACATGAAGCTGAAAACAATCAATGACAGTGACAACCATTTGTTTATTTCTAGTCCTTTTACTCCAAAACTAATAGCTGAGAATGATAACAGGCCATTTCTTTTGGTGTTGTTGTAAATATAAACACATCATTTACATAATGTGATTATAGTGCCTATATCTCTACACTTCTTGTTCAATCTATGCAGCATAAAGAAGTTGTTAGGTTAAAAAAAGCTAGGTTTTTGACGAGATAGATTTATAACAACAGCTGCAGCAGCCTCTAGTGGACGTGACCCTAAACTGCAGCTCTTACTGCTTCTTTCTCCATGCATGCTTTTGCAGCACATCTCTACAGAACTAGTTGAAAATTTGATCTCTGATATTAGAGTTGCATTTACATTTTGAATGCCTGCTGAATAGCATTTATTATTTGACAAAGACAGGAAAGTGCACCATTCCTGGAAATACTGCAATACCAGGATGATGCGTGGAGCAGACAGAGCAAGCCCTTATTCCATCTCCCTGCTTCAAAAATCAATTTAATATACAGTCCCCAAGTGGAGACATATCAGATATTAAACTGATAAGAACAGACACTACACACTGATCTTAGCCAAAAATGCAAAGAAGCGATGCCACATAACTGGCGAGGAAATCCTGGAAATACTGCAATAGCAGGATGATGCACGGAGTTGACAGAGCGAGCCCTTGTTCCAACTCCCTGTTTCAAAAATACAAAATAAGGTGGTAAATTGGTGATTAATAGCATTCCATGTGGTTCGGCAGTGGTAAATTAATGTAAATAAGACACATCAAACTAAAGGGACAAAATTTCTAAGTTAAGAAAAGTTATGTTTTGTCGGGAAGATTTGTAACAACAGCTGCAGCAGCCTCTAGTGGACGTGACCCTAAACTGCAGCTCTTACTGCTTCTTTCTCCATGCATGCTTTCGCAGCACATCTCCACAGAACTCGTTGAAAATTTGATCTCTGAAATTAGAGTTGAATTTACATTTCGAATGCCTGCTGGATAGCATTTATTATTTCACAAAGACAGGAAAGTGCACCATTCCTGGAAATACTGCAATACCAGGATGATGCGTGGAGCGGACAGAGCAAGCCCTTATTCCATCTCCCTGCTTCAAAAATCAATTTAATATACAGTCCCCAAGTGGAGACATATCAGATATTAAACTGATAAGAACAGAAACTACACACTGATCTTAGCCAAAAGGCCGAGAAGCGATGCCACATAACTGGCGAGGAAATCCTGGAAATACTGCAATAGCAGGATGATGCACGGAGTTGACAGAGCGAGCCCTTGTTCCAACTCCCTGTTTCAAAAATACAAAATGAGGTGGTAAATTGGTGATTAATAGCATTCCATGTGGTTCGGCAGTGGTAAATTAATGTAAATAAGACACATCAAACTAAAGGGACAAAATTTCTAAGTTAAGAAAAGTTATGTTTTGTCGGGAAGATTTGTAACAACAGCTGCAGCAGCCTCTAGTGGACGTGACCCTAAACTGCAGCTCTTACTGCTTCTTTCTCCATGCATGCTTTCGCAGCACATCTCCACAGAACTCGTTGAAAATTTGATCTCTGAAATTAGAGTTGAATTTACATTTCGAATGCCTGCTGGATAGCATTTATTATTTCACAAAGACAGGAAAGTGCACCATTCCTGGAAATACTGCAATACCAGGATGATGCGTGGAGCGGACAGAGCAAGCCCTTATTCCATCTCCCTGCTTCAAAAATCAATTTAATATACAGTCCCCAAGTGGAGACATATCAGATATTAAACTGATAAGAACAGAAACTACACACTGATCTTAGCCAAAAGGCCGAGAAGCGATGCCACATAACTGGCGAGGAAATCCTGGAAATACTGCAATAGCAGGATGATGCACGGAGTTGACAGAGCGAGCCCTTGTTCCAACTCCCTGTTTCAAAAATACAAAATGAGGTGGTAAATTGGTGATTAATAGCATTCCATGTGGTTCGGCAGTGGTAAATTAATGTAAATAAGACACATCAAACTAAAGGGACAAAATTTCTAAGTTAAGAAAAGTTATGTTTTGTCGGGAAGATTTGTAACAACAGCTGCAGCAGCCTCTAGTGGACGTGACCCTAAACTGCAGCTCTTACTGCTTCTTTCTCCATGCATGCTTTCGCAGCACATCTCCACAGAACTCGTTGAAAATTTGATCTCTGAAATTAGAGTTGAATTTACATTTCGAATGCCTGCTGGATAGCATTTATTATTTCACAAAGACAGGAAAGTGCACCATTCCTGGAAATACTGCAATACCAGGATGATGCGTGGAGCGGACAGAGCAAGCCCTTATTCCATCTCCCTGCTTCAAAAATCAATTTAATATACAGTCCCCAAGTGGAGACATATCAGATATTAAACTGATAAGAACAGAAACTACACACTGATCTTAGCCAAAAGGCCGAGAAGCGATGCCACATAACTGGCGAGGAAAACAAGTCATTCTGACTGGCCTCACTTTAACTCACGGTTCCAAAACTGCATTATTTTGTAGACCTTACTACCAATAGTTACTCTGTAAAACGTGAATTACCAACATTTTATGTTGTTCAGAAGTGATAAATTCATATAAACAAGTCACATGAAGCTGAAAACAATCAATGACAGTGACAACCATTTGTTTATTTCTAGTCCTTTTACTCCAAAACTAAAAGCTGAGAATGATAACAGGCCATTTCTTTTGGTGTTGTTGTAAATATAAACACATCATTTACATAATGTGATTATAGTGCCTATATCTCTACACTTCTTGTTCAATCTATGCAGCATAAAGAAGTTGTTAGGTTAAAAAAAGCTAGGTTTTTGACGAGATAGATTTATAACAACAGCTGCAGCAGCCTCTAGTGGACGTGAGCCTAAACTGCAGCTCTTACTGCTTCTTTCTCCATGCATGCTTTCGCAGCACATCTCTACAGAACTAGTTGAAAATTTGATCTCTGAAATTAGAGTTGCATTTACATTTTGAATGCCTGCTGAATAGCATTTATTATTTCACAAAGACAGGAAAGTGCACCATTCCTGGAAATACTGCAATACCAGGATGATGCGTGGAGCGGACAGAGCAAGCCCTTATTCCATCTCCCTGCTTCAAAAATCAATTTAATATACAGTCCCCAAGTGGAGACATATCAGATATTAAACTGATAAGAACAGAAACTACACACTGATCTTAGCCAAAAGGCCGAGAAGCGATGCCACATAACTGGCGAGGAAAACAAGTCATTCTGACTGGCCTCACTTTAACTCACGGTTCCAAAACTGCATTATTTTGTAGACCTTACTACCAATAGTTACTCTGTAAAACGTGAATTACCAACATTTTATGTTGTTCAGAAGTGATAAATTCATATAAACAAGTCACATGAAGCTGAAAACAATCAATGACAGTGACAACCATTTGTTTATTTCTAGTCCTTTTACTCCAAAACTAATAGCTGAGAATGATAACAGGCCATTTCTTTTGGTGTTGTTGTAAATATAAACACATCATTTACATAATGTGATTATAGTGCCTATATCTCTACACTTCTTGTTCAATCTATGCAGCATAAAGAAGTTGTTAGGTTAAAAAAAGCTAGGTTTTTGACGAGATAGATTTATAACAACAGCTGCAGCAGCCTCTAGTGGACGTGACCCTAAACTGCAGCTCTTACTGCTTCTTTCTCCATGCATGCTTTCGCAGCACATCTCCACAGAACTCGTTGAAAATTTGATCTCTGAAATTAAAGTTGAATTTACATTTCGAATGCCTGCTGGATAGCATTTATTATTTCACAAAGACAGGAAAGTGCACCATTCCTGGAAATACTGCAATACCAGGATGATGCGTGGAGCGGACAGAGCAAGCCCTTATTGCATCTCCCTGCTTCAAAAATCAATTTAATATACAGTCCCCAAGTGGAGACATATCAGATATTAAACTGATAAGAACAGAAACTACACACTGATCTTAGCCAAAAGGCCGAGAAGCGATGCCACATAACTGGCGAGGAAAACAAGTCATTCTGACTGGCCTCACTTTAACTCACGGTTCCAAAACTGCATTATTTTGTAGACCTTACTACCAATAGTTACTCTGTAAAACGTGAATTACCAACATTTTATGTTGTTCAGAAGTGATAAATTCATATAAACAAGTCACATGAAGCTGAAAACAATCAATGACAGTGACAACCATTTGTTTATTTCTAGTCCTTTTACTCCAAAACTAATAGCTGAGAATGATAACAGGCCATTTCTTTTGGTGTTGTTGTAAATATAAACACATCATTTACATAATGTGATTATAGTGCCTATATCTCTACACTTCTTGTTCAATCTATGCAGCATAAAGAAGTTGTTAGGTTAAAAAAAGCTAGGTTTTTGACGAGATAGATTTATAACAACAGCTGCAGCAGCAGCCTCTAGTGGACGTGACCCTAAACTGCAGCTCTTACTGCTTCTTTCTCCATGCATGCTTTCACAGCACATCTCCACAGAACTCGTTGAAAATTTGATCTCTGAAATTAGAGTTGCATTTACATTTTGAATGCCTGCAGGATAGCATTTATTATTTCACAAAGACAGGAAAGTGCACCATTCCTGGAAATACTGCAATACCAGGATGATGCGTGGAGCGGACAGAGCAAGCCCTTATTCCATCTCCCTGCTTCAAAAATCAATTTAATATACAGTCCCCAAGTGGAGACATATCAGATATTAAACTGATAAGAACAGACACTACACACTGATCTTAGCCAAAAGGCCGAGAAGCGATGACACATAACTGGCGAGGAAAACAAGTCATTCTGACTGGCCTCACTTTAACTCACGGTTCCAAAACTGCATTATTTTGTAGACCTTACTACCAATAGTTACTCTGTAAAACGTGAATTACCAACATTTTATGTTGTTCAGAAGTGATAAATTAATATAAGCAAGTCACATGAAGCTGAAAACAATCAATGACAGTGACAACCATTTGTTTATTTCTAGTCCTTTTACTCCAAAACTAATAGCTGAGAATGATAACAGGCCATTTCTTTTGGTGTTGTTGTAAATATAAACACATCATTTACATAATGTGATTATAGTGCCTATATCTCTACACTTCTTGTTCAATCTATGCAGCATAAAGAAGTTGTTAGGTTAAAAAAAGCTAGGTTTTTGACGAGATAGATTTATAACAACAGCTGCAGCAGCCTCTAGTGGACGTGACCCTAAACTGCAGCTCTTACTGCTTCTTTCTCCATGCATGCTTTTGCAGCACATCTCTACAGAACTAGTTGAAAATTTGATCTCTGATATTAGAGTTGCATTTACATTTTGAATGCCTGCTGAATAGCATTTATTATTTGACAAAGACAGGAAAGTGCACCATTCCTGGAAATACTGCAATACCAGGATGATGCGTGGAGCAGACAGAGCAAGCCCTTATTCCATCTCCCTGCTTCAAAAATCAATTTAATATACAGTCCCCAAGTGGAGACATATCAGATATTAAACTGATAAGAACAGACACTACACACTGATCTTAGCCAAAAATGCAAAGAAGCGATGCCACATAACTGGCGAGGAAATCCTGGAAATACTGCAATAGCAGGATGATGCACGGAGTTGACAGAGCGAGCCCTTGTTCCAACTCCCTGTTTCAAAAATACAAAATAAGGTGGTAAATTGGTGATTAATAGCATTCCATGTGGTTCGGCAGTGGTAAATTAATGTAAATAAGACACATCAAACTAAAGGGACAAAATTTCTAAGTTAAGAAAAGTTATGTTTTGTCGGGAAGATTTGTAACAACAGCTGCAGCAGCCTCTAGTGGACGTGACCCTAAACTGCAGCTCTTACTGCTTCTTTCTCCATGCATGCTTTCGCAGCACATCTCCACAGAACTCGTTGAAAATTTGATCTCTGAAATTAGAGTTGAATTTACATTTCGAATGCCTGCTGGATAGCATTTATTATTTCACAAAGACAGGAAAGTGCACCATTCCTGGAAATACTGCAATACCAGGATGATGCGTGGAGCGGACAGAGCAAGCCCTTATTCCATCTCCCTGCTTCAAAAATCAATTTAATATACAGTCCCCAAGTGGAGACATATCAGATATTAAACTGATAAGAACAGAAACTACACACTGATCTTAGCCAAAAGGCCGAGAAGCGATGCCACATAACTGGCGAGGAAATCCTGGAAATACTGCAATAGCAGGATGATGCACGGAGTTGACAGAGCGAGCCCTTGTTCCAACTCCCTGTTTCAAAAATACAAAATGAGGTGGTAAATTGGTGATTAATAGCATTCCATGTGGTTCGGCAGTGGTAAATTAATGTAAATAAGACACATCAAACTAAAGGGACAAAATTTCTAAGTTAAGAAAAGTTATGTTTTGTCGGGAAGATTTGTAACAACAGCTGCAGCAGCCTCTAGTGGACGTGACCCTAAACTGCAGCTCTTACTGCTTCTTTCTCCATGCATGCTTTCGCAGCACATCTCCACAGAACTCGTTGAAAATTTGATCTCTGAAATTAGAGTTGAATTTACATTTCGAATGCCTGCTAGATAGCATTTATTATTTCACAAAGACAGGAAAGTGCACCATTCCTGGAAATACTGCAATACCAGGATGATGCGTGGAGCGGACAGAGCAAGCCCTTATTCCATCTCCCTGCTTCAAAAATCAATTTAATATACAGTCCCCAAGTGGAGACATATCAGATATTAAACTGATAAGAACAGAAACTACACACTGATCTTAGCCAAAAGGCCGAGAAGCGATGCCACATAACTGGCGAGGAAAACAAGTCATTCTGACTGGCCTCACTTTAACTCACGGTTCCAAAACTGCATTATTTTGTAGACCTTACTACCAATAGTTACTCTGTAAAACGTGAATTACCAACATTTTATGTTGTTCAGAAGTGATAAATTCATATAAACAAGTCACATGAAGCTGAAAACAATCAATGACAGTGACAACCATTTGTTTATTTCTAGTCCTTTTACTCCAAAACTAATAGCTGAGAATGATAACAGGCCATTTCTTTTGGTGTTGTTGTAAATATAAACACATCATTTACATAATGTGATTATAGTGCCTATATCTCTACACTTCTTGTTCAATCTATGCAGCATAAAGAAGTTGTTAGGTTAAAAAAAGCTAGGTTTTTGACGAGATAGATTTCTAACAACAGCTGCAGCAGCCTCTAGTGGACGTGACCCTAAACTGCAGCTCTTACTGCTTCTTTCTCCATGCATGCTTTCACAGCACATCTCCACAGAACTCGTTGAAAATTTGATCTCTGAAATTAGAGTTGCATTTACATTTTGAATGCCTGCTGGATAGCATTTATTATTTCACAAAGACAGGAAAGTGCACCATTCCTGGAAATACTGCAATACCAGGATGATGCGTGGAGCGGACAGAGCAAGCCCTTATTCCATCTCCCTGCTTCAAAAATCAATTTAATATACAGTCCCAAAGTGGAGACATATCAGATATTAAACTGATAAGAACAGACACTACACACTGATCTTAGCCAAAAGGCCGAGAAGCGATGACACATAACTGGCGAGGAAAACAAGTCATTCTGACTGGCCTCACTTTAACTCACGGTTCCAAAACTGCATTATTTTGTAGACCTTACTACCAATAGTTACTCTGTAAAACGTGAATTACCAACATTTTATGTTGTTCAGAAGTGATAAATTAATATAAGCAAGTCACATGAAGCTGAAAACAATCAATGACAGTGACAACCATTTGTTTATTTCTAGTCCTTTTACTCCAAAACTAATAGCTGAGAATGATAACAGGCCATTTCTTTTGGTGTTGTTGTAAATATAAACACATCATTTACATAATGTGATTATAGTGCCTATATCTCTACACTTCTTGTTCAATCTATGCAGCATAAAGAAGTTGTTAGGTTAAAAAAAGCTAGGTTTTTGACGAGATAGATTTATAACAACAGCTTAAAAGTGCTTTTGCAGCACATCTCTACAGAACTAGTTGAAAATTTGATCTCTGAAATTAGAGTTGCATTTACATTTTGAATGCCTGCTGAATAGCATTCATTACTTCACAAAGGTAGTGTAGCAGGAAGAAGCCAGTCCTAATATTCAAAACACCTGACCCCTCATCACCTCGTGATGGGTGGAGTGTATAAAGGGAGACTCTCAACTGGTTGCTTATGCTCACATTTGGTCAGATGTTGTTGGGAAGGTCGCTTGTGTAGCGTGCAGGTCTAAAACTCTAACATCAGTAAGTAATGTTTTTCCTTCTGCATAAAATCTACAATTTCAGTGTTTGACTTGAATTGTTTAAATCTAGAAACCACTGTAAGTCTCCTTCTTGGTACTGGGGTGTGACTGCAATTCACCCTCCCCAGTGTAGTTTTAGCATAAAACAGGTATGAATTGTTTTATTGCACCCATACTTCTCCATAACACAACAATGACAGTTATTTATATATAGCACGTATTGGCAAGCTGATCCTCCCGATGTGGGCCGGAAAGGATTCTTTGGTTGGGGTGGAGGCATCCAGCTCTGGTAGGTGACGATGGTTTCCTCTGCCTTCCACCATCTTCTGTAAATCACCTATTAACTTTGATTTAATTCCAGCTCTGACACTGCTGCAGCTCCCTGGAGACCCTGCTGTTTTGTTTCACTGCTTGGTTTCTTTTTTTTTTTTTTGTTTAACTTTACTTTGTTTCTTCGGTTGACTTTGTTTAATTAGTTTTATCTCGTTTGGTTTCTTAAGTTTTTTGGTACACAAGCTTTCTATTGTTTAGTGTGGCCTCCAGCCTTGCCGCAGGTGGCAGCCTTGGGTTCTTTTAGACCAGGGGTGTCAAACTCCAGTCCTCAAGGGCCGCTGTCCTGCAACTTTTAGATGTGCCTCTGCTGCACCACACCTGAAAAGAATAATTAGGTCATTAGCAAGGCTCAGGAGAACCGATCTACACAGGGAGGAGGTAATTAAGCCATTTCATTCCACTGTTTTTTACCTGTGGCACTTCTAAACACTGCAGGACAGCGGCCCTTGAGGACTGGAGTTTGACACCCCTGTAGACTATTTTATTAAATTATTGATATTTGTAATTGATTCTGTTGGAGGTAACCTCATTTTAGTCTTTGGCCAAGTTTAAATTGTAGTATTTGGTTTTTTTTTGTATTTGAATGTTTAACCCCACCCTTTTTTCTCCAGGCTGAGAGCTGAAGGTAGTGGGAGGGGCCTACAGGGAGACTGGAACTGTGTGTTGTGTAGTGGCCGGTGTTGGTATTTCTTCACGACTGAATGCCTGTTTTCAAGTGTTTGGAGTGATTTATTTTGGATTTATACATTTATTTTAGGAACCAGTTCCCATTTGGTCTGCCCTCCCCCTGCTGGTAGGCCTCAGTACTGTGCACTTCCCTTCCTATTGTAGATCCTTATATTTTGATAGTCCTTTTTTTAAAAACAAACATGAAAACAATAAAATGTAATTAACTTTTGGAAAAGTCTTGTTCTCTTTGGTCACAAACCTCGAGTGCCTAATGACAATCTATTTCCTTGGGTGCAATTCCCAAGGTGGCGTTGTTGACAACTTCTGGTTACCCTGCTGTGAGGAGCAGAGTATCGGATTCATACCCTCGTGTCGCCACAGTAGGAAAGTGCACCATTCCTGGAAATACTGCAATACCAGGATGATGTGTGGAGTGGACAGAGCAAGCCCTTATTCCATCTCCCTGTTTCAAAAAACAATTTAAGATACAGTCCCCAAGTGGAGACATATCAGATATTAAACTGATAAGAACAGACACTACACACTGATCTTAGCCAAAAGGCCGAGAAACGATGCCACATAACTGGCGAGGAAAACAAGTCATTCTGACTGGCCTCACTTTAACTCACGGTTCCAAAACTGCATTATTTTGTAGACCTTACTACCAATAGTTACTCTGTAAAACGTGAATTACCAACATTTTATGTTGTTCAGAAGTGATAAATTCATATAAACAAGTCACATGAAGCTGAAAACAATCAATGACAGTGACAACCATTTGTTTATTTCTAGTCCTTTTACTCCAAAACTAATAGCTGAGAATGATAACAGGCCATTTCTTTTGGTGTTGTTGTAAATATAAACACATCATTTACATAATGTGATTATAGTGCATATATCTCTACACTTCTTGTTCATTCTATGCAGCATAAAGAAGTTGTTAGGTTAAAAAAAGTTAGGTTTTTGACGAGATAGATTTATAACAACAGCTGCAGCAGCCTCTAGTGGACGTGACCCTAAACTGCAGCTCTTACTGCTTCTTTCTCCATGCATGCTTTTGCAGCACATCTCTACAGAACTAGTTGAAAATTTGATCTCTGAAATTAGAGTTGTATTTACATTTTGAATGCCTGCTGGATAGCATTTATTATTTCACAAAGACAGGAAAGTGCACCATTCCTGGAAATACTGCAATACCAGGATGATGCGTGGAGCGGACAGAGCAAGCCCTTATTCCATCTCCCTGCTTCAAAAATCAATTTAATATACAGTCCCCAAGTGGAGACATATCAGATATTAAACTGATAAGAACAGACACTACACACTGATCTTAGCCAAAAATGCCAAGAAGCGATGCCACATAACTGGCGAGGAAATCCTGGAAATACTGCAATAGCAGGATGATGCACGGAGTTGACAGAGCGAGCCCTTGTTCCAACTCCCTGTTTCAAAAATACAAAATAAGGTGGTAAATTGGTGATTAAAAGCATTCCATGTGGTTCGGCAGTGGTAAATTAATGTAAATAAGACACATCAAACTAAAGGGACAAAATTTCTAAGTTAAGAAAAGTTATGTTTTGTCGGGAAGATTTGTAACAACAGCTGCAGCAGCCTCTAGTGGACGTGACCCTAAACTGCAGCTCTTACTGCTTCTTTCTCCATGCATGCTTTCGCAGCACATCTCCACAGAACTCGTTGAAAATTTGATCTCTGAAATTAGAGTTGAATTTACATTTCGAATGCCTGCTGGATAGCATTTATTATTTCACAAAGACAGGAAAGTGCACCATTCCTGGAAATACTGCAATACCAGGATGATGCGTGGAGCGGACAGAGCAAGCCCTTATTCCATCTCCCTGCTTCAAAAATCAATTTAATATACAGTCCCCAAGTGGAGACATATCAGATATTAAACTGATAAGAACAGAAACTACACACTGATCTTAGCCAAAAGGCCGAGAAGCGATGCCACATAACTGGCGAGGAAATCCTGGAAATACTGCAATAGCAGGATGATGCACGGAGTTGACAGAGCGAGCCCTTGTTCCAACTCCCTGTTTCAAAAATACAAAATGAGGTGGTAAATTGGTGATTAATAGCATTCCATGTGGTTCGGCAGTGGTAAATTAATGTAAATAAGACACATCAAACTAAAGGGACAAAATTTCTAAGTTAAGAAAAGTTATGTTTTGTCGGGAAGATTTGTAACAACAGCTGCAGCAGCCTCTAGTGGACGTGACCCTAAACTGCAGCTCTTACTGCTTCTTTCTCCATGCATGCTTTCGCAGCACATCTCCACAGAACTCGTTGAAAATTTGATCTCTGAAATTAGAGTTGAATTTACATTTCGAATGCCTGCTAGATAGCATTTATTATTTCACAAAGACAGGAAAGTGCACCATTCCTGGAAATACTGCAATACCAGGATGATGCGTGGAGCGGACAGAGCAAGCCCTTATTCCATCTCCCTGCTTCAAAAATCAATTTAATATACAGTCCCCAAGTGGAGACATATCAGATATTAAACTGATAAGAACAGAAACTACACACTGATCTTAGCCAAAAGGCCGAGAAGCGATGCCACATAACTGGCGAGGAAAACAAGTCATTCTGACTGGCCTCACTTTAACTCACGGTTCCAAAACTGCATTATTTTGTAGACCTTACTACCAATAGTTACTCTGTAAAACGTGAATTACCAACATTTTATGTTGTTCAGAAGTGATAAATTCATATAAACAAGTCACATGAAGCTGAAAACAATCAATGACAGTGACAACCATTTGTTTATTTCTAGTCCTTTTACTCCAAAACTAATAGCTGAGAATGATAACAGGCCATTTCTTTTGGTGTTGTTGTAAATATAAACACATCATTTACATAATGTGATTATAGTGCCTATATCTCTACACTTCTTGTTCAATCTATGCAGCATAAAGAAGTTGTTAGGTTAAAAAAAGCTAGGTTTTTGACGAGATAGATTTCTAACAACAGCTGCAGCAGCCTCTAGTGGACGTGACCCTAAACTGCAGCTCTTACTGCTTCTTTCTCCATGCATGCTTTCACAGCACATCTCCACAGAACTCGTTGAAAATTTGATCTCTGAAATTAGAGTTGCATTTACATTTTGAATGCCTGCTGGATAGCATTTATTATTTCACAAAGACAGGAAAGTGCACCATTCCTGGAAATACTGCAATACCAGGATGATGCGTGGAGCGGACAGAGCAAGCCCTTATTCCATCTCCCTGCTTCAAAAATCAATTTAATATACAGTCCCAAAGTGGAGACATATCAGATATTAAACTGATAAGAACAGACACTACACACTGATCTTAGCCAAAAGGCCGAGAAGCGATGACACATAACTGGCGAGGAAAACAAGTCATTCTGACTGGCCTCACTTTAACTCACGGTTCCAAAACTGCATTATTTTGTAGACCTTACTACCAATAGTTACTCTGTAAAACGTGAATTACCAACATTTTATGTTGTTCAGAAGTGATAAATTAATATAAGCAAGTCACATGAAGCTGAAAACAATCAATGACAGTGACAACCATTTGTTTATTTCTAGTCCTTTTACTCCAAAACTAATAGCTGAGAATGATAACAGGCCATTTCTTTTGGTGTTGTTGTAAATATAAACACATCATTTACATAATGTGATTATAGTGCCTATATCTCTACACTTCTTGTTCAATCTATGCAGCATAAAGAAGTTGTTAGGTTAAAAAAAGCTAGGTTTTTGACGAGATAGATTTATAACAACAGCTTAAAAGTGCTTTTGCAGCACATCTCTACAGAACTAGTTGAAAATTTGATCTCTGAAATTAGAGTTGCATTTACATTTTGAATGCCTGCTGAATAGCATTCATTACTTCACAAAGGTAGTGTAGCAGGAAGAAGCCAGTCCTAATATTCAAAACACCTGACCCCTCATCACCTCGTGATGGGTGGAGTGTATAAAGGGAGACTCTCAACTGGTTGCTTATGCTCACATTTGGTCAGATGTTGTTGGGAAGGTCGCTTGTGTAGCGTGCAGGTCTAAAACTCTAACATCAGTAAGTAATGTTTTTCCTTCTGCATAAAATCTACAATTTCAGTGTTTGACTTGAATTGTTTAAATCTAGAAACCACTGTAAGTCTCCTTCTTGGTACTGGGGTGTGACTGCAATTCACCCTCCCCAGTGTAGTTTTAGCATAAAACAGGTATGAATTGTTTTATTGCACCCATACTTCTCCATAACACAACAATGACAGTTATTTATATATAGCACGTATTGGCAAGCTGATCCTCCCGATGTGGGCCGGAAAGGATTCTTTGGTTGGGGTGGAGGCATCCAGCTCTGGTAGGTGACGATGGTTTCCTCTGCCTTCCACCATCTTCTGTAAATCACCTATTAACTTTGATTTAATTCCAGCTCTGACACTGCTGCAGCTCCCTGGAGACCCTGCTGTTTTGTTTCACTGCTTGGTTTCTTTTTTTTTTTTTTGTTTAACTTTACTTTGTTTCTTCGGTTGACTTTGTTTAATTAGTTTTATCTCGTTTGGTTTCTTAAGTTTTTTGGTACACAAGCTTTCTATTGTTTAGTGTGGCCTCCAGCCTTGCCGCAGGTGGCAGCCTTGGGTTCTTTTAGACCAGGGGTGTCAAACTCCAGTCCTCAAGGGCCGCTGTCCTGCAACTTTTAGATGTGCCTCTGCTGCACCACACCTGAAAAGAATAATTAGGTCATTAGCAAGGCTCAGGAGAACCGATCTACACAGGGAGGAGGTAATTAAGCCATTTCATTCCACTGTTTTTTACCTGTGGCACTTCTAAACACTGCAGGACAGCGGCCCTTGAGGACTGGAGTTTGACACCCCTGTAGACTATTTTATTAAATTATTGATATTTGTAATTGATTCTGTTGGAGGTAACCTCATTTTAGTCTTTGGCCAAGTTTAAATTGTAGTATTTGGTTTTTTTTTGTATTTGAATGTTTAACCCCACCCTTTTTTCTCCAGGCTGAGAGCTGAAGGTAGTGGGAGGGGCCTACAGGGAGACTGGAACTGTGTGTTGTGTAGTGGCCGGTGTTGGTATTTCTTCACGACTGAATGCCTGTTTTCAAGTGTTTGGAGTGATTTATTTTGGATTTATACATTTATTTTAGGAACCAGTTCCCATTTGGTCTGCCCTCCCCCTGCTGGTAGGCCTCAGTACTGTGCACTTCCCTTCCTATTGTAGATCCTTATATTTTGATAGTCCTTTTTTTAAAAACAAACATGAAAACAATAAAATGTAATTAACTTTTGGAAAAGTCTTGTTCTCTTTGGTCACAAACCTCGAGTGCCTAATGACAATCTATTTCCTTGGGTGCAATTCCCAAGGTGGCGTTGTTGACAACTTCTGGTTACCCTGCTGTGAGGAGCAGAGTATCGGATTCATACCCTCGTGTCGCCACAGTAGGAAAGTGCACCATTCCTGGAAATACTGCAATACCAGGATGATGTGTGGAGTGGACAGAGCAAGCCCTTATTCCATCTCCCTGTTTCAAAAAACAATTTAAGATACAGTCCCCAAGTGGAGACATATCAGATATTAAACTGATAAGAACAGACACTACACACTGATCTTAGCCAAAAGGCCGAGAAACGATGCCACATAACTGGCGAGGAAAACAAGTCATTCTGACTGGCCTCACTTTAACTCACGGTTCCAAAACTGCATTATTTTGTAGACCTTACTACCAATAGTTACTCTGTAAAACGTGAATTACCAACATTTTATGTTGTTCAGAAGTGATAAATTCATATAAACAAGTCACATGAAGCTGAAAACAATCAATGACAGTGACAACCATTTGTTTATTTCTAGTCCTTTTACTCCAAAACTAATAGCTGAGAATGATAACAGGCCATTTCTTTTGGTGTTGTTGTAAATATAAACACATCATTTACATAATGTGATTATAGTGCATATATCTCTACACTTCTTGTTCATTCTATGCAGCATAAAGAAGTTGTTAGGTTAAAAAAAGTTAGGTTTTTGACGAGATAGATTTATAACAACAGCTGCAGCAGCCTCTAGTGGACGTGACCCTAAACTGCAGCTCTTACTGCTTCTTTCTCCATGCATGCTTTTGCAGCACATCTCTACAGAACTAGTTGAAAATTTGATCTCTGAAATTAGAGTTGTATTTACATTTTGAATGCCTGCTGGATAGCATTTATTATTTCACAAAGACAGGAAAGTGCACCATTCCTGGAAATACTGCAATACCAGGATGATGCGTGGAGCGGACAGAGCAAGCCCTTATTCCATCTCCCTGCTTCAAAAATCAATTTAATATACAGTCCCCAAGTGGAGACATATCAGATATTAAACTGATAAGAACAGACACTACACACTTATCTTAGCCAAAAGGCCGAGAAGCGATGCCACATAACTGGCGAGGAAAACAAGTCATTCTGACTGGCCTCACTTTAACTCACGGTTCCAAAACTGCATTATTTTGTAGACCTTACTACCAATAGTTACTCTGTAAAACGTGAATTACCAACATTTTATGTTGTTCAGAAGTGATAAATTCATATAAACAAGTCACATGAAGCTGAAAACAATCAATGACAGTGACAACCATTTGTTTATTTCTAGTCCTTTTACTCCAAAACTAATAGCTGAGAATGATAACAGGCCATTTCTTTTGGTGTTGTTGTAAATATAAACACATCATTTACATAATGTGATTATAGTGCCTATATCTCTACACTTCTTGTTCAATCTATGCAGCATAAAGAAGTTGTTAGGTTAAAAAAAGCTAGGTTTTTGACGAGATAGATTTATAACAGCTGCAGCAGCCTCTAGTGGACGTGACCCTAAACTGCAGCTCTTACTGCTTCTTTCTCCATGCATGCTTTTGCAGCACATCTCTACAGAACTAGTTGAAAATTTGATCTCTGATATTAGAGTTGCATTTACATTTTGAATGCCTGCTGAATAGCATTTATTATTTGACAAAGACAGGAAAGTGCACCATTCCTGGAAATACTGCAATACCAGGATGATGCGTGGAGCAGACAGAGCAAGCCCTTATTCCATCTCCCTGCTTCAAAAATCAATTTAATATACAGTCCCCAAGTGGAGACATATCAGATATTAAACTGATAAGAACAGAAACTACACACTGATCTTAGCCAAAAGGCCGAGAAGCGATGCCACATAACTGGCGAGGAAAACAAGTCATTCTGACTGGCCTCACTTTAACTCACGGTTCCAAAACTGCATTATTTTGTAGACCTTACTACCAATAGTTACTCTGTAAAACGTGAATTACCAACATTTTATGTTGTTCAGAAGTGATAAATTCATATAAACAAGTCACATGAAGCTGAAAACAATCAATGACAGTGACATGCTTTTGCAGCACATCTCAGAACTAGTTGAAAATTTGATCTCTGAAATTAGAGTTGCATTTACATTTTGAATGCCTGCTGAATAGCATTCATTACTTCACAAAGGTAGTGTAGCAGGAAGAAGCCAGTCCTAATATTCAAAACACCTGACCCCTCATCACCTCGTGATGGGTGGAGTGTATAAAGGGAGACTCTCAACTGGTTGCTTATGCTCACATTTGGTCAGATGTTGTTGGGAAGGTCGCTTGTGTAGCGTGCAGGTCTAAAACTCTAACATCAGTAAGTAATGTTTTTCCTTCTGCATAAAATCTACAATTTCAGTGTTTGACTTGAATTGTTTAAATCTAGAAACCACTGTAAGTCTCCTTCTTGGTACTGGGGTGTGACTGCAATTCACCCTCCCCAGTGTAGTTTTAGCATAAAACAGGTATGAATTGTTTTATTGCACCCATACTTCTCCATAACACAACAATGACAGTTATTTATATATAGCACGTATTGGCAAGCTGATCCTCCCGATGTGGGCCGGAAAGGATTCTTTGGTTGGGGTGGAGGCATCCAGCTCTGGTAGGTGACGATGGTTTCCTCTGCCTTCCACCATCTTCTGTAAATCACCTATTAACTTTGATTTAATTCCAGCTCTGACACTGCTGCAGCTCCCTGGAGACCCTGCTGTTTTGTTTCACTGCTTGGTTTCTTTTTTTTTTTTTGTTTAACTTTACTTTGTTTCTTCGGTTGACTTTGTTTAATTAGTTTTATCTCGTTTGGTTTCTTAGTTTTTTGGTACACAAGCTTTCTATTGTTTAGTGTGGCCTCCAGCCTTGCCGCAGGTGGCAGCCTTGGGTTCTTTTAGACCAGGGGTGTCAAACTCCAGTCCTCAAGGGCCGCTGTCCTGCAACTTTTAGATGTGCCTCTGCTGCACCACACCTGAAAAGAATAATTAGGTCATTAGCAAGGCTCAGGAGAACCGATCTACACAGGGAGGAGGTAATTAAGCCATTTCATTCCACTGTTTTTTACCTGTGGCACATCTAAACACTGCAGGACAGCGGCCCTTGAGGACTGGAGTTTGACACCCCTGTAGACTATTTTATTAAATTATTGATATTTGTAATTGATTCTGTTGGAGGTAACCTCATTTTAGTCTTTGGCCAAGTTTAAATTGTAGTATTTGGTTTTTTTTTGTATTTGAATGTTTAACCCCACCCTTTTTTCTCCAGGCTGAGAGCTGAAGGTAGTGGGAGGGGCCTACAGGGAGACTGGAACTGTGTGTTGTGTAGTGGCCGGTGTTGGTATTTCTTCACGACTGAATGCCTGTTTTCAAGTGTTTGGAGTGATTTATTTTGGATTTATACATTTATTTTAGGAACCAGTTCCCATTTGGTCTGCCCTCCCCCTGCTGGTAGGCCTCAGTACTGTGCACTTCCCTTCCTATTGTAGATCCTTATATTTTGATAGTCCTTTTTTTAAAAACAAACATGAAAACAATAAAATGTAATTAACTTTTGGAAAAGTCTTGTTCTCTTTGGTCACAAACCTCGAGTGCCTAATGACAATCTATTTCCTTGGGTGCAATTCCCAAGGTGGCGTTGTTGACAACTTCTGGTTACCCTGCTGTGAGGAGCAGAGTATCGGATTCATACCCTCGTGTCGCCACAGTAGGAAAGTGCACCATTCCTGGAAATACTGCAATACCAGGATGATGTGTGGAGTGGACAGAGCAAGCCCTTATTCCATCTCCCTGTTTCAAAAAACAATTTAAGATACAGTCCCCAAGTGGAGACATATCAGATATTAAACTGATAAGAACAGACACTACACACTGATCTTAGCCAAAAGGCCGAGAAACGATGCCACATAACTGGCGAGGAAAACAAGTCATTCTGACTGGCCTCACTTTAACTCACGGTTCCAAAACTGCATTATTTTGTAGACCTTACTACCAATAGTTACTCTGTAAAACGTGAATTACCAACATTTTATGTTGTTCAGAAGTGATAAATTCATATAAACAAGTCACATGAAGCTGAAAACAATCAATGACAGTGACAACCATTTGTTTATTTCTAGTCCTTTTACTCCAAAACTAATAGCTGAGAATGATAACAGGCCATTTCTTTTGGTGTTGTTGTAAATATAAACACATCATTTACATAATGTGATTATAGTGCATATATCTCTACACTTCTTGTTCATTCTATGCAGCATAAAGAAGTTGTTAGGTTAAAAAAAGTTAGGTTTTTGACGAGATAGATTTATAACAGCTGCAGCAGCCTCTAGTGGACGTGACCCTAAACTGCAGCTCTTACTGCTTCTTTCTCCATGCATGCTTTTGCAGCACATCTCTACAGAACTAGTTGAAAATTTGATCTCTGATATTAGAGTTGCATTTACATTTTGAATGCCTGCTGAATAGCATTTATTATTTGACAAAGACAGGAAAGTGCACCATTCCTGGAAATACTGCAATACCAGGATGATGCGTGGAGCAGACAGAGCAAGCCCTTATTCCATCTCCCTGCTTCAAAAATCAATTTAATATACAGTCCCCAAGTGGAGACATATCAGATATTAAACTGATAAGAACAGAAACTACACACTGATCTTAGCCAAAAGGCCGAGAAGCGATGCCACATAACTGGCGAGGAAAACAAGTCATTCTGACTGGCCTCACTTTAACTCACGGTTCCAAAACTGCATTATTTTGTAGACCTTACTACCAATAGTTACTCTGTAAAACGTGAATTACCAACATTTTATGTTGTTCAGAAGTGATAAATTCATATAAACAAGTCACATGAAGCTGAAAACAATCAATGACAGTGACATGCTTTTGCAGCACATCTCAGAACTAGTTGAAAATTTGATCTCTGAAATTAGAGTTGCATTTACATTTTGAATGCCTGCTGAATAGCATTCATTACTTCACAAAGGTAGTGTAGCAGGAAGAAGCCAGTCCTAATATTCAAAACACCTGACCCCTCATCACCTCGTGATGGGTGGAGTGTATAAAGGGAGACTCTCAACTGGTTGCTTATGCTCACATTTGGTCAGATGTTGTTGGGAAGGTCGCTTGTGTAGCGTGCAGGTCTAAAACTCTAACATCAGTAAGTAATGTTTTTCCTTCTGCATAAAATCTACAATTTCAGTGTTTGACTTGAATTGTTTAAATCTAGAAACCACTGTAAGTCTCCTTCTTGGTACTGGGGTGTGACTGCAATTCACCCTCCCCAGTGTAGTTTTAGCATAAAACAGGTATGAATTGTTTTATTGCACCCATACTTCTCCATAACACAACAATGACAGTTATTTATATATAGCACGTATTGGCAAGCTGATCCTCCCGATGTGGGCCGGAAAGGATTCTTTGGTTGGGGTGGAGGCATCCAGCTCTGGTAGGTGACGATGGTTTCCTCTGCCTTCCACCATCTTCTGTAAATCACCTATTAACTTTGATTTAATTCCAGCTCTGACACTGCTGCAGCTCCCTGGAGACCCTGCTGTTTTGTTTCACTGCTTGGTTTCTTTTTTTTTTTTTTGTTTAACTTTACTTTGTTTCTTCGGTTGACTTTGTTTAATTAGTTTTATCTTGTTTGGTTTCTTAAGTTTTTTGGTACACAAGCTTTCTATTGTTTAGTGTGGCCTCCAGCCTTGCCGCAGGTGGCAGCCTTGGGTTCTTTTAGACCAGGGGTGTCAAACTCCAGTCCTCAAGGGCCGCTGTCCTGCAACTTTTAGATGTGCCTCTGCTGCACCACACCTGAAAAGAATAATTAGGTCATTAGCAAGGCTCAGGAGAACCGATCTACACAGGGAGGAGGTAATTAAGCCATTTCATTCCACTGTTTTTTACCTGTGGCACATCTAAACACTGCAGGACAGCGGCCCTTGAGGACTGGAGTTTGACACCCCTGTAGACTATTTTATTAAATTATTGATATTTGTAATTGATTCTGTTGGAGGTAACCTCATTTTAGTCTTTGGCCAAGTTTAAATTGTAGTATTTGGTTTTTTTTTGTATTTGAATGTTTAACCCCACCCTTTTTTCTCCAGGCTGAGAGCTGAAGGTAGTGGGAGGGGCCTACAGGGAGACTGGAACTGTGTGTTGTGTAGTGGCCGGTGTTGGTATTTCTTCACGACTGAATGCCTGTTTTCAAGTGTTTGGAGTGATTTATTTTGGATTTATACATTTATTTTAGGAACCAGTTCCCATTTGGTCTGCCCTCCCCCTGCTGGTAGGCCTCAGTACTGTGCACTTCCCTTCCTATTGTAGATCCTTATATTTTGATAGTCCTTTTTTTAAAAACAAACATGAAAACAATAAAATGTAATTAACTTTTGGAAAAGTCTTGTTCTCTTTGGTCACAAACCTCGAGTGCCTAATGACAATCTATTTCCTTGGGTGCAATTCCCAAGGTGGCGTTGTTGACAACTTCTGGTTACCCTGCTGTGAGGAGCAGAGTATCGGATTCATACCCTCGTGTCGCCACAGTAGGAAAGTGCACCATTCCTGGAAATACTGCAATACCAGGATGATGTGTGGAGTGGACAGAGCAAGCCCTTATTCCATCTCCCTGTTTCAAAAAACAATTTAAGATACAGTCCCCAAGTGCAGACATATCAGATATTAAACTAAGAACAGAAACTACTAATTTGATAGAAAAAAAAACTCAGAAATTTGGAGATAAATCTAAGAAATAAAAAAATAAAACAAACTGAATTTCAAAAGTTGAAATTTTTCTCGGAAAAACTGAAATTTTGAGATTCATCTAAAATTTTATAGAAAAAACTTGGAAATTTTTGAGGTTCTAAATTGAAACATTTTCAACTTTCTTTTGAAATTCAGAAATTTCAAAATCTCTGCAAATTTTTCTACAATATTTTTGACTTTTCAAACAAAGTTTTCAGAAGTCTTTCTCTAGAAAGTTTCTTAGATTAATCTAAAAGTTGTTTTGGCTGAAATTTATTATACTTACTATGTAATAGTCTGAAACAGTAGATTAAAAAAATGGAGCACCGGCAGTTCTGCGATTTCCCAGTTTGCCTCTGTGTGTGTGAGAAAAACCATGAAATAACAGACAGGACACGGCTCCACATCACCAAGACTTTACTTCACAGCTCAGTGCCCTGCAGCCCCAGACTAACACAGGCTCCAACATTCAGCACAAGTTTGCACCAAATCTAAGCAGGAATAACTTCCTCTCATGGTTAAACCCTGTTTTTCTCATGCGATCAAAAGAAGAAGAAAAAAAAGGCCTATTACCAACACACTGGAACACAAGGTTAAAGACTCGGGTTTACTATTCGCCTGGCAAGATAAAAAATAAAGATGTCTTTCATGGAAATGATTCTGTTATGTACAATTTTAGAGAATAAACAAAATATACCCTCAAAAATAGAATGTTTAAAGCATGCCCAATGTCACACCATGAGGAGGAGGCGAGCGGCCGAACGCTTTCTCTTGGAGTCCATTCTTATGCTTCTCTTCATTCACTACGAGTTCAGAATATATTTGGGAATCTTTTACATGCCAACATAACTCGGCGCTAAATCCTCTCCAATTTGGCTTATTTATGGAAAATAAGATGGGAAGATCTATATTAAGTCACTTTTAATACAGTTTTCCCCGTACAGATTCAATGCATTTGTGATATACTTTACCATGCAATGTGAACCAAGCAGAGTATCGTCGACAGAAGACTAGCATAGTTGTGGAAAGCTGGGAATACTGTGTTATGTGAGAATATCTGAAAACGGGGGCCATGACTCTCGGCTGGAGGAAGAAGAAGAAGTTAACTCAGGGATCAACCAGGGAGCAGCAGAGGCATCCGTAGCACCGTGGCAGCAAAGCTCCTGAACAACAGTCAGTCAGGAAACTGGAAGCCCAAATACAGTTCAGTTCGGTGTCCTTCAAAAAACATACAATGTCCGTTTCCATTAGATGAATTTGAGGTTATTGTAACACCAGAGTCTCTTGCTGTGAAAACCTTTGAGGCGTAACTTGACAGGAGACTGATAACACACCAACAGGTCTCGGATCCGAGTGCCTCTGTATTATCTAGCAGGCACCGCCTTATCCCTGGCATTCGCTTTCGCTTTAGCCCCGCCGGCGGGTTTCGGCCTGGGCCTGGCAGGCGCAGCGGCTGTGGAGGTCTGCGCGGTGGCTTCCTGGGAG
This sequence comes from Poecilia mexicana, assembly GCF_051168715.1. Classification (NCBI taxonomy): domain Eukaryota; kingdom Metazoa; phylum Chordata; class Actinopteri; order Cyprinodontiformes; family Poeciliidae; genus Poecilia; species Poecilia mexicana. Next base: position 17,111,374 of record NW_028263370.1, on the reverse strand, counting down.
GCGCTGCGACGCATAGTTGTTGTAGTTCTGGGTGGCAGCATGGGGACAGTGGGGGCCCGAACCGAGAGGGGCTGCCTGGATGGGCACGTCCTCTGAGGAGAGGGGCTGTCAGTCCTGCAGTGGGTGGAGCTAAGGCTGCGCCGGCCTCCCAGCAGGGCGCGTAGCGGCATCCGTGGGCTGCTGTGTGGACCGGAGACGGCTGATGGACGGGGACAGGAGGAGGAGGACCGAGATGGGACGGGCTTAGGTTTCTTTTGGGTGGCTAGCCCAGCTTTCTGACTTCTGTGGAGAAATGAGCACATATTAAGTTATTCATGTACTGTACAACATTTGAAGGTGGTTTAACTTGAAAATGAAAGTTCACCTGTTGCCTGGAAAATGCAATTTAACTCAACAAGAAAATTTATTTGGTTTTAACTCAGAATTAAAGTTCATGAAGTTGATTTAACAACAAGAGACAAGTTGTCTTAATTTTGAATTGTGAGTTGTAACTCACAATTCAAAATTCCTCTATTATTTTACTCACATTATCAAGTTAAAATATCTACTTATTTTACTTTAGAATAATTTAATTTCTTGTTTCAAATTGCAATTTTATTAAACAACACAATGAATTCAGCTCTAAAACATTTAGTGTGAACAAGACTTTATCCTCAAGCTTTTAAAATAAACATAAAGACAATAAAACAACAAAAAAGAGTCAGATCAATGTAAGGCACTTCCAACTCACTCAAAACTTTCAGATTAAATAATCAGCTGCTATTAAACGTCCCTCAGACTCGACTTAAGGATAAAGGAGATCAGGATTTCTCCTTTTCTCCGGGATCATTACCCATCCAGATCACATCTGGGTCATTTTAAATCGCTTCTTAAAACTTAGTTTTATTCACTGGCATTCAACTGAGATCTGATACGGTAACTTTTCTGTTGTGATATTTTAGTGTTATCTTATTTTTGTTTCATCATTTTATTATACTCTATTATTTTTATGTGTCAGTGCGCTGGTGCAGTTTCAACCTGTTTTTATATAAATAAACCTGTTTGCAGCAGGAACAGTCAAACCTTAAATTTTTTAAAAAACTAGTTTAAAAACCCAGGTTTTTAATTATTATAGTTAATATTTATTACATTTTTAAGCTATTGTGTGTTGTTTTTATCATTATGTACATAATTACCTTTAGCTAAAAGGTGCCATATATAAATAAAAACAGGCTTACCCATTGATGACAGATGAAGCTCCTTTTGTATTTTTGGCATCTGGTAAAGAGAGCGGAGAAGCAGCAGCAGCAGCAGCGTCGCCCCCTGGTGGTATTTTTATGGGGGGGACAAGTCGAGGGATTTTGCTCCTGCAATCTTTGGAGCCTTGCTCTTCAGTCGGTTTGAGACGCGAACTCCTCCTGGACTCATCCGAGACATGCACGTCCTCCTCCGACCCCGTCGTGGATAAAGTCTCCGACGCCCTCCAGCGCTCGTCGTCCCCCGATGACAGCGATGAAGACGTTCCGGACAGCATCCTCCTCCTCATCCAGCGGCCCTGTTGCTTCTGAACCAGCAGGCGCGCCAGGTCCAGCTGCCGGGCGCGCTGCTGGAGCCGAAGTCGGGCCGAGAGGGAGGAGGACTGCTCTGAGCCCGAGTCCTCTTCAGAGATTAGGATTGGGATTCTGCTCCGGATTCTGGGCTTGGCGCTCACCAACGGTTCTGACCCAGCAGGGTGGAGCTTTACAGCTTCCTCGCTGGACGATAGCTGCTTCTTCGCTTCTTGGGACGGATCTTTACGATCGTAAACCGGTGAGGTGCCTTTAGAGGAGGAGTCCATGGACACGGGAAAGACGGCTGACGGGCCGTTTTCGGTTTTTGGTTGCTTAGCCTCTGTACTGGTTTGGTCCGGCACACTCTCCCCTCCGGTCTCTTTCAACAATGATGCAACTTCCTGCTCCTGGCTGTCAACGTCTGCAGCCGATTCCCTCGTGGCGGTTAAGACTTCCCGGTCACTCTCCTTCGCAGAGTGACCGTTGGACGACATGACGTTGAGGTGTGACGTCTCTGCGATGTGAATGAAAGTGCGCTCGACTTTGGTAAAGGGCGGTGACCCAGGAGCGATGGGAGTGGAAGGTCTCAGTTCTGAGCGGAGGGCCGGTGACAGGCGGCCCGTCTCGGACAGTTCAGGCTGAATCCCCTCCCCGGTCAGTAAGCGGTCATTACGAGAATTTAGAGCATTTGGCGTGGCCAGTTCCCCCTCCAGGACAGCTTCCCCGCCACAGGGAGACTTGCGAGTGTCTCCGGGCGAGAACAGAACCAGAGTTTTGGATGCGTCCTCCAGATCCGGGTCTGCATCAGCAGCCGAAGCGTGCTCCCTCGGGCCCCTCTGGTCCTCCGCCATCAGTGTTGAAGGCGCAGCATCCTGGCTGCGCTCGGTGCTTTTCTGACTCGCCTCGCTGTTGGACTCGCTCTTTGTGACGTCGTCGTCTTTCGGCCCAGGAGGTTCTGGTACCTCTTCGTCGGGCGTGGCGAAGCTCCTGCGCTGAGGCAGCGTACCGGTCAGCATGACGGTGAGAAAGTCGGCCCTCTTTGCTTGCAGCTGAGGAAGGATGTGGAAGTGCTCCATCTCATCACCCTGAGCTTTTGTTCGATAGTCTGGAGAGGACGGAGACGGGATGTTCTGCTCCGTGGGCGACAAGACCTGCAAAAAGGACAAAACAATATTTTATTACATAATATAAGAGTAAACCGTGCATTGGCTGCTCCGGTGCAGAAAATACGGCGGCCATCTTGGAGCGGTCGTCCCTCCTACTTTGCTCAACCAAAACAGCAGAAGATGCCTCAGCACTGAGGAACATTGTTGTTCGGATCGATGGACTATTGATGTGAGGGCTCCACAAACACATTTCAGAAGTTAGATGGACATATTATTGTGTAAATTTTGTGATTAGAAAACACATAATGCTTTTATTCAGTCTGGTGTAATTGTTTTCAAGGAGTTCCAGTAACTGATTGATTGATGGTAGATGTTTTATAGTTTTAAAAGAGACATGACATCCTTCCTTCAGCCGGACTGAAGCCGCTGAGGAGTGAGCAGATTTCCAAGTCAAGTCAATATAATTCTTTATTGTGAATAAAAACATATTTTGTTAAAACTGTCATTGGAGACAAGTAATCTGATAAATAAATAATGTTCTTCCACTTCCTCCCAGTGCTACTTTAGCAATTTGCAAAAATGCAACACTTTCCGGTCAAAAACAACCAATCAGGATGCATTTACACTACAGCCTGAAGAGACCCAATTCCGATTTTTTTTGACGTAATGCGACCTGTATTCGATCGTTTCATGGCAGTGTGAACAGCACAGGTCGGATTCTTTTTGAATGTGACCCATATCCGATACGTATCCAATTCAAATGCGACCTAACGTCCAGGTCGCATTCATCCGAACTGAACGTCACTGATTCTCAACAAATCTCACTATTCTGCGTCCTGATACGCGCAAGTGGGAAGAAAAACAACAACCATGACGGATTATATGAGGATTAAGTTGTTAATATGCTGCTGCGGCCGGACAACAACTTCAAATATGTAAGCTAAGCTCCACCGTTAGCCTCCATGTTTACTTCTGCAAACACTGAGCACTTCTTCTTTTTATGGCGGTTGGCAGAACACTGAGAACGCTGACGCTATTGCGCCCTCTAGTGCGCATGTGGGACACTTTCAGGTCGTCTGGCCGTTTACACTGCAAAACGCATACAAGTCGCATTTACTGGCAGTGTGAACGGCCCCGGTAAAAAAATCGGAATTTCTTTTAAAATATGATTCCAGTTTAACTTCACAGCAACAAAAAAATTAAACAATGTGCCGAAAAATTAAGAATAAAAATCTGACTCCAACCAATCCATTTGCCACAGAACCATTTTATTTTCATTTTGGTTGTACACAAGCTTTTTCAAGATTGTCTAGATTACATACATTGATATAAAAGGCACAAAAAATGCATTGCAGAGCTTATCTTTAGCACAAAGTCTAATATCAGGTGATTTTCAAGTGTTTCCCCTCATAAAGATTCATCATACAGCCTGTACATTATATATATACTAAACCCCGCTACCTGTCATGCTATTAGAGTTTAACTGCAAACCTAATTACTGCCTACATTTCTGTATATATGTACACCGTTTATTGTTTGGGTTTTAAAAAAGTTTAAAATACATGCTTTACCTGTAAATTATACAAGCAGTACTGTACAATAATATTGTGATAGAAAACAAATGCTTATACATGTTTTATACAACGGAAAGACACTCACGGATCATCACACCAAACAGACACGGAAAGCTCTTCACTTTTCTTCTCCTCCACAAAGAAACTCGACTTTTATTGCAAAAACATTGACGGGTCGTTGAGCAGTTTTATAAAATCCTTTCATTTTATTTTTTATTGTCCGTTCAGTCACATGAAACGTCGCCTTCAAGGCTCTTTTAGCACGTCAACGTAGCCCCATCGAGACCAGAAGATCTTTCACAGTAGAAATGACTTCCTAAAGTATTTAAATGTAATTTTTCAATAAATAAGAGGAACAATTCAGCGTGAAGAGATTTTGTTTGGACTTGGAAAATCAGTGAAGGGGACAAAATAAATCAAGTGAGGAACGGGTGCACAATCCTAAAGACAAGAGAGGTTTCTCTCCCTACGGTCGATATTTATACAACGACTCTCCATCAAGTCTAAAAAACATTTATTCAAGTATGCAATAAAACATTTAGATTTCATTTCTATAAATTATGTGAGTATTTATGCTAGTTTTATGGTTTGGTTGGAGATTCAAAAAACAGATTTATTTACATCCCAAAACAGTTCGGTAAATTTTGATTGACTGAAAAAGACATTTTCAGTACATAAACGTGTTCATAGTTCATAAATAAGTACTGAAATCCTGGATTTCTTTATGCAATTAAAACATTTATTTTTATCTGACAAATGCTGCTATATGAGCAAAAACATTTAGTTTATCGTAACATCAAAATTAAACTCAAATTTTAAAGCCCTTTTTCAACTTTAGCAGTGTTATACTTTATCTAGGCCTGTCACAATAAATAAATTGATTAATTGCATGATAACTTAAAACTAGTTCAATAATTATGCATGATTTGTCATTTTTCTCTTTCTATCAAAAACTGGATGACAAAAAGTCTTCAGTTTGGTGCTTTGGTCTCAACCAGCACTTGTTTTTAAGGACAATTTTGTTTACAGAGACTTCATAATTAATTTTATTTTGGATATTTAAAATGTCTTCCAGTTCCAGTGTTAAATGTTCACTAAAAATTTAAAGTTTTTTCATCTTAGAGAATGTGTTCTTGCATTATTAAGCCTTTTCCGTTGTATTGCCTGAAAACTGTCTCAACAATATTATCGTTTATCGCAAAAACGTCCAGTAACATTTGTTATTGAGAGGCCTAACTTCATCACACTGGCAATTTTCTATATTTTTGTTTTTGCTATACTTTAATTTTAATGACAGATCATTTATGCAATAGCTAGCCACTTCATTTTACAATAAGGAACAGTTTAGAAAAACAAATTTTGTTTTTCTCTCGTATTTTCAAGACATTGAGAAGTTTACCAGTTAGTTAAGAGAACTTTTAGTTTTTTTTTTTTTATTATTTTGACCACAATAAATATAACAGTGGAGTATAAAAGGTGTGACAAAAGTTCAGTGTTGGACCAAAATGGCTACTCCCACCAGCTCTGGGCTCAGCAGTTCTGATCCGTGAGTATCTCCTCAAGTAGTAGCTATTTACAAAAACAATAAAAAAAGTAAAATAAAGTATCACAGACCTCTTGCGACCAGAGGCTAATGTTCACTGTGTTCGTGTTGTCATTACAGTACAGTGCTGATTGTAGTCATTTTACAGTCAGAAGAGTGTGACGCACAAACAGATCACATGTGGATCTCATGCAAAGAGTGGTGACAGTCAGCGGTCAGTCATTTCATAAGAAAAACTGTCAGAAATGCAGCCTATCGCCTTTTTTTATTTTTTAAATTCATCTTGGTGTCGTCAGCAGGTCAAGCACACAGCGAGGCTCCTCCGGCCCGTTAGTACGTCAGTGCGCCACTGCTTTAAATACGATACAGGATAAGCATTAATCGGTGACAATCTTAGCACAGTAAATCAATAAATCAGCTAGCAAACAAAACTAGATTCTGAGTTAGTAGCTAGTCCACTTTGTACATTCTCCAAGAGGTTGTACTATAAAATTATGCAAAGTATAAAACAGGCAGGGCATCCTGAACTCAGCGTGAAGCAGCAGGAAAACAACATCAGGCGATCTCCTCACCAAACCGCTGCTGCTGTGAGCATCAATAGACGAAAAAAGCCTTTAATACAATTAACAAGCAAGAGGTGCATATTTAGCTAATGTAGCCCTTTTAACACGTCGAGAAAGCAACAGTTTGGCTTTCATTGCACAAAGTAAAGATCCAACTCTGTCTCAGGAAGTCATGTTTTGAACTTGTTCAAGTCACGTTGTGGGATCACCTAAAATGACACCAACAATGGCAAAACAAAGGCTGCTGCTTTGGAAGAAGAAGACACGATAAGACAAGATAAAACATCTGCTCCCTTCAGAAAGATCTGTTGTTGCAACATGATGCCACAGTTTAAAGGAAACAAACTGCTCTGCGTTTGTTTCGGTAAAGCAGCCAAATCTAAGGTTACACAGGATGATCTGCTGCTGCAGAGTGAAAAATTAAATAAGCTAAAATAATCGTGCTTATTTGTAACAAAATCAACCAAGTGGATTGAATCTTATTGGAAAGTGATGACAGTTTTGGGGGGATGTCACAATCCAATCTCAGGTGTTCGGCTCCATGAAACAATCAGAGTATTTTTAAATCATCAGTACTGGAGTTCCTGATCAATACCTGTTGTTGGAGTAGTTTCTGATTTTAACTCAGCCACTCCTTCAGCAAGCTGTGCAGCTCCAAGTTTCATTACAATTTTTAAAATGTGTGACTTATTTTATTGCTTTACTGCAGACTCATTGCTTTGTTCACAGTGAAACAGAGGCTGTAATGGCTGTTGCGGTTTCCTCCAACTCCAAACAGTTCATCTCCCAGACAGTTATCTGCAGTGGTCGGCACACTTCCTATAAATTTTTTACTTTGCGTTTTTGCTAACCCTAAATTAATTTTCCCAATTAAATTCTTAAACGCTAATTTGATTGGTTGTTTTGTTAACTTTCAGTTGAATAAAGCATACTATTATGTTAAAGTTGTAGTTAAGAATGATTTATGTAGCCATGCTCTTATTTTGCAGTGGGTGAAGACTGTTTCCTCTCGCCCTATGGTAAACTAGCCAATATCAGAAACAGAATTAGCAATATTCAAGTCAAAAAACTGTGAAACCAGAGGGAAAAGTCTGTTGCAAATAATCATTTTATGAAGCACAACTATTCAGGTAAGTGTGGGATAACAAACTTGATCTTGTTTAAGGAGATACTCTATGTTGAAACACATGTTGTGGGTATCAACATGGCTGAATTAACGCTGTGGGATTAGCTTCTGCTAAATACCGTGATGGTGTAGCGCTTTAACATTGTTAAAGCTAATGTTTATAATTTTTGCTTTAGGGTTAGTGCAGTTAACTTTTAAGTTAGTTTTACCTGCCAGCTGGAAATGAAACGCTCATCTTTCAGTTTCAAGAGCTTCAAAGCGCCAAGTTTCCAAAGCAAAACAGCAACAGGTTCAGAAAGTTTTATCTACCCTTAATTAACTTGGACTACACCGAAACATGTTGATAGATGAGCCATTACTGAGTCATATCAAAACAGAAGAAACATGCTAGCGTAGCCTAGCACTGTGGAAAACTGCTCACCAAGGAGCAAGACGTGTTTCCTTTTTTGGATGTGTCCAACCAGCAAAAACTCCTATAAAACACTATTGTTGAGTGATTAATTAAGACACAGTCACAATACTAATGTTAACCATGCAATACGGGTCAAATGTAGTGTTTTATTTTTACAAACTCATACAAGGCATTGATTTTAATGAAGGACTGGAGTGGGAGACACTGTTCGAAAAGGTCTAAATATCCCAGTTGATAAATCTCAACATGGTTCATCTGATAAAAAAGGTTTGTCAGAATTAATTCACAGCAGCGAAATGTTTCATATCAGTTTGAAAGGGGGACATGAGCAGCAACTGATTACCCAAAACATTTCTCTTGAACTCATTTTGAGGGAGAGTTCATCCAGACTTCAGGTCTGAGTAAACGCATTCCCACAAAAAAAATTATGAATGGGTAAAATGACAACTAAATATAAGATATATAATATTTAAATGTGGGATATTAGCTTTAATAATGCCACACATATAACTTATTGCATCTGCTAATTGCAGTTATATAGTGAGCCCGTCTGCCCCAACCTGATCCCCGAGTCTAGCCTACTGTGATAAAGTGCAAGAGTAATGTTAGAAAACTGTGATGAGAAAGGAAGCACAATGGAAGAAAGAAGATATAATCTAAATAAAATTATTAGAGCTACTCAAAACTCACCTTTAAATACATTTTAAGATACAGCAAACCACTGCATACTATTTACAAAGCAGGTAAACCTCCTTCAGATCAGTCGGAAATAGAAAAACATAAACCACTGGTACCAATAAACGCCCTCTGCAGGTAAATACCAAAACATTTACAGCAACTCCAACATGAAACTCTAACTGCATTTTTACTGATGCCTGAAACTGTGTCATCTGGAAGACTTGGATTTAACTCAAATGCAACAGAAAAATGTGACTTGATGGAAATTTAAGAAATGGGTAGGAAATGAAGCAGCGAGCTTAGCGTCGCTTTAACTCCTGTTGGTTTCTGTGTTGATAACTTCATAACTTCTGAAATGACCTGACATCTGGCTGCTGGGCTAACTGCTCCTAAAAATGATGATAGTGATCATTCTATTCATAAAGGTCAACACTTCTGCTCAACTTTCCACGTCTCAAGTCCAAGTTTCTGGTTCTGTCCGGTCAGACTTCAACACAACTCATCCAACGCGTTTAAACACCAACAGACGCAACACGGCGTTCTTGACGTGCGTTCCTCTTGACCGACGCCACAACTTCACAATCATTCAGAACAAATGCATCCACCCTGTCGCAAAACCTCAAAACTCGTCTGTCTCTCAAATAAATGCTACATTCTGTCTCCAATCAGATCTTTTTTTATATTATCTTTTTAAATATCACACTTGTTGAAAAAAACCCACTCAAATAAGCTTTGAAATTTGGAGTAAAAGAAATACTGACATTCCCCTGCCATGCCAGTAGGTGGTGCTATGGGTGACATTAGTAACATGAATTCAAGGAAAATGTGTCAGAAAAGAAAAAGAGGCCGCTATCTCAGATTTCTAAAACTTCCAGTTGCAAAGACGATGCATTACAAACAGCTATAATAACATTTTTAATTTTGTTTGTTTGGCAAAATATATAATTTAGTTTAGGGCCAATTTATTTAAACTATTATAAATATACTTCTTTGTGTTCGCACTGCAGCAGCTGGCGGACCACGATTTTATTTCCCCAACTACTTCTGAAGTATTTAGTGAACGAAACACCAGTGCAACATCTACAGTGATTGGCTGAACCCTCTACTAAAAACCAACAGGATAAAAAAGGAGATATAGTTGAACATTAGCAACAATTCTTTCACAGTAGAAAGGACTTCTAAAATATCTATCACAGGATATCTGAAACTTTCTACTGCAGGACGTTCAGTAGGATCGTTGGCTAAGACTCCAACGGCCTGCAGAAGAAAGAAAGGCTCCTTAAACAGAGGTTTACACATTAAAATGTCAGCAAGCCTTTGGAAAAACACACACCTCAAATGACAGACCTAACAATCAAAGTGTCAGAAAAAGGAAACTCTATCACGTCATCTGTGTATCTAAAGTAAAAAACAAACAGCACCAGCCTCCGATACGCAGCCCCTTCCGACCGCGAAGGTCATGTAAAACAAACAGCTCATAAAAATACGCATTCACGTCATTCACACAGACACAGCGGGCTGTAAGTTCGCCGTTTGGATCCATACAGCCTGCTGTCACAGCAACGTAAACATTTCAATTTAAAAGAATTCAAATATATGTGAATCACAAAACAAACTAGTCATTATTTAATCAACAACTGCAACGGTAAAATTTTGTATTTGTATTCATTTTCTAAATTGTTTTTGCAAAAAGTATGAGATTTTGTTGTGTTATGTTTTAGACCACAGGTGTCAAAGTCAAGGCCCGGGGGCCAAATCTGGCCCGAAGTAGCTTTTTAAGGGGCCCTCTAGACTCCAACTTACATCAATAAGTCCCTCCAGTTTTCCACAAAACCTCAAAATTCACACAAAATCAACTGTTTGTCACTGTTTGATTTTACTGCAAATGTTCTCAAAATTGGTCAGAACCATTGAGTTTAAGTGACTTCTGCCACAGCCTCACTTGATGTGAAGTTACAGTCCGTAACTATACAGATACGGCGAGTAATAAAAAATAAAGTTTAACATCAGATGTTAGCGCAAATATTTCCAAATAATCACTACAGAATTTGTGATTTTGATTGCAAAAAAACACTTAATCACAAAACCCTGGAGGAACAGCAGATTTTTAACAGTTTAATTGGTTTAAGAACATTCAGAGTTTTGAAATGGCCAAAATGACAATGAGTTTGACATCCTGGTTTCAGACTATTCATTGGTTTGGACTTTATATTTATTCTTGTTGTGGAGTTACTGAAGTTAGGAGATGCTTTTATTTAGAACATATATTATTTCTTTAGTACGTTTTTAAACTGCATTTAATGCCAGTGTGTAATAATTAGTTGTTTAAAGAATGCCAAGATTTTGTTTAGTTGCTTTATTTGACATTTCTGTTCTGCTTTACTTTCAGTTTCTGTCTAAGATTACTGTAAATCACCTCCTACACCTTCAGACAGACGTTTTCCAAACAGTTCACTGCTTTCACACACAACATTTAATGAGGCAGGAATCAGGACGAGACACTTGGATCACTGGGTTTTGTGCAGGTAAAGACATGATGTGAAGCAGCAGCAGCAGCAGCGTATTGCTCTGTGAGCGGGATGTCGAGACTCCAAAAGTCTTCGTGCAAAAGCCTGATCGCTGGGACGACCTGCATACCTCTACGATCGCTCCTCTGTTTTAGGCAAAAAATTATGACGGAATAAAAAATAAAAAAAATAAAAAAATGCACAAAAAACTGTAAAGCTTAACAGTCTCTTAGCAGCTCCACTCGGTTTCAAACTCCTCTTCTTCACAAAACGGGAAGTCTTGAGTTTCACATTGTTTCCACCAGCCTGCCAGGTCGGTGGCGAGCGCAACTTGGGCGATGCTGAGTGGCTTCTGGAGTTTATTGCATGAAAAATATTCTCAATATTCCTCCTTCTTTTTCTTCTTGAATAGAAAAAAAACAGTTTCTAGAGCTACGTCTGTGTAGATGTATGAATCTGTGTGTTTATTAACACAGCTGTACCGCTGCGTGTTGGTGATATGGCTTGTATGACCTTCCAGTGTGCTGCGATTTTGTTGGTTTATGTGCACATTCATATCTGTGTAAGATGTTACCAGAGCTGGCCAGGTGGTATCTACGCAAAAAACCAAAAAACTAATTTTTCTTGCTAGCCAAATGCTCTACATTTTTCATACATTCCCTACTCTTGGCATGGGCTGGTCAGTGGTACGAAAATACATCAAGGTTTTAGAAAGTTACAGTCTTAAACCTGCTAACATTTCCTGTCACTCCTTTATAAAACCTTATCTTCCCTTTAATGCCAGAGAAAGTGCCAAAGTAGAGTTTTCCAAGGCTGTGTGGAGCGCAGCGTAAGATGTTTTTCTTGCTTAAAAGAAAAACAAATTCAGTTGTTTGGGTTGATTTCAGGCTGGGAAATGCAGTCAGGATGTAAAATCTGAAGGACAAACCAGCTAATATCAGCTGCTGGTTATACTTATGTTAGTCTATAATGAGGAGAAAAGCAAATATGTATGATATTCTACTCAATTAGCACTAAAAACTGCTGCTAAATTTAGTTGGAGGTCATTCTACATGAGTCTGCGAATCAAAAATAAACAAACATCTGTTGATGATCAGTACATCTCAAAAATGTAGCGGTGGTATCATTTGTTTTCTGTTTGAAATTAAGTAGTTTGATGTAGTATTTTAATAATCAGAATCTCATTCTGGTTCAGAACATTAATTAGTGTGGTGGTGAGATTAAAGACAACTAAACACAAAAACACTATTATTTTGGACCATTCTCTTGTAAATTAGTGTATTTTGGGAGTTTTTTTTTCTTTTACATTTTCTTTCTGCTTCCCTTACAAACGTATTTGCATGAGAAGTCACTTTAAATGATGAAGCACCTAAAAGTGGCAAAGTTCAGCCCAGGCCCAAAATCTTCTCTGACCACTCCTGCATCTCTGTGTTTGTGTGCTCTGTTCGTCTCTGAACCTATGGCTGTACACATCTGTGTTTGTTACATGTATTTATATATATATATATATATGTGTGTGTGTGTGTGTGTGTGTGTGTTTTGAGTCCTTTTCTCAGTCCTCTCAGCTATTGTTGTTCTTGTTCATGAGCCTGGCTAGCATCTGTTGCAGCTGCGACCTCGACACGTTCAGAACCGAGTGCCGGCTCCGCGGGCTGCCAGGCATCGGCAGAGTGCCGGCGTGCCGGCGCCGGGCCGAGGCGGTGGCGGACGTGGCGTGAGCGGGGCTGCTCTCGGCTGAGCGGCTCCTCTGGATGAAGCTGCCACCGGCGTGGGGGTACTGCTCCGTCTCCAGGGTGGAGGAGGAGAAGACGTAGGAGGCCAGCCTCCTCAGCTGATTGGGCCGCGCTTGGTGTCTGTCCTCCTCCAACTGCAAACAGACCAATCAGACAGAGGGAGGAAGAGGAGGTTAAAGAGTGGAAATTGACTCTTTTCATATTAAAAACATTTATTAAACAGGTTGTTTCTGTCTCCTCCCCCTCCCTGAGAGACATTAGACATGAGAGAGCAGGTGGATGCTTTCACATATCTAAAGCCTGCAGCTGATTGGTCAAAGGTCATGTGGGGAGGAGCCTGGGGAGAGAAGCTGAGGGGATGTTGGTGTAACTCTGGCTCTATCTAAGGCTACTTTTCATAACTACTAGTTAGAAGCTAAAGAAAACTCCTAACAGGGGGCGTTTAAGTGTTTTAGCTGTGATTAGTCAGACTAGCATCTGAAAAAAAAAAGTTCAGGAAAACATTTCTCCCACAAAGAAGCACGCTAAAGGAACAAAAAGTCACCAGCACAAGCATTGCACACACTGTCTCACTAATCTACGGCAGCCTGAGCCTCGACAGGTTTCGGCTTTTTCGTTCTGAAGGAAAAGTTACCACTGAAGATGCAAACAAATCAGGGAACTTAAAAGAGAGATGGAGTCATCAAGCACACAAAACAGACACACAACGAAGGGAAGAGGGGGAAATAAAACTAAAAAAAAAAACATGTCTGAACAGAAGAAAAAGGAAGAACAGAAACGGAGTGAGAAAACAGAGGTACAGGACTAGTCCTAAACTGTGCTTACCCCGAAACATCACTTTATTTCTTCTTGTGTTGATCCCAATGGCCCCCTCGCTCTTTTCTTTGTCTCCTCAGGTGAGTCAAACTTGACATACTGTGTACTTTTAAAGCGATAAGTTGGGGGCAAAGGCATCAGTAGTTATGTAGAAGGGGGTAAAGAATTGGAGAGGAGGAACAAAGAAAAAATAAAAAATAAACTGTGGTCCTCGATGGTTGGTGGCAGACGAGCTTGGTTATGATCTAGTGTGACAGTTGGCCAAACAAAAAACAAAACGAAAAAAGAAAAAAATGAAGCAGAGCTTGCTAACGGATCTGTGCACACATTTTCATTTTCACACTGGCATGAAACATCCAGCCTTCAAACAGCAGCCACCGAGTATGGAGGACCAGATGTGTCAATAATTAACTAAAAAAGCCCATGATGAATGGAGTCAAATGGTGACATAAATTTACAAGTGAAATTAAATGATTAAAATGGATAAAGAAACAAGAAATCACCACACCCATGAGGAAAATCCTGCAGAAGGAAAATAAAATGGAAACACAATGTGAAATCCAGGTAAAGGTCAAAGAGTAACTGGTGACACGCATTCCTCTTTCCTCCGATACAAACTCTCCAAATAGAGCGTCACACGAATATCAAATTCAGAAAAATGCAGAAAGAAAAAGAGGAATATTCAATAAATTATTAGAATATGTACTCAGATAAAGTATTTTTTTATTCAGAATAAGTCTGAAAATAAAATGTAAAATTTAAGACAATATTAGACATACTTTCATATAATTGTATTAAAAATATTTTTATTAATCTAATATATTTTAATCTTAAATATGTTTTCATGAGTTGCAAGCACAAAATTAACAGAAATAAAGGCTTGAAAACCATCTGTAATAATCTACGTGATGTTTCACTCAGTGAACCGAATTATTTTAATTAATTAACTTTTCAATTTATAGAATATGACTATAAACATTAAAATCCATTTTTCTCTGGTGTTTAAACCCAGTTTGCATCCAGCTGATCTGAGTTTGTTTCTAGAAAACGATAATGAAGCCGGAGGAACGCAGCAGGCAGGCGAGTCAGGGCTGGTTTAGGTTGTAAAGGAATATCTTAAATGCTACACAGAGTAAAAGGAATATGAAACTTCCTCACAAACCCACCAAGCCATGGCCGTCCACTTAAAGCTGGGGTGTACAAACTTTTGGGGCCAAATCTGTCAAGTCAAAAGGACTTTAGAGGCAAAAAATGTCATATCTATAATGAACTTATGCTGTAATTTATTTTTACTCACTTGATAATGTAAATGTTTAATTAAACAAATCAAGTAGTCAGATTTTTTTGTTGGACAGAGATGTGTAAACTGTTGTAGAGCCCAAACTTAAAGGGTTTTTCAGATTTGCCCAATTAAAGAAAATATTTGTCAAGTGTTTATTGACAAAAATTGCAAAAATTGAGTCAGTTTGGGGAAAAACAAAGCAAGATTTTGATCAATCTATGTCTGTATATTTAAAGATGGATACTTACAAAATGGATACCAATTAAAAGCTCCCACCTAAATGAAACACCTGTGCTGGGGGGCTAAATTTGTGTTATTCTTGAATTGCAGTCAGAGGCCACCTAAAATAGGTTTAGGGGCCACAAATGGTCCTCGTTCCACCCTTTGGACATCCCTGACATAAACTGAGAGGCCAGGCAAAGAGAAGCAGCCAAGAGGCGCCTGATCACACACTATTTGACATTACATATTAATTGCATAATACATGCAATTATTTGCATGTATTTGCATCTCTAGTCTCAATGGCAGGTTGATAAAAAGAAAAAGCAACCTCAGACTATTGCACAACATATTGGAGAAAAAGGGGGTGATTAAACAGCAGTTTCCAATTTGTATACTATAATGGTCCATTAATTTTCACTTTATGTTGATAAAATGAATCGAGTTAGCATATTGGCACTAAAATACAGTTAAGCTACGCTAAGCTAAACAGGGTAATTGAGTGGCTAGGAAAATTAGCCTGTGCACTAACCTGCTGTAACAAACAACAAACAAATCTACTGCATATTTTCCACATGCTAAACAGATCCATTTGTTTTCGTTTGGGTAAATAAATATTCAAATTTTGGCCCATTATAACCAAAGAAAGCAGTTAATTTATATTAAATTGTAATTTTAGTGCCTCGGTCTGGAACTCCTAACAACGACAACAAAAAAATCTACATATGCTAATTTTTTCACATCCAATTAAAACAATAATGAGACTCTGGTAACAGTTAAACATTTATTTGTACAATCCACTGGCAGCAGCATTCCACGAACTAATTATTAAAACCG
Source organism: Poecilia mexicana (assembly GCF_051168715.1). Classification (NCBI taxonomy): domain Eukaryota; kingdom Metazoa; phylum Chordata; class Actinopteri; order Cyprinodontiformes; family Poeciliidae; genus Poecilia; species Poecilia mexicana. Next base: position 17,095,449 of record NW_028263370.1, on the reverse strand, counting down.
ATTCATAAAATGAGCTCATGTCTTATGTTCTGTTTATTAACTCAATTAGCAACATTTAAGGAAGTTAAAATAATTCACTGGGATGTGCTTTTTTTAGACTAAACACAGCAAGAGTCTGCTCAAACTGTAAACAATGGTTCTTTGCTTTTTAACATTTTTTAGTGCAAAATGTGCAAATTTATTCTTTTTGTAGACTTTGGTCACCATTTTGTGGTTGAAGCGTTGACAATTATTCCCTCTGGTTTTGGATGCTGTGCAGCTGGAAGGATTTGTGGTGTTAATTTTTTACCTTTGTTGTTATGATGGGTAATTGTGAAAACAAGGTGATATATTACATCTGCAAGCATCTAAAGAGCCCAAATAATATCTGAACTATGACCTCTGATCCCGGAGGATTTGAAACAAAGGCGTCATGGATGCAGAGCAGAGAGGAGGACGTTTTAAATCATAATGGGCGACATCATTTCCCCGATTCTAACGTCTCTACCTGGTTTTCTAAACAAACGGCCAGTCAGAGATTTAAGGAGAAGTGGCAAAAGCAACTGAGATGGATTAGCAGTGCTTGATAACAACTGATGGTGGCATCCAGGACACATATCCATGGAATATTGTCTCTGGTGTTCAGAAATTGAGCTTTTAGCAAATCATTGCAGTTAAACATCAACAGTCTTCAGTCAGAGGCCTCTACAGATTGGTTGCAGGACTGACTGCTACCAGAGATCCACAGTGACTCTTTGAGGATACTTGGCTAACATAAGTTACGCTGACATTTAATTTAATTTTGGGAAAAATAAAAATATTTTTCAATTTAAAATGAATGTTTCGTTCAGTTCATCATGAAGATCCAACCAAACCAACATGTCTTTATTTGAAACATTCAAAACAGTCTGCCTAACAACCTGCTCTCTTTTTATTTAATAAATCTCCATTTAAAAAATAAATTAAATAAAATCCCTAAACTTTGTGTATGCATTAATTGTGATCTGTTCTAGGTACAAATCTTTGTTTTAATTGAAGGTTTCATGTAACGATATGTTGCATCACTGTGAGAGGAACAATTTCATCATTACAGAATAATTAAAACCGCAATTATAATTATGATTTCACATTCATCCCTACAACCAATAAAACACTCCAGCTAAAAAAAAACAATGGTTACATTTAACACAATAAGCCACTCAGATCACACAGACACACACTTACTTCCTCCCACTCAGTCAGATAGTGTTTTCATCCAGAATGACGTTAAATGTACGATACGGAGCAGGTTTCATGTCACAGTATGTTTCCATGCTTTCACTGACAGAACTACACTGTAAAACATTTGAGCCACATTTAGTTGTGTCTACTGTCTTCTACTCTTCAAGCCAAATAAATTTAGTGACTTTTAGATTGTGAACCTAAATTTGTGAGTTTTTAAAAGATAAATTTACAACAATAAGTTGTGTTAACCTCCATGAGTTGAATAAAGTAGATGTTTTAGGGCAGGATTTAATTTTAATTTCCCAGAATGCTCAGGGGCATGTTTTGTATCCTGTGTTGCACCGTGAGTGAAATGGAAGTGCGTGGCATCGATCTAACTTCTGTGTTTTAAGGCAAATGTTAATTTTTATGTCCTTTTCACACTAAATGTTTCTGAGCAGAATTAATTGTGTTGTTTAACAAAATTCATTGTCAGATCAGAAATTTTGTTCAAACAGGAAATTAAGTTATTCAAAAGTAAAATAAATAGTAATTTTAACTTGATATTATGAGTAAAGTAGTATAGAAATGTGACTGTTTTAACTAGAAGAGGAAGTTTTTTTTGTCCTACATATTGTGAAATAAATATTTGGATTAAATTGCAGCTTTAAGTTAAAACTCAATTCAAGATCAATGAAATTAAAAAACAACGTTTAAACAACTTGTCTCTTGTTAAATCAACTTTATGAACTTTAATTTCTGAGTTAAAACCAATAAAATTTTCTTGTGACTTAAATTACATTATCCAGGCAGCAGGTGGACTTTTGATTTCAGTTAAACCACCTTCAAATGTTTTACAGTGTTCCAACATCATGTGTGAATAATTTCAGAAAACACAGCAGAGCATCGCCAGCATCCACAAGCTTCATCACCGAGTCCAAGACGTGAATCACAAGACTCTTAGACATGAACCAGCCGCACCAATCAGGTTAGCATTTATGCTCATTATGCAAACAGAAAATGCACAAATAATTCTACTGAGTGGATTAACACTAGTTCACAACATCCTGCCTTTCCTTGCATCTGAGTTTTATCATGAGAGAGACATTTTGAGAGACATTTTATACCAACATGAAGGCGCATTCTTGGGGTAGCAACGTCCAAACTGAGAGCAAAACGCTAAAGAAATGCTCTTCCAACTGTTAAAATACTCCAACGTAGAAATACAGCAGAAATTATTCACACCCCTTGCAGATTTGGGCCTAAATAAACTTTGATTTAACATTTTTTGCATTTTCCTTCTGACTTGAACCTGATAGAGAATCTGTGGAGGGAGCTAGAGATCTGGGTGATTCAACTTCAGAGATTCGCAGCTCATTACCAAGCATATATGTCAGAATACCAGCGGAAACATTCAAGAAGCTGGTCACCAATTATAATAAAATCCAGTTTTTCAGAGACAGTGTTTCTCAAAAATTAAGAACAAATTGTGAATCAAGAATAATAAATGGAAACAAATCCTGTTGGTTTTCAGCTTTTCCCTGACTTAAGGCTAGCAATGAACAACACCAACTTTTACTAATTTATAAATATGCCTGTCCAAAACTAAAAGCTTCATTTGAAAGATTTGTGATTAGAAGATAATAAGCGAGCAAAAATAATAACCATAAAACTCTTTGGAAATATAGTAACTTTCTGAAATCTCCAATAATTACCTGCTGTTGCTTAAAAGAAGGGTGCACCAACTGGAGTTTTGCAGATCATCTCTTCTTTTTGTTTAATGTAAAGATACCATTTTTTGTTTTTAAGAACTTTAGTTTAAAAAGATGTAAGAACTATGCTCATTATTTATTATAAAAGTAGAGAGCTGTTGTGGAAAAACAGGGTTTTACTATTTAAAAAAAACAAAATCATCAGAGTTCACATTTTAAACTGATATTAGCAGCTCGTAAGGGAATGCAGACCTTTACTTTAACCATGATTTAAAGAAAAAGGCTGCTAACATTTCCAAATGCAGTACATTCAAGATATTCAGAAGTTAACTGCAACATATTTAGCCTTCCTGTTACCTGCTAAAAGTCTCTCTTTAACTTAAATAAATCACAGGTTTCCTTCAAAATGGCTTCCAATATCTTTGTGTTTCCTCTGAATTTATTTTACGCATCCTCAGCTAACGTGAAGGTCTTTTCACACAATAACAGAATCCACACTGAAGAGTGTTATTGTTAAAGCAACTTTGTAGTCCACAGTGGATTCACTGATGGTAATTTTTTTTTATTTTGAGTAAAAAAATCGTCTCATTCTGTTTACAAGTCGACAAAGAAATGATCACTGTGCTAGCTAGTCTGCAAACTGTAACGGACAGTCTGGTGGACGCTCCACGTGTGTGTGCGGTGTGTTCAGGTGCTGAACAGAGCTGCCTAAAGCTGCAAACACACTCCAGCAGGAGTACGTTAGCTTCTCATGGGAGTTTTAAAGGACAATTCCAGCTTGAATCCAGATGTTTTGCTTTATATCCTAAAAGAAAGTGGGTTGTCTGTAATGCACTTTCAGCAAGGGAAGTTTTTTTATTTGGAAATGTATTTCTGCCAAAAAACTGTAATTCTGATCACAGAGTTAGTTAGTTTTAATTAGTCTGTAAACTTAATTTGCTGTTTCTTGATTTCCCAAAGCATTAGCTATTTCATATGTAATTTTATTTAGGTAAACACTTAATAGAAAATGTTCTGCTGCATGGTAAAATAATAAATAAAATGCAAGTAAAGTAAAATATAAATGATTCACAATGCAGAAGATAAAATGACACAGCAAATCTCCTGATAATTAGTCTGCTAAAACATGAATGTGAATTGGCTGGATGTACCTCAAGGTGCCAAGAGTAAATATTTGTAATATAAATTTTACCAAATGATGCAAAAATTAGATGAAAAGTTTAATGTATCACTTATTCACCCTCCAATAATGTTTAATTATTGTGATATCTTAATGTTGAATCTTATTTCTTTTATTTAACATTTGATTTGTAAAGCAGCATTCAGCTTTTATGCACCACAAATATGGAACAAACTTCCAGAAAACTGCAGAACAGCTGAAACACTAAGTTAAAACTCAACCTGTTTAGAGTTGCTTTTGAAACACAATAAATTAAACATTGACCAACATATGTGATGTGTGATAATGGCACTTGACAAAATGTAAAAATGTTTTCTTACCTGCTGGCTGTATTCTATGACTTTGTATTTTTGTGTTTTTATGAGGAACTGCCTTGTTGCTGAAATGTGCTATACAAATAAACTTGACTGACTGATAAAATATTTTTGCCTTCAATTGGATTATGAACCAAAGGACTAAAGGACAAAACGTGGGAATTAGCTAAATGTAGTGTCATGCTGGATTTATCCTTTAAACTGCATGTTGGAAGTGGAAAAATGAGCCACGGTCGCTGCAGCGCCTCACTACGACAGCTGCAGCGGTAACATGGGCTGCAGCCAATCGCTCTGCTCATCTGTCCAACCCCAGCGCATGCCGCCAGACTCTCTCCTCTGATTGGATGACTGGGTCTCTTACCGGTCTCTGAGGTCCAGTGGGCTCCGACTCTCTTCTGCGAGGGCGTCCCGACGGCAGCGAGTGGCACGGTGACTGAGCCGGGCTCCCGCCGCTTCTTCTCGACGCCTCCTCTTCCGTTAGCGTGAGCATCCCGCGGCTGCTGTCACGGGTGTGAGTTTTGGGACGGACCACCAACTCGCCTCCTGCAGGAAAACCACATGTTGAAGCGTTTTGTTTTCATTTTTCAGGGTGATCTAATCTATCAGCACCACTTCCAGCTCAACCTCTCCCCTACCTCAGGGGTCTGAAGCCTTTACACTGCAAAAACAGGAAATTTTACCAAGTAATTTTGGTCTAATTTCTAGTGCAAACAGCTTAGCACACCTGAAATAAGACACTTGAAAATAACTTTTCATCTAAAGATAGGAACTTATTTTAAGTTAATAACTCCTTAATATTGATCAAAGAGTACTAGCTCAATTGGCCAATTTTTTCACTTATAACAGAGGTTCCCAAACTGGGGGGCGCCATGTCATTGCAGGGGGGGCGCGGGAAGCCGTCTGGATGACAAAAAAACAAAACATGAACACTGTATGTGCTGGGTTTTTACCTTAGAATGGCCAACTCTCTGTTATTCCTATGTCAATTTGATACAGTAGAGGCTTCCACACTTCCTATATTTGTGTCCTCTGTCACTTTTATCAGCAGTTAAAACTGTTTAATCCTTTGTTAACATGTTGTAAACCTTTTTTTCCGAGCCGCCTTTAAACGCAACATGAGCGCTACGTAGCTTGCGCTGGGTTTACACCTGTGAAGGAGACCTGCTTCTGCTGGGCGGAGCTACGTAGGTTTGTGTTAGAATCACGGCAGCAAACCAGCAAAACGCAAAGAACTTTTCACAGTTTTTCCCTCCAAACTAACCGACTGAGTTGAGTAAAGCTGTTGGATTCAGGTAATGTTAGCTAAAAGATGACTAGCTAATATCATGAACCTTAAGTACCTTGTAGGCTACCGATGTTGGTGTCTATTTTCAGCTACGTACATTCATTTTGCCCCCAAACATGTCGATGCCCCCCCCCCATCTCACACGCGTCGTTTCAACCAGACAGCCATTTGTAATCCATAGGGGGGGCGCAGAAAATGTTTGGAAACCACTGGGGGGGCGCAGAAGAAAAAGTTTGGGATCCACTGACTTATAACATGGGAGAAATGTCTTGTTATAAGTGACGTAATCTGCCAATTCCTTTATCTGTAAAAGCAATACCAAAGTAGGACTTGATAAGAAGCAGAATTTCTCAAGTTCAAATTATAACTTCATCCTCCTAATGACTTTATTCTCGTAATTGACGAAACAAAAACAAATCCCAGCCTGGACCGAATACGCCATTGTAGAGTTGACATGAATTTAACATCCAAATAAATAGAAGTTGCAAAATATGCTCATCGAACAAGATGGCGGCCCTGGGCGTGCTGATGTCACTCTGAACTACAAACACGTGGCATGTTATTGTCTACATGCAGAAATTTCGCGCATGTGCACAATTTTGGAGGGCAAAAAGACGATTGTACTTATCAATGGTGAGAAGTCTTTTGCCCTCAAGCAGGTGATTTTTTTTGGAACCGAAAAGTTGATTAATCAATAAAATCGATTTATTGCCCCGCCCTGATACAACCCCTTCTTTTTTTTACTGACTTTGCAAAAGGGGACTAATTTGGCAACATTACCTCCAGCCCTGAGCCTCCTCCTCTCCTCCTGCTCCTCCAGCGGGCGGAGCTCCTCTGGCTCCTCGTCGGTGGTTCCTGACGTGGTGGGGTGGAAGTCCCGCAGCTCCGCCTCTTTGTCGATGATCACCCACTCTTTGCTGTCAAAGTCCTCCTCCTCGGCCAGCGGGACGGACCGGATGAAAGCGTTGCTGTGCGCCTCCTGGTCAACAGAAGCCACCGACACCTCCTGGCGCCCACTGGCCTGACGGTCACCACGGCAACCGGGGTCAACTGAGAGCATCTGAGCCGGCTGGGAGGAGTAAACGTGACGAGAAGGAGAGCCCAGCATGTCCATCCTAGACCTGGAGGAAACACAAATCGTCATGTGACTCTGATGTGTTTACGGTTTAATTACTTTATTTAGATAAACTGCAAAAACACAAAATCTTAACTTTCACCTCAAACAACTGCACTGTCCAATCAAAGTTAAAAATCCATTAAAATATGTGTTCACCTTAACATTTTTACAGGTGTGCCTGTTTTTCGCACAAAAACTGTTTTTGGCCTTGTTTCTAGTTGAAATATCTTTGTACAATTGAAATAAGAAAAAAATAACTTACAAGTAACTTTTCAGCAAGATATAGGAGCTTTTTTAACGTTAATAATTCCTTACTATTGATTTAAAAAAGTACTGGTCTCACTGGCAGATTATTTCACTTATAAGAAGATATTTTACCTATGGTATAGTAATAAGTTTTTAAATTTTTTCTTCAATATTTGCATTGAATTTCCACAAATAACCAGATGCTGCCACTGGCGCAAACCACAATGAGGAAGACAGGATGTAGTGGTAGGATGATGGTTTTTACTGACAAACTTATTCATGTGTGCTTTTAATTGCGTTTCTTCTGTAATGGAAATTGAAAATTTGTGTTGTTTTGACATTAGCAGAGCATTGACAAAGTTTTGTACACATTTGTAATGGAAAAGCAGCTGCAATCTAATTACCTCTGTCCATAGCCATCGACTCGGCCTTCAGCAGCAGACAGGCGATCAGATTCTGGACTGTTGACCCGACGGTACCGTAAAGACCGACCCTGACCTGTCGGTGACTCCGGGCCTCCTCCTCGAACTGGCGACACCGGACAGGCCCCTCGCCCTGCCTCATCTTCCTCAGCTCCCTGAGAAACAACATGAAGCCAATCAAAAACAAGCAGCAACAAACCAATGACAAACAGCTCAATTATTCTGAAAAACTTTATTTGTGATAAATGTCAGTAACTCAACGGTACATAGAAATATTTGAAAATGTTCTAATGGAAAGTATAAGTGCAAAATTAATATAAAAACTAAAAGCTTTAAGGCCCTTTGGCGACCTCTGGTGGACTACCTGTTCAGTGAAGATGCAATACGAAACTTTTATTTAAAAGAAAAAAAAAATCACAAATTTGTTAAGATTGGCACCATAATGTGACAGTTTAATATGAGACAGATAACCAGTGAAAAGATCAATCTCTTCCACTTCCTCCTTGTGCTGCTAATGTCTGAAGAAATCCACCCCTCCCAGCCAAAACCAACTAATCAGAGCCAGGAGGAGGGTATTAGTGCTGTCAGTCATATACTTGCTCATAAATATGCCAATGGTGGAGAAGCAACTCATTGTTAAAGGAAAACCTTTTATCCACCATCATATGTGACCATGCTAATTAGCCTTAGCAATCACAACAGGCTCTGCTGATGGGGAGAAAGCAGAGGAGCTTGATATTCATAAATATGAAAGAGTCTGATGATTGTGTCATGAAGTGTCATTTGGTAAATAATGACACTTTAATTTAAGGCACTACATGTTTGCATTAAGGGTGTCATTATTTACCGAATGACACTTCACGACAACACTCATTACATTCATGAAGACGCCTTAATATTCATCACAGTGTTATGCCAGTCTTATGCACACTGCTTCAAATAAAATGTTACAGTTTCAACAAATATTTTTTTTTTATTTTGGAAAAGTTCCATACTGCAGATTTAGAGGAGAACTTGCATTTTACTGGAAATACTAATATCTAGCATCTTCTTATTTAATTCATTTATTTATTTGATATCATTATTTTTCTCTCTATAAGCGCTTCACACTTCAGCTTCTGCCATAATTACACTGGCTCTGTTTTGTGATAGTCTTTTTTGATAAATAAAAAGTGTTGAACTAAAACCAGGCTGTAGATTCAGACCTTGTTAAGGCTGATCCTGAGTCTGTTGCGGTTGAAGTCTGTGTCCTCCCAGGCCTCTCCCGGCTCCCCGACGTTCTGCTGCGTGGCCGTCTCTGCCGGAGGCCGGCTCGGTGGCGGAGGAGGCGCGTTCTCCTGATCGCTGAAATGTTCATCCCGCAGACCGTCCTCTGTGTTTTCTCTCTGCGGATCTCCAGGAACCGGCGTCACAATGGCTCTGGAGCAAGAAACAGACCCAGGATACATCACAAAAAATATCTAAGAAACTAAAAGAAATGCTGCTTTTACAAAGAAAATTCATTCTGCAAAATATTCAGCTTAAACTGAAACTTCCAGCAGTTTTATAAAGGATCCCAGATGTTTCTTATTTCCTGACATTAACTTTTGCATTTCTCTGGACATCGCCTCTAGTGTTCATTCTGCACTGATCTACACGGCCTTTGATTTAAAGTGCAAAATTCCCACTTTGCTTGTTCTTATGCTTTCCGTTTGGGTTTCTCCTGCTTACAAAAACAGCCCAAAAGAAAATCCATACATTTCTTGGTTATAAGTTAATATGTTGTGGTGTCTGGAAAATGAGCCGTTTTGAAAACCTCAGTTGCTTTCTTAAGAAGATATTTCATGTTTTAAAATGTTTTTGCAAGTAAACTAAAATGTTAGGAGGATGGATAATTTATCTAATGTATCAAAGGATTAAAATTTTTGAAGATTTGATTCACATTCAAAAATTATAAGCAGGAATATACTGGACTTAATTTGTGTTATTAAAAGTACTCTTGGAAAGACAGCTAACCAGCTAGCTAGCTAACCAGGTAGCTAAGTTGCCTGCAAGACAGACAGACAGAGAGACATTCAGACATCTGTCTGAATTCAGACAGACAGACAGATCTGTCTTACCCCACAATGGCTGCAGTGGGTCGGGTATTGTGCTGTGGCTGAGTGGAGGCACTGGTTGACAGCGTTGCATCACTTCCTCCCTTTTCCCAGTCGAAGGGTTCGTTCTCGGTTATGATTCGTTCCTTCATGCTGTTCTCAAACACTGACATCAACAGCTAGAAGATAATAAATAAACATGAATCTGTGTTCCAGTGCTGGTTTTGCTCCCAACAGTCCAGTCATGGCTGCTCCTGCAGTACCTGGTAGTCTGGTTTGGTGTAATAGTCCAAGGCCTGGACGTGATCCAGGAAGATATTGAATTCTGAAGGCATGTGTTTGAGCAGCATCCGGTGGTCGTAACGCTCTTTAATCTGACCGACTTGTTCCTGAACAGAAAATAAAACATCAGCCTAAAACTTAATTACAATGTAGTTTATCTGTGTGTCGTTTAAGTCCATGACGAAACTGCATGATGGACATCCAAATTTGCTGTTTTGTTAATATTCCTCGCTCCTTTGTGAATTAACAATTTGTGGGTTTTTTTAAATAAAACTGATGTATTAGATTTTTGACATTTTGGTGAAATTCATAGATCACAACTGAATCAATCAGTTCAAAGGCAAAGTTCATTACAAATGCTTCTCTGATTTGATGGTTTTATATTAACAATTTGACAGCAGGATAATGTTCTGCAAGGATCATTCTTGGGAATGTAGTAACAAGTTTTAAGTTTTATTTTCTGTAGTTGGATATTATTGCTCACTGATCTGCTGCCTGTCTTATCCAGGTAGAGGTGGGTAAAGCACCCAAAAATTTTACTCAAGTAAAAGTAAAATGTGGCTGACAAGAAATTACTCAAGTCAGAGTAAAACGGTATTTGGTAAAAAGTCAACTCAAGTACTGAGTAACTGATCAAAACACCAATCATTTAATATTTAAAGATTACATGCGCTCATTCTGTCAATAAATGTGCTGTTGTTGTGATTGCTTAATAAGTTGCTCAGGGTTTTTGGTAGGAATGTGATGCCATACGACGACGCTAAAAAGAGACGTTAAATCAAACTACTCCTTTGTCGTTATTGTTTCTAAAAGTTGTTGTGTGAATGGATAAGGTGTCATCCCGTTCATGAAAAACCCTCTGACCTTGTCTTTGATTTTCCGCCATGGCAGCTGTCCAACAGCGAACTCCACCAGCATGTAAAACAGGGACCACAGGTCGTCATGACGACCCATTTCCTGAAGAGACACCAAGAGGCATTACTCAGAAAAGAACTGCATGTGTTCCTGTTGGGATAGGTAAAAAAAAACTTTAAGATCATGTTGAGATTACTGTCAAAAGAAATGCTGGCTTCATTCAGCAAATTATTTATTTAACCCTCCTGTGGTGTTAGGAGAGCAGCTCAGGAGGAGAGCAGCAAATGATGCCATGGTCAAACAGCAGGGAATTGATAGGGGTTTGTCCCATCAGACCATCAGTTTCCAAAGTCGCTCAAAAAAACAAACAAAAAAAAAAAAAACAAGCACACACAGGGTCAGTGCAACTGTGCCAGACTGCGTGAAGAGTAAAAATGACCCCATCGCTTAAGACCGTGGGAGGGTTAAATGGACAGTATTATGTGTTTTAAAGCACAGTCAAGTAACTGTGTTACTTCCAGCTGTTATAAAAATGCTGTACATATGAAATATGACTGAGAAGAAATTTTACTTCGTAACTTAACGCCTTTAAATTGGGCTTCTGTCTCTTTCAAAACTCTTGCGCTTTCTGGAACTGCGCCTTCAGGAATTCATTACAACATGGCTCCTCTATTAACTTGTTAACAACATTTTTACTAGTGTAACTTGTAAAATGAGCTCAGCAGAGGTGCAGTTCCACCAGGTGTTTGCTAACTGCTGCTGGCTAGTCTGAAGGGTCTGAGTGGGAAAGGGCTGCTCCGTGAGGCGGACGCTCTGAGGAGGAGCTGCGTCTCAAAGGCGGGGCTGGGTCCAACCAGGCGTTTTTCACAGCTGAATGGTTGCCATGGAGATTAAAGGATTTCTCAAAAGCGCATGAAAGCAACACTTGAGGTATGGTTTTGACGAGAGAATAACATTATAACATGATGTAGATCTCTAAAAAAAAGTTGGTTTTACATAACAATTCCCGCTTTAATTCAAATGCTAAAACTCCAAAGTCGGATGAGGAAGCAGGCAGGACTGACCTTGTTCTTGTGGGCGTTTACTGAGGCATAGCGGACCGTTCCTCTGAAACCTGCCACAGTCCTCGGCTGAACACACAATGAAACAAAGTGAGTCAGCAAATGTTCACATCACAACTCACCAACCCACCATTTCCTTTTTTTTCAACATACGCCAAACAGAAGTTTAAAACAAAACTCATCAAACGCTATACCTCCTCAGAGATACTCTGTGCTTGTTGTGGTTGAACTGAAATGGAAAGATTTATCACTTTAGCTCTGAACATCGACAGTGAACGCAAACTGCATGGCACTCTGGTTTTATTGGTTTCAGACAAACTGGGAGAACAGACTGAGTTACAATAAACATCAGCAAGGAAAACTGAAGACTGACAAGCTTGAGGATATTTTATTTTGAGATTCAGCCAATTAATCCTTAAGGATTTAAATTCTCCATGGAGTGAATGTGGAGATGCTAGCTGCTCTAAATGCAGTAAAATGGTTTAAAATGTCCTGTGTAATAATTCCTTCCTTTTAAAAGACTTTTTTCAGAAACTCTTTATTATGATAAATTATTAATGATAATTACCACGAGGACGGCTGTAAAAAACCTTGATAAGTGCTGCTGCTTTTACTTTACAGAGACTGAATTGACTAAAATTGGAATTTACACGTCAATTCAGAAATCTGAGCGGTAGATAGAAAATGGATGAAAAGCAGACAAAGTGTCACTTTGAAAGGCATAAAGAAAGACTTGAGATCAATTTTTTATAATGTTTTACTGTATAAAACATTATAAAGTAGTTGGAATCCTTGGAAGTGAAATATAGTCACAAGTGGTTTTAGGCTCTATATTTTGATTTTAATTTATTTGTTCAAACTGGAATTGCTTTGTTACCATATTTTTTGGAGAGTTTAGATTAAATAAAAGGCCCAGTGTGTGTCACTAAAGACACTCAATACAACGTAGAAAATCTTTCACAATAATGAGACAAAATGAAAGTGTCCTTTCCTGGTTTGGATTTATGTTCCAAATGCAAACAGATAACGTTCAGACCAAACCAAACAAAAAAATGTAACAAAAAGGAGGTTAAAAGGTCAAACTGAAACTACACAGCCTCCAGTTTTAGAAACTGACCATGAAGTTCAATTCATAAGCAGAAAATTATACTGCAGTGCTCCAGGGACACAAACTAACAAGAAGGTTTTCATATAAGCTCTGCAGGCGAACGCTGGATCTACGTCTGCATCACTTCCAAATGCAAAGCCGCACAAAAAGCTTAAGTGTGTGCTTAAATGGGCCGGAGTAACAGATAGCTTCCCCTCCAGTTTTCCTTTTATTTGACTACGAGAGAGCACGTCTCCTGCAGCAACTCTTCACCATGCAAATAAAATATGCTTGAACAAACAGTGTCAAGAAACAGTACTTGCTCCCCTACAGATTTTTTTTATTTGTATCACGCCTCAATGTTTTATTTTAACTAAGATAACCTCAGTAAATATAACATAATTGCTGCCTAAGCTTATTGGAAACTGCAGCTGGATTTCACATCGCTGCTTAGAAATCTTGGCTGCTTTCTTTGGGGAATTGTTTGAATTTAGCCACAGTGAATGTGGCTAAACGTTTTTGCTGCACAGACGTTGTAGAGTTCGTCGGCACCAATTTTGTCTGATTTGAAGAAGGTGGGGAGGCTAATAAGTGATCTCTGGAAACATTTATTAGTATCTTTTAAATGAGAACAGCACAAAAATGTTTGCAGTGCAAACCAGTACAAGTCTTTGTGCTAGATATTAAAGCTAGTTTATTGATCTGCAGCTTTTAAGTGTGTTGACACAGGGAAAACCTAAGAAATCTGAAGAAATTAAACACCTTTTTACAGCTGTGTATTCTAACCATCTGTGTTGTTAAATGTTTTCTCATAAAAGAAAATAATCAGATATCACTAAAGTGGATTTTTTTTGGTTTAGCCCCTAACTGAAAGATAATCTCATATCTTAGGTTGGACAAGTGGTAGATGTGTGAACAAAGCCACCTATGACTGATTACGACTGATTTGACCTCCAGAATAAATAATTTATGTTAAACAATTGAAAGCAAAAATAATTTTTCTTTTCATATTCAAGTTTTAATTTCTTGGATTGCTGGTGATGGTGGTGCGACCCCTCGGTAGCTATAGAAACCACTCACATCCCTGGGGATTCATGGAGGTGACGGAGAAACGGGAGGCATGCACGTCAAAATCATAAGTCCAAAGGAACTGTAAGAAAAACAAAAGTAACGCTGAAACATAAAATAACCAAAATGAAACACAGTCCACACGTACAAAGCAACAGAAAAGTCACAGAACATAAATAACAGCTTAAAAAAAATACAACAAACAAAAACTTGATGACTGGTGAGCAACAAAGTTTGAGCATCTGACCGCTCACATAACACGAAACTTTCTGAATTGACTCTTTATATGGAAACCTGTGAACAAATACAAACTGATTACTCAACCAACAATTTACTGCATTCCTGTGGTGAATATTCATACAAAATGCTTTTAAAAAAACTGACATTTTACATGTGAAAACCAGTATTCCTCAAGTTAAAAATTGGAAATTCATCATAGATTATGGATTATTCCATATATTCCAAGTATAATGGATCCTGATCATGGCGTTTTTTAATGACTGACTTCAGAGTTCCTGCTTTAGATGGTGCTGTTTTCCTACAGAAAGGTTTGGCTGCAACTAACAATTATTTTTGTAATCCATAGATTATTCCAATGATTATGTGGATAAAAAATGTAACCACTTATGCCTTTCTTACACTACATTAGAAATACATTAAAAGTTGCAACAGATAATTAAGTTCCTTTTGAAATAAAAATTTTCTTGTGTAAAATGCAATGAAGTAGCATTTTGTTTACATAAACTTGATCATTTGTAGCAAAGGATGCATCTGCAGCAAAAAATAATTTCTATAATGTGAGAAGTTCAGGTCTTTCTGCCGGACTTAACATCAAACAGTGTAGAGCTGATCTGTTGATTATTTAACTGACTAATAATTGGATAGAAAATTGTGCCTAAAAGAAGATTATCTTTACAGAATTTGAAGCAGGTGAAGCTAAAATCATTCCGCTGGATGAATTTTGGGCTCAACATATTTACAGACAATTTATTTCGTTAAATGCAAAAAGTAAATACAGCTCTGTAAAAAAATGAGGAGGCCACTGCAGTGAACCGTGTTGAAAACCTCCTGGTTATTCCACCAAATACTGGTTTCTGAACTCTTCCTGAGTTAAAACATAAGTGTTTTTGTTTCTAAATGAATATGAATTTGTTTTCTTTGCATTATTTGAGGTCTGAAAGCCCTGCATCTTTTTAGTTATTTTGACCATTTCTCATTTTCTGCAAATAAATATTACATTTCAGCTCGGAATTTCAGACATGTTGTCAGTAGTTTATAGAATAAAAGAACAAAGTTCATTTTACTCAAACATGAACCTATAAAGAGTAAAATCATAGAAACTGATCATTTTAGGTGGTCTCTTAATTTTTACAGAGCTGTATATTGTTTTGGCTAAATTTTTGCTCTGAATATGCTGTTCTTTCAGTAAACAGCCCTTTTTGGTCTGCATACTTTTATTAACAATTAATTGATAACTAGTTGACAATTAGTCCATTACGATTAACTTGATGAATCATTTCAGCCCCTTCAGTAAAGAAGAAAATGTCAGCAGATGTTTTAGTTTTAGCCAAGGGAAGTGCTGTTTCCATCAGTTAGGCGCCTCTGACCGAGTTTGATGGATGGAAGAGCCGGAGCGATAGAAAAAGAACAAAAATGGGGGAGGAACAGGAAGAGGAGAGATGGATGGGTAGAAACAAGAAGGAGAGAGAGAAAGAACTGACTCAGCTGTAGGAAGAGGATGACCGGGGAATACAGGACGGGCGGAGGGAGGGAAGCAAGAGAGACCAGCATTCAGAGTCTCGCCCAGTGACGCACACAAACGCATCAAATATTCATCTCACTGCTGCAACAGACGCAGCACAACACTGCAGGACGAGCGATGGGAAGAAACGACGAGGGAAGGATGTAAGGGAAGAGGAGGGGTGGCGGCTGGAGGGAAAAAAAAGAGGATGAAGATGGGAGAAAATGAAATGAAAGAGGAGGAGAGCAGCAGTAGAACAGGGAACAGTAGATGGATGCACCTCACGTACTAACCGATCTAAAAATAACTCGCAGTTCAGTCTGATAGAAAGAAAATAAACGAGAGGTGAAGTGGAAAGAGACTCACTGCAGATCAGAGGGAAACTACTGACTCCATCTCTTCCTCAAAACCAGTGAAAACATTTAGACATTCAAACATCCAGTTCATTTTCTTGTTTTTTTCTTTTCTTTTCAGTAAACAGTCTGAACAATCCCTGAGACTTGGTATTGATCCCAGAGATTCACTGACACACAGGATGTCAGGCAGGACGGACGAGACAGTAATGTGATGAGATGCTGCACTGCAGCAAACACACCCACTTTACACACAGGGAGGGGGACTGTTCCTTTAAAATATCATTAAATGATTAATAATTGAACTCATCAATAAAGCATTGGAAAGCCAATGGCCAACTAAAGGTTAATGTGGCTTTTAGTTGGAAAGCCAACTAAACTAAATAAAGAGGTTGGAGTTAGATTGGAGTTAGATTAGACTCAGTTGACCAGATAAAAGACAATATATTAATTGTTATACATTAGTCCTTTTTGGGGGGTTTACAATTTGATTTATTGTCTAAAATTAAAATTTAGATTAGAATTTCTGATTCTTTCTGTTTCTGTTACATTTTCTTAGAAATTTGGTCTCAGCAAACATATTAAATCTAAAACAACAGCATGTATGAAAGAAAAATATACATTTCAGACCCTAAAACTTTGATATTCTGCTGCTTTGTGCGTATACAACCCCCTCTTCATTATTAAAAGATATTATCATCTAGATCAGAAGAACATCTGTCATAAATTCAACAATCTGCACACATTTCTCATTTATAAAGCTCATAGCAATTGTATATTCATACACAATGAAGAAAATAATGAATTAACTGCATGATTAGGACCTAATCATTAGCTGTGTTCCCATTTCTAATGTGCGCAAAACTTTGCTGATATTCAGCTAATGTAGAAAAAGCATAATTTCGCAAATGCAGTGTTTCCACTAAATAAGAAATAAAATTAAAATATTGTGAACTCATTTGTCTAAGTCATCAAAAAACATGGTTCTCAAAACCTGGACCAGATTACTCTACACTGATCATAGGATTAAAAAACTTGTTTTTTCACTTGCTCTTTGTGCTATTTGTGAAAATAGTTGATGTTTTATTTCACCCAAACGCCATCCTGAAAGCTGTATGATGTGTGGGTTTCACAGATGTTTTCCATGAGGAGAAATTGTGTACATTAAATGCTAAATGCTGCTATTCTACAATGTAGGAGACAGTTTGTTGCAGACAAGACTACTGATGTTCAGCAGACAATGTGGGTCAGCTGCACTGGAGCTTTCCATGCATGAGCCGGTTAAAGGTTTGCAATACTTTTACTCTGTGAGTGAAGCACTAGAGACGCTTTGGTCAGGTGTGTTTTCTATGAATGGGGGATTCAGTCGGTGAGGTGCCAATGCTTCTGCATGTAATCGGATGTTTCTGGTGAATTTAGCACAACATGGACCTGGAAGGAGTAATGCACTTTTTCTCCAAACCAACAGCATATTTTGATATGAACATCCTCATGTTATAGTACACATCTTAAAGCTGCAGTATGCAACTATAAATAGATTTTTTTCTTTTACATATTTGCTGAAACTCTCGCATTGTTGCGTTTTTTTTTTACAGTTTGATTTATTGTCTACAACTAACTTTTATATTACAATTTATGATTCTTTTAAACTACTGTATGATGTTTCAATGTTACATTTTCTTTAAAATTTGGTCTTAAATATATTACACCTAAAATAATGGCATGTATGAAAGGAAAATATACATTTCAGACCCTAAAAGGTGAGATATTCTGCTGCTTTGTGTGTTTAAAGCCCCGTCTTCATCATTAAAAGACATTAATTATCATCTGGATCATAAATTTAACAATCTGCACACATATATTGTTGATAAAACTCATTGCAGTTGTATATTTGTACCCAATGAAAAAATATTTTTACACTTTTAGTGAAGAACTAGACATGAAGCTGCAGTACGCAACTTTAAAAATAAGTTTTTCTTTTACATATTTGTTGAAATTGCTAATATGTCGTGACAATTTGGTATGAGACCGACAACCTGTGAAAAAAATCAAGCTTCTACGTTCTTCCAGTGCTAACTAGGAACAACCAATCAGAGCCAGGAGGCGGGTCTTAGTGCTGTCAATCACAATCTCATGCAGCTGTTCATCCCCTCCTCACCCACCTTGCTCTCTGCTACGCTCTCTGCAGTGGCAACAGATGATGGTTTGTTTTTCCACCATTAATGCATTTAGCTGCGTGTACATGAGGTTGATTGACAGCACTAAGGCCCTCCTCCTGGCTGGAGACAGACAGCAGTAGTAGCTCATGGAGACGGTGGAGGAACTTGATTTTTTACAGATTCTCTGTTTCATAACGAACTGTCACATTTTTGATTGTACGATTTAATGAATTCAACCTTCTTAGGAAAAACATAAAAAATAAAACAAAAACTATATTGTTTGCTAAAATCTCTAAAAATAAAACAAGAAAAAGAGCTTGAGGTTACTGTAAAAGTGCCTCCAGATCCTTCCGATGAAGCTATTGCTGTCCAGGGAAAAAGAGAGAGATAGATTATCACGGTTCCTTACCGGTCGAACTTCTCCAGAGGTGTTGGTGTATTGACGCGCCAGACCAAAGTCCAGCATGTAGCACTTCCTGTAAGTGGAGGGGAGCCGGCCCATCGCAAAGTTTGACTGGAAGAGACAAGAGAACAAATTCATCTCATGTAGATTTAACGTCTCAACATGACTGCAAAATCAGAGGTCATTATGTCACTTTTAAATGAGATTGTAATTTTGTTATGACACTGACAAAATTTCATAGTTTCTCTTTTATATCTAGAAATCATTTTTAAAAACATGATATTTTCCTTTAAGCTCAGAGAGACTTTCTGCATTTATTCTTAAGAAAATAAAATGTTACTTTTCTCAGTGTAGCCATTCACAGCTTTAGGTAAATTCTTCACATGTTTTATGCTGTAATGAAAATATTTTTTATGAAAACTCAATTAAATCTTCAATTTCATTAAACACGAATTATGATCTATTTCATAATATGCTGGTTTTTGGCTTTTTTGTGTTTTGCTGATGCACTTGTTTATTTATGTTCTATAAATCTTGCCATATTCAGTTCATTTGTCCGTGTTCATTATTGTTACAAAGGTGTTGCCGTATATTTATAAATTTCTTCAGTGGTTATCTCCAATTTGCTCCTGCTTCATCCAAATAAAACGTTACAGGTTCTCAGAGTTTTTGCAAGAATCACCTCAATAAATACCCAAGCGTCATCCATTGCCTTCCTGCTTCACTATAATTTGATTTAATCAGTAGATTTATTCCGTTTTACCTTGCAAATTATCATTTCCAAACTTTCTGCCACTAAATGCAGCCCAAAAACGAATGGCTTAGGACCGATGGATCCAAACTGAATGCAGTCTGATGAAACCCCTCAGGGGATTTTTTTCTGCATCCCCTAATCTGGCATTCCTAATCCTACCAGCCTAATCAGCGCTGTCCTCCATCTTTTGCTCCAGCTCTCATTGTTAATATGCAAATTGAATCAGCACAAAGGTTCTCAAATCCTCTTAAAAATTCCCCTCTGCTTCCTCTGTTCTGTCTTTGTTTGGCTGTTTATAGCGCAGCAGATATTTGAAGTCGAGAGGAGTTCAACTTCATTTGGAAACTGGCAAATGTGCTGAAGATTTAAAACAAAACTATCCAAAAAAGGTTTTATTAAAGCTACACAAATACATAATTACTGCTTTGTTTTATTTAAATGTGTGAAAGAAAGACATACATGAAAGCTGCATTATGTAACTTTTATTAAATATATTTTTTATATATTTGTTAAAACTGTCACTATGTGAAAATATGTGAAAAAAAGGGTTAGGGTGAAGGAGATCAATCTTTTCACACAGATTATCTTTTTCATAACAAACTGTCACAATATGGTGACAGTTTTTACTAGCGATGCACTGATTGCAGTTTTCTGGCCGAACACCGATTATCAATCATTAAAAAGCCTGGCCTCCTGATTCCGATTTTGGCTGATAGCAAATTTGTTTGTCTAAAATGTTGCTAAATATAGCAAGAAAGTTGCTGAGTTGGTAACAGTGGGGTGACTGTCGTTAAGAAGAAACAGCCTGATGAGCTGGTCTGCCAGTCAAACCTCTCGCTGCAGAGCAGAAGAGGACAGTGGCTGATTTTCAGACTTTTGCTTAGTTAGATAAGATCGGCTTCACATGTAAGTGCCATCAACTGATCTCCCAAAAATAAGAAAATCGGCACAGATAAATCATCTGGCCGATAAATCAATGAAACCGTAGTTTTACAAACATGTGAAAAACCTTTTTTTTTTATTAAAAGTTACATGCTGCAGCTTTAAACCGATTATAATAATTAATGACCCATCCCTCATGACATACAAAACTTGACCTTCATCTCCCTCATTTTGTATTTCAAACCACGACAGCTATCCTGTTGTTTCTGTCTTTTTAAAATAAGAACGCTATGCGGATTACTCAGATCCCGGGCAGTTTGCCGCACGTCAGACGTGGTGATCTCATCTCTGTAAAGTCTGCTTACCGGTTTGATGTCGCGGTGCAGGAATCCCACTGAGTGGATGGCTTCGATGGACTCCAGGATCTGCTTGCCGAGTCGCAGGGTGGTGCTCATGGTGAAGGTTCCTCTGGGCTGACTCCTCCGCAAGTCGGCCAGGTTACGGCCCTGGAACGGCACAAAAAGAGGAAATTAGACTTCCTCATCAGCACGAGAATCATAGCGCTGGTCATTTTAAAATACTGGAGATTGGAAATTGGAATGGAAATTATGATCAGTGTGTCTCTAGTTAAAAAAAAACAACAATCCATTCACAATAGAGTTAAATTTAAAGTATTTCTAGAACACATTCTAAGCTTTATTGTTAGATATCAAATCAGAAATACATTTTGCTACTAATTCTTTGACATAGAAATAATACAGATGTCGCCATCCTCCTGGTTAAAGTCGCCCACGCTGTGACTCACCTGAAGCTGCATCACCACGTAGTTAAACTTGTCATTTCTTCCACAACCAATAAATTTACAGACGTGGTTTTTACCTAAAAAGAGAGACAGAGAGAGAGAGGACATTATTTAACGTTTGCTCTGCTAGCACACAATAATAGGAACAAATAGATACAATTATAATATCCATCCAAGATTCTCTGTATTTTTATTTAATCACTTCCACACTTTGTGTTCATCACAAGCTTAAATGCGAAGGAGGCAGAGTTCATAATTTCTATTTGCATATTAGAGCTGAGTCATTCTTCTAAAAAAAAATTACAGTGTCACCAGCAAGCAGCACGATTAACTCCTCAGTCAGAGACTCTCACTGAGGATCATTAGTGGATGTAGTCGTGCATTAGACAGCAAGAAAGACACCGTCTTTCCTCAAGGTTGGTTGGAACGAGAGCTAAAACAGACAACATACTGGTTTACTTTGAGACTTTAAATGCTAAATGAATTTTTAGCTTTTAATCATGCAGTTAAATCATTACTTTTTCATGTGCACTCACTGCAAAAACACAAAATCTTACCTAGTAGCTTTTCTGCAAGACTTAGAAGCTTGTTTTCAGTAAATAATTCTTAAATATTGATGAAAAATTAGTGGCCATGTCACTTAAAACAAGACATTTTCCCTTGATATATATGAAATAGTCAGCCAATGAAATTAGAACTTTTTCATCAATATTAAATAATTATTTACTTAAAACAAGCTTCCAAGTGATGCTGAAAAGTTACTTATACGTTAGTTTTCTAATGTCAAGTGTGTTAAGATATTTGCACTAGAAACTCATCCAAAATTCTTAAGATTTTGTGTTTTTGCAGTGCAATCAACTCAATTTATCACAAGTGGACTTTAAATCATAGAAACATCTAGAAAAACACTAAAAACACTTTTTTCTACACTCAAAAAAATGAACTTAGGGGGTTATTAGAT
The DNA here is from genome assembly GCF_051168715.1 of Poecilia mexicana. Taxonomy (NCBI): domain Eukaryota; kingdom Metazoa; phylum Chordata; class Actinopteri; order Cyprinodontiformes; family Poeciliidae; genus Poecilia; species Poecilia mexicana. Next base: position 17,073,508 of record NW_028263370.1, on the reverse strand, counting down.
TAATAAAAAAATATCATGTACTTTTAACACAATAATTTCATGTTTTAAACAAAAACGTGATAAAATCATGTTGAACAAACAAGAAATTCATCAACTTAACGTTTATGAAATTGAATCATGTTGAGATAACACGATTCATTATAGTCAGACTGATCTTGTGCTGGAGGCGACGAGCGAGATCACGGCAGATCCCGATTCAACTTATTTACTTTAGTTGGACCCAATGTAATTTAATAGAACCAGACCAACTAATTTGCAATGTTTTGGACCAAATAATTGACTTTACTTGATTAAGATGAATGCAAATTTAGTTGAAACCAACTTATTTAACAGTGATACCTTCACACTATGTAAATGATGTACTCATGTCAGTGGCTAACATGTGTTAACATCACATGAAGTGATGGTTAGCTGGTAATTAATCAGCGTTTTTCTAACATTTGCACCATTTCCTGCTTGCTCCATGCTTGTGTCAAAGCACAACTGAATTGAAGTGGTTATTGCATTTATAAAAAATAACATGTTTAACAGAATTATTTTATGTTTCAAATGCAAATATGACAAAATCACGTCAAATAAACATAAAATTCAACAACCTAGCGTTAATAAAATGTATTCGAGTTGAGACAACGTGATTCAATTTAGTCAGACTAATCTCCCGCCGAAGAGGGTCTAGCGAGACCCGGAGATCACGCGAGACACTGGCGAGATTACGAAAGATCACGCGAGATGCTAGCGAAATTATGGAAGATCACGCGAGATGCTAGCGAAATTATGGAAGATCACGCGAGATGCTAGCGAAATTACGAAAGATCACGCGAGATGCTAGCGAGATCACGCGAGATCTTGTGTCTGGGAAAACTTCAAACTGTTCTTTCAAGAGAAGCGGGAAGATTCCTGATTTGGATCTGCTTAATTTGAAAAAGGTAAGATTCAGTCTATTTTCATCCGTCTAAATCAAAATAAAAATTGAAATAAAAAGATGCAAATTAAAATCATCAGACTTAAAAAAAAAACATTTTTTTCTATGTTCGGTCACGTTTCTATGTAATTGATGTACTCAAATCATGCTAACATCACATGAAGCAGTGTAAGGATCACAAAGCTGCTGTCAAGACAAAAAACGGACCCCATAAATGTCACAGTTTTGCTCCTCCTGAGGTTGTTAAAGCTCCCTGGAAAAAAGTTGGACTGATGTAAATTCAGCATCTGGTGCCATACAAACTCTGAAGTCTGAGGTTTAGTGGATTGTAAACAATGGGGCCAAACATAAGTCTATTTAAATGTTTTTTTTTATTATTATTTAATTTCAGTACTGTTATTATGTAGGTAAATGCAGAGTGGACATTGGATGCACACACACTTTTGTGGCTTTATATCGTAATACAGATTCTTCATTTATTAATAATAAAAAGTATTAAATTTGAGTCAGAGGAACCTGCGGAGACCTTTGCTGTTAGAGCTTTAAATGTGCTTGCAATGTCCACATAAATGTCCACCTGCTAGCTATGGATTTCTAGTATTTTTTTCTGGCTGAAACACTCAGAGGATTGTCCATTATTCCTATTAGTCCATGAACAGACTTGAGCTTTCTTATTTTTTAAATACATATATTCCTCTGCTCTAAAGATGTATTTTGTTATTGTACTTGTTTTTCCATAAATAATTGTAGTTCAAAAACAATTTTTAAGTTTATCGGTTTAATTTTGAAATGTTGAGGTTTTTGTTTTGATTTTTATGTTTTATATTTTCATTGCTTTCTACCATGTTCAATTCACCACTGTTCTGTACATACATGCTTGTGGTTATATTCAGTTTCAGAACAGCTGAAACACTGGGTGCCTTTAAATCTCAACTTAAAACCCACCTGTTTAGAGTTGCTTAGCTAAATTAGCCTTAGTGCGGTTTTAATGTCTTCAATGTTTTTAATGTTTTTGACTTTACTTTTTATCTGTTTCACTGTATATTAAATGTTGCATGACTCTGTGTTTCTGTTGTTAATTATGTAAAGCCCTTTGAAATGCCTTTCTGCTGAAATGTGCTGTACAAATAAAATTTGATTGATTGATTCATGATGCATTCAAGAGACTTGTACTAAAAGTTTGAATGTTCAGATACAACTCTGCTCAGGGTGAATTACATATTTTAATGTTTGAAAATCTGATCTCTTTCAGAACATCACCCGTCTGTTATCCACCTACATAAGCACTGGTGAAGGGGGTCATCGGCCATCAAGTTTTAGATTGCAGTGGCTAATGATAAGTTTTGCCAGATCTAAAATGACTGAATCTAGTGTTAGAGCGATTATAAGGGTTCAGCTAAACTTGTATTTGGCAAGTCAGTTTTATTTGTCTTTATTTGCGTGGGGATGTGGAACTGTAAGGAGTGACAGCTTCAGTTAGAAGTTTAAATAAAATGTTAAACTTAATTTTAGTCATGGCATAATGAAAGGAGAATAACAATTTTAAAGATCTTTCAAATAGACTGCAAGCCACTGATCACTTTCGTTGTGACTTCCTTTGAATTTAAGTTTTCAAGTATGTGACCCTATAGTATACTGCTGGATTTTTGCGGTTGTTCTCATTGTTTTCTGATCTGCATATTTAGGAAAACACTGCTGAAGTCAGACGAGAGTGGATCCTAAAAGGTCTGTGTGCATACCTGGATGAAGATCCAGAGAAGCTGGAGAAAGAGTACATGGTATGTTAATTTATCTTTGTGTCCACAAAAGAGGTGATGATAGTTGGAGTTAATTGGACTTCCTGTGAATTACCAATAAATTTAAAGTAAGAGAAGATCATTAAAACTTTTTTTTTCACTTGGGTACATTCAATTTTAATTTGACTTTTGAGATGCTTTTAGATTTCTCCCACAGAAAAGGATAATCATTAGTAAGATTGATATAATTACAGTTATTGTTAAGTGGGTTTAAAATGAGGATTTTTAGGTGAGTTAAACTCCACAAAAAGATCTTTGGCCTGTTTTATTTAGCCTTATTTTCTAACAGCATTGTTTCATACGCAGACAAAAATATGAACTAACTTTACCTAAGATGTTAGTACTGATCTATTTGGAAATAACTACCACACATAGTCATGACATTTCCTCCATCCAGGAAATAAGACAGGTTCTTCATGTATAAGATGTTTGGTTTGTGTACAGTGTCAGGGCTTTGTTTGCACATAAGTAGGACTGGTTTGGAATGACAGTCTGTGTGGTGGATCCTCAGACTGTCATTTCAATTGAGGAGAACAGGCCATGGAATATGGGGCCTATTTGGGATTCATCCCTTCTCTTCATGTTTTTCCATATGAGACAATATACCGTATTTTCCGCACCACAAGGTGCACCGCATTATAAGACGATTTTTGTGAAAATGTAGAAAATATGGTACCTTTTCTAAATGGGAAATCTTACCACTGGACTCACAATTAACACAGACAGGTCTTTGATGGACCTTAGCTGTTGGTGAGTCAGCCAAACAAGTGTAAAGTTATTTTTTTATTTAATGAGATGTGAAATCTCTCCTCCCCAAATCCCCACCCTTGTTCCCATCATCAAGGTGCACAAATGGCCGAGACCGTCTGTGGAATCTTCGTTATTCGACCGGAGAGTGCAGAGCCTGGCGATGCCATTGAGGATGTTGGGATTGTCCTGGAGGCGGTGGAAGTGATGAACAACTTGGGCAATCTATCTTTACATGTTTTTCTAAAGACCGCAGTCGAAAACTAAATTTTAACTGTTACATTTCGCAAAGTTGAGCGAATTTACTGACACTTTTTATGTTGTTAAGAATTTGATCTATGCTAAACACAGCCCAGTTTTTTTCTGGAAAAACAAAACTGACCTTTTGTTGTTTATTTCAACTTTCAACTCAGCTGTTTTTTGTGCTGTGTAAAAAGAAAATGGATAACAATTTTGAAAATACAGTTCATGTTGTACTTTTTCTCATTGTTGAGTGTTCTTTCTTCTTTCAGTGTGGTCTTAAAACACTTCATTTAATAGCACTTAAGAAAATGTCTTTGAATTAACATAATTCAATCATGGAAAGATTTTCCACACGATTAAATAGCTTTCTTTCAGCATGAAGCATGTTTGTTCAGCTAACTTAATTTTCATGAGTTGGATCAACGTAATTAAGTAGTGTGAAGTTATCAGTGTAAAATTAGTTGGTCTGGTTCTATTAAATTACATTGGGTCCAACTAAAGTAAATAAGTTGAATCAACCACAAAAATTAAGTTGAACCAACACATTTGCTTTAAATTGGAATAACCTTAATAAATTAAGTTGAACCAACACATTTGCTTTAAGTTGAAATAACCTTAATAAATTAAGTTGAACCAACACATTTCCTTTAAATTGGAGTAACAAAATTACATAGTGCTGAAATAAAGCAAAGTAATCAGGTGGAAAATCTTTCCATGATTTTTTTATGTTAATCCAAAGAGTTATTTTTTTCAGTGTACATTGCTGTAATGGAGTATTTTTGTGTAGAATGCAGAGAGGAAAGGGATCAATTTAATACAGTTTGGGATACAAACATATTATCACAAAATGTGGAAAAGGTGAAGTGATGTGAATACTTTCTGTATACTCACTAATATTTAGAAAAATGTCCCTTAGAAAGTTACAGAAAAGCCACTCCATCAAAACAGTTCTGGATTTTCTAATCAGAAATGGTGAAGCTTATTTAGGTTGTGAGAGCTTTTTAATTGTAATCCAAACATTTTCACTCAGGTTGTTTGGGGTTTTTAATCATTCAACCTGTGACCCTCAGAAGAAAGGAAACTGCTTAGGAAACCCACCTGAATCATAACAGAAAAGATGGTGAAACTGTTGCGTTTCAAATAACTACCATCCTACTGTTGCACACTTAATAATTAATCAGTGTGATTTCGCAGGGTTTTTTGTTGTTGACAAACGTTAATACAAACAGAAGCGACAGTGAGCGCCTCTGCTGATCAGCCGTTGCTGCGCTGAATCGCGTTGGCTAGCTTCGTAAATACATATAATCTGGCTCTAACAAGAGATCATTCATAATTTTTCATCAAATATTGAGGTTATTTTTCACGTTAGCTCACATCTCCTACACATTTGAGATCATATAATTTACCTGTTAACAACACATACAAGAGCAACAGTGAGCGCCTCCGCGGATCAGCCGTTAGCTCTCCGAGTCAGGAGTGCTCACTGTTCTATACGCCCACTGGTGGCGAACTGCTGTAACTGCAGCTTAATGCCTCCCTCAGTCCGAATAGCAGCTTAAAAACAGTTCATACAGTCAAACAGAACTAGTCTAAAAATTTAAATAAGAAAAGGAAGGGGGTGTCATTATTTCTAATGTCCGTTCTATCACACAACACTGTCAAGATGTGGCAAGTTGTGTCTTCCACATTTTTTTAAGACGTCAACTGCATGTTTCTTGTAAATTAATCAGAATGTATTTAATTATGATTGCCTATGGATGCTTTTATAGATTCCAATAAACTAAGGTAAGCAAAACAATGTTGTATGTAGCTCCAATTTTTCAGTTAATTTGTCTGCATAAACCAACTTTTCAAACTCTCCATGCAGGACAACCAAAATAGATTCTGGCTAATCGAAGGATATAGATAAAATTAGATGTCCTCTGTTCGTTTTCTGTCATGTTTTCACACATATTAATTGTGTTACTTTGTGTGTTTTGTTGCTGTGTCTTTGCCAGGATTCCCTTGGAAAACCGTTGTTTTTTTTTTTTTTATCTCAATGGGATTTTATCCTGATACAAAAAAAACCCCAACAAAAAACAACTAAAATGTGCTAAATGAATTCTAATTACTTTACAGGCAGCATTAACATTGACGATGCACTTTCAGAGAGAAAAGAAAATGTGGTTTATTCATTTGATGTTAAATAATTCACACAAAGTGAGAGTCAGAATATTCGCTGTGACCTGCTGGGGATGGCGAAGGGAGAGAGAGACTGATGGACCATGAAGAGTCGATCAGTCCAGCAGCTTAATGTGCCTCTGTGACAAAGTGGAGGCTGCTCCAGTCATCACTAACCCACCCAGCCAACCACATATTGCCCTAACATGTGACACAATCAACACTTAGGTGATATAACACTGTTACGCAACACTGTTTTCTCAGCTATTATAATTCAGTATGTGGAAGAGCTGCATAATTTGGCTTTCCGTGGTTTTATAAATCATGCTACATCAAAAAAGATTTTTAAAGAAGAAAAATATGTGTAAGTTAGAACAGAAATCAGATTACTTAAAATATTCTGTAACTGAGAGCTGACTGTGATTTTTTTTTTTTTAGATTTCTGTGCCACCTTCCATCTTCTAGACCCAAAGGTTGTTTTGCACACTCATATAAATCCTCAATAGATGAGATGAGTTGAGGTGTGCCTCAGGGATTAGTTTTTGTCCCATTTCTACTCTCCATTTACATGGTTGTTTTTAAACTGCTGACAGTGTTCATTGCCATTACTATATAGACAAGGATTAACTACAAAAAGGTAAAGTCATATTCATTAAATATGAATAGTAAAGAAAAGAACACACTATATAGATGAATTACACACAGCCCTTACTTCTGCTTACTAAGATGATTTTCTGCTTACAGCTGATGGAAACTCAACACTTAAGATCAGAGTATTATATCACACCAATAAAAAAACTATTTAAAGCTGCAGTCAATATCTTTTTTAAAAATATGCTTTTTACATGTTTGTTAAAACTATCACGATGTCCTGACAATACAGTAGGAAACGGATCATTTAGGTATAATAAAGTTAGAGGGAATAACAAAGAGGAGAGGAAATGGAACTGCTACGTAAACAGTCTTCAACCACTTCAAAATAAGAGCATAAACATAAACATTTTACTAGAATTACTAAATAAACTTCAACTCAGATGAAAGTTTACAAAACTGCTAAGTAAATTAACACTTTAGAATTTATTTGGAAAAATGTATTTATGGAAAGCTAAGTGCGCTAAACATTTTCAAAGGTTGCTAAACATAGAAACTAGATATATAATATCATATATATCAAGTTATTTCTCTTGTTCCTTGGCATGATTAAAGTTGCTACTTTGAAATTTAGAGAGAATATTCTGTGTTAAAAAGCATACATAAATACCAGTAAAAGTAATAAAAATATATATATAGATTTTTAAAATAAAAATGTCTCTAGCTTGAAGTATTTACAGTAGGTGTTTCACTGGACGGAAAACAAATGATATGTGTTAAAAATGTGTCAGCTCTCACCCTGCAGCTTCTTGAGAACTGCCACCTCCATCTTCAGCACCTGTTTGGGCTGCTGGGCCGACTCCACCTTTAAAGCCACATTCTCCCGTGTCAGCAGGTCCAAGGCCTCGTAGATCTCCCCAAACCCGCCCCCACCAATCTTCTTCAGCTGCCACACAGTGACCCAAGACGTAGACAATTAGATCCACATTCTCTACTATAACGAAAACCTGACACAAATATTATCAGGCAGAACTAAAGCTGGGCGATATGGAGTAAGAATAAAATCTCAAGTTTTTTGTTTGTTTTTTTTTTTTTTTTGTTTGTTTTTTTTTTGCTTGGTTTTGTTTTTAAGAAAAAAAAATTAAATAACAGAAAATATTTTCAAAATGTGACTTTTATTTTAATCATCCCTTCTGCGACAATTAAAATAATCAGATTATTAAAAATAGTTTTTATTTAATTACAAAAATATAGTCATAATATTGACAGAATAAAGATGCTATTTCAAAAGGAAAACTTTGTAAAATTCTGAGAAAAAAGTTATATTAGTGAAAATAAAGTTGTTATTTAGAGATTGTGCATAAGTAATAGTAGCACTACTTTGACTTATTTTTAATCAAGTAAAAAGTAGCTGTCCAAGAAATAATTAAAGTAATAGTAAAAAAGCATTTGGTAAAAAGTCTACTCAAGTACTGAGTAACTAATCATTTAATATTTAAAATTACATAATGAGGTGGCAGATGTTCTTGCTCACCACTTTCCATCGGTCCTTGACCATACAGTTTGGCGGCAGGATGTCGGCCTGCTCGGACGTCCCGTTCATGTTGCCGTTGTCCTGGAGGCCGGGGACTAGGCACTGCATCTGCCAGCTAGCCAGAACTCGAGCAGCTCCAAGCTTAAAAGAGCCATTTATCTGCGAGGACAGGGGAAGAAGTGAAAAAAAGAAGGGTGGACAGGAAATGCAAGACAGAATACTTTACCACCTTAAACTGGGAGATTAGCCTGCAGCTTTCTCCTGCGAGAATTATTGACCCTTTGCAACTACGTCACTAAATCATTCGAGGCGCCATGATGGACGTCGGAAGTGAGGGACGGGAGTATTGAACAGAGCAACTGGAAAATGTTTCCCCAAGTTGTTTTTGCCAGTTTATTCGTGGCTTCTTCTTGTTCGAGTCTAACTAATCTGTCTGTGAATGTAACACACCTGGTTCGGGCTCATAGACGGCGGTATTTACAAAAGGTGGAAATAGCTAGCTTAGAAACCGACCCATATCGCCTCCTCCCTGACGTGTTGATCAAATTACCGACTTTACCTGAATCCACACTACATGATTTATACCACTATGTCATAAACAGCGTTTCCCCTTACACAGCAGCGGGATTAAAAACGTACAAAAGACGAGACGCTAACCAGTTATCGCCATACATGCTAGGCTGCATGACGGCGCGGCACTGTCTCCATGGTTACAGTGCCGCATCGTCATGCCGCACGGTACGTTCGACGCGTACTTTCTCCATAATGTGATATTTATTATGTTTCTAATTACACTTACTTATAAAGTTCATGAACGTTAATCTTCTTATCTTGTAAAACGTGTTCGCTGCAAATCTGCGATTACACCGAGGGCTGGCAGTCATTATGATTGGCGGCCGCTGTACGTCCCCGCTGTATCTTTCCTCATTAAAAGTTGTATAAAATGACAAGTTTGGTTTGCAACCTTGTCTGTTGTGGGGCAGACCACGCAGAGCCCTATGACCATTTTAAAGGTGAAATCAACTAAATAGAAGCGACATTAGATTACAGATGTCTGTTTTCAGACTAGCTTAAGGAGCGCATTGGCTGTTTTGACGTCCGTCATGGCGGAGTGGGCGGAGTTCTGGAGAGCGTGACGTCACGTGCAAAGGGCCAATTGCAATCCAGTAAAACAACAAGCATTAGATATGGCTGACTGCTATGAGAAGCCATTCTTGAGCTGGATCAGGCTACAGGCTGGTAGGAGGGTTGCATTTGGCGTTGTGGTGAAGGGAGGGAGTGTGATGGTATTTGCAGTAATTGAAGCAAATATCATTTCTGCAAAGGAAGCAGCTGGACCCTTTTGGCCTTGAACTGAAGCGAATCATCAAAACCAGAACAATATGAACCAACAACCACCACAAGCATGGCGCAGGGACATGAACCCAAAAGGCTCTGAGGGGATTCAAACTCCATTACAGGTGGTTAAAACGTGTTTAAGCTGCAGCTAAATAGTCCAAGGAATAAGCTTTCCAGTTTCCTGACGGTTATTGTTTCATCTGGCATTTTAAGCTCATTGCCAAAACTACCAAGATGAGGAAATGATCGGGATCCATCACAAAGAAATTATTTCACCACACAGTCAAAAAATGAAGACATCTGCATCTTTATTTATATTTTTTATTCCAAAAAGAAATGTTAAAAAGTCATGGTTTTAATCCAATGGTTCAAAGATTTATGAAGCCTAAAAAAGCAAAAAAAATTATCCTCGCCTACCCGTTGTTGCACACTTCTAAACAGCTGGTTGAAATGAGGCTTTTACACTTAATCCTCTGTACACTGTAAAACAAAAAAATAAGTAAATGTCTCTAATTTATGGTAATATCCCAGCAACTGTGGTTGACAGAAAATTCTGCCATTATTCAGGTAATAACATTTAAGATTACATGACATAGCCCAACTAATAAATCCATATAATATCTTATATATTGGTTAATTTATAGATATAACAACTTGAAAGTTACTGCTTATGTAAATGTTTATTCTAAATTTTAGATTAAATCTGTAGAAGAAAATCAAAACATCCATCAATAAACGTTATGATTAAATCAATATCACTAATAACCATTACGTTGGATTACTTTAGCAGCTCAATTTTCCATTCTAAATTTCTGACAGTATTTTTACTGAATGAATCTCATATAAAGTTATGCCTCATGGGATGACAGACAATGCTGATCAACCACGATTTTAAAATCCAATATGGCTGCCACACACAAACACACTGATGGCTCAAGTAATGAGCAGTTTATTTATGCTTCGGACAGATTTTATCTCACTAAATCCCTAGTTTTTTCTGAGCAGTACACTGTTTGGTGCAGCTCACCACGCTATTTTATCTGTTTTCACTGTAAAAGCGGTCCATACAACCGTTATAATAATGCACCCTTCCTCGGTCTCCTTCAGTTGGTACCATGATATGGTGAACTACCATTGTAGTTCAAATGAACTACTGCCAACATTTTTGATGTTTAGTGATGGAATTTGGCAAAATGCAATGCTTCAGTTGTTAACTTTGTATTTTTGTGTTTTTATTATGTAAAGCCCTTTGAATTGCCTTGTTGCTGAAATGTGCTGCCTTTCAGCAACTTGACAGTGATTAAAGTAGAGCTGCATGCAACACACAAGAGTCCATTGACTGGCAGAAAAACGTCACTGCTTACAACAAGTAAAGGCAAACTAGTGCGCCATGTTTGTGGTCACACTAGCATGACGTAGCACTGCCTGCTCAGTGAGAGTCCGATTAGCAGTTTAAAAAGCCTCCTGAACACCATAAAGTAACGTATTGAACCTCACCAAACCGCATCACTCAGTGGAAATGGAGCACTAGTCTTGTATAACTTTTATTAGAAACACACAGATATTTTAATTTTTATTAGCTTGTGCTGCTAATCCTAGTTAGCCACTGAGACCAACCAAATACCACTGGTTTTCCAGCTTACAACAGATTGGTGTCGCCATTTCAAGCTCTGAATTCGGACGGAAATGTAACAGCTAGTGTTAGCTAACCAGGTTCTTCATGACAGTAGAGTAAATCTGGAAGCAGCTCTGCAAGTACACATTCGAATCAATATTTCCCAAATATATCAAACTGCCCTTTTATATAAGTAAATATATTTAGGGCCAGTAGTCTTCCAGTTCCAGTGCTAAATGTTCATTAGAATTTAAAGTTTATTGATCTTTCAGAATATGTTCTTGCATTATTATTACTTGAAAAGGGCCTCAAAACAACAATATTATTATCATAATGACTTCAGGGACAATTTATCATAACTGCACGATTTGTTATGGTGATAGGCCGAGACATACAACACAAAAACAGTAGAAAAACAGAAACTATAAGTCTGAAAGAGTTTATACAGCCCATCTAAAGAACCAAAACACAGTAGAAAGTCCTGTTCTGCACTTAAGTCCAATTCAGATACTGTATAATTGTTGATACTTGAAAACATTTCTGCAATATTCAAATTCCTCAGTACTGATACTAGTTTTTGCACCTAAGATTAAACAACCTATCGTTAGCTTTACGGAGCAATTACTTTTTTAATATAAGGTCAGGTTGTTCTTAATAGCTTTTATCCCTTAATGAATGAAATCATCCTTTGAAAACTGCCTTTTGTACTTACTCAGGTTATCCTTATCAAATACTAATATTTGTTTGACAATCTGAAACACTTAAGCAAAACAAAAAAGCAAAAACTGAAAAATCTGGAAGTAGGGAAACACTTTTTCACAGCCCTGTAAATAAACAAATGAATCCAGGTATCTTTTATAGTTTAGTTTAAAGAAACTCCAGATTAGGTAACTGTCTTGACCTTAAAGAGTTTTCTGTTCCACACAAACATCAGAGCAGCTGTTTTCTGACACTGGGTTAAATGTTGCAACTGCAAAGTGATCTAATCCCAAAGGATGTGATTATTCTGAACTAGAAAAGCATAAAAACTGTTCATCCACTCTATTGATTACTAACATCAGCTGCATTAGTCTCACAGCAGCTGTCTACCGTTTCCCCTGGTGTTCTCCAGCCAGTTATCCCAAACTAAACTCTACGTTTTGCTCCTCTTGTATACAACAAATCGGCCATGAATGGTTATCAGCTTCCAGTGAATTCGTGGGGGAAACCTTAAGTTCGAAATGATGCATGTCAGTCCCCAAACCATGCTGTTCTGCATGCAATGCCCAAGCCGTCATCAGTGCATGCAGAGTTGTCAGGCGCGCTACAGGGATCGTATTAGAGGGTTCTCTGTATTTCCGGTCTGACCAGGCCTCTCAGAGGACTGGAAAGACTGCAAAGGAAAAGAGGAGGCTTCTCTGTATCTTCAGTGATACAGTTCATTAACAGCAGTACCAATATTGCCAACAGATACGCAGCCACCAGCAGCTGCAACACTGGAGATGCAGTGAAACCTGCTGCAGAATTCAACACACTGCTGAGACTCCAGTCACTGCAGAGGAGAGGGACCACTAAGTCTCCCCGAAAGCACAGCAACAGTCTTACATAACTGCAAACACATCAGAATCTGCTGTTTTACCTGTTATATAGACGGAAAATAGATGGATATCACAAAATATTCCATGAACTGATTTGAGGTGTGCATGGCCACCAATTACTCATTAAAGCCATTGGTGAGCTTTTTGTTCAAAAATAATTAATGTTGTCATAAACTTTCTAGCTGTTTTTGCACCTTTTGTTTATATGTAAGAGTATAAAATATTTTCACACATTATATAGACGCTCAAGCAATGTTGAAATACCACCTGAAATGCAAAAAGTAAACATTTGTATGCTTTAAGCACATATTCGTATTTTAGGCTGCAAAAATTTGCTTTTGTTTTTCTTAAATCTTAACGTTTGGATTTGTAATACACTTGCTGAAGTATTTTGTATTTTGATTTGAAGGCTGTGATTACTTCTTTTTCATCCAACAAATACTCAAAATTACACAAAAAACATTTGTAATTAGCTTTAAGTTCAGAACACAGTTGTTCTCATACTTTGCATATGAAAAATATCAAATGTTGCATGAATTTTGGCCCTCCTGGCTTTCCATACATGAGCAGGAGAGCCAGAGTTGAGCAATTTTTTTTATTAGAGTTGAGACTGTACCTCAATACATGAACATTTGTGAGATTTAAATGCAACTGCCACAAATTATTTGCTTACATAGACATCTGCGCTCACATCAGTCTCACTGCACATAGATTCAGTTTTTGAGCAAAACTGGAGGAAAAGCAAGGTGTTAAATCACCAAAATCCTCCATCGGTGTGATCCAAATTAACTATTAATAAATGTAGTATAATGCACTTCCATATGCACAAATAAAACAGCATCCAGCACTGATGTGTAAAATAGAGGAGGAGGCTTAGTGGTCCAGCAGCAGTAAACTATGGGTCGTAACGGGACCTCAGCAGCAAATCAAAGTGAATCATCCTGACAGACACCTCCTCTACAATCAAACCGCAGTCTTGTTTTCTTCTCTTGTCCTTTATCTACAAAATCTATCAGTTTATCATTGTGGAGGAAAGGGTGGGATGCTCTGCCAATAGCCAAGTTGTCATCATTCCAGTTTTGATCTGAGAAAGTCACTCAGAGCTCACCATAGTTCTGAGCTCCTGGAAAACCTGATGGTTTACAACAAATCCTGAGCGGGAAAAAACCCTTCCTGTTCCTTTGTCAGCCTACAAGCCAAAACAGAGGGCACAGTTAACCATCAGAGGATGAGGAGAGCGAACGCACTGACTGCTGTCTGTCCTCGCTTCAAAATGAGGCAGAACATGAAGGGGAAGGACTTCATAAACAGAGTTTACATCTTTAAATCCTCAGAGACCAAATGCAGATTGTAAAAATAAAATAAAATAAAATGATATTCATTTAGTTTTACCATGTAATGCTAGATTCACCGCAAACCAAAACTGTAAGATTTTAAAGCATTGTGTAAAAATGTCTGAATCTGAGTTTGTTTCAGATTTTTTGTTTGGTTCTTGTTTCCTGTCATTCAACAAGCTGCAAGATTTATTTTTTAAATGCAGATAACTAGTTAAGAAATGCAAACTTTAAAGGCATTTTGAGCTACTCCACAACTGGCATCATTCCAAAATAAAAGCACCAAAAGCATCTCCTCAGCTGTTTATCCACCTCATGTTTCGTCTTGAAGATGGTTTATCACTTCATTTCATTAAAATGTTTTGGATACCTTCGCTAAGTAGTTTTGGAATTGCAAAATAAAAATAATTTATGTAAAAGAGACATTGCTGTCTTCTGCTGCCTCAGCAATTCGACTGATATTAAGCGATGTGACAAAATACTGCAGTTAAATCCTGAACTAATTGGGATGGACTTTTTTTTTTTGCATTGCAGTAAAACGATTTGCACAGTCAAAGGTTTTCTGAGCCAAATTCAGAATTTCATGGTGAATCTGCCATTAGATGGAGAAGAGGAACATCAACAGTTTCATATTTGTGCCTGAAAACACGTCAGTCAGGCGGCTGGGTCTACCTGAGAGCAGAGAATCACACCTTTATGAAAGCATTCAGAAACAGCTAGTCACCATTTTAAAACCACAGCATATCAAGATAATATTAGTAAAAAAAAATGTACATATAACACAATATATTGCCTTCACTTCTACAAACAATTAAAGCAATCTTACAGAAAATTAAGCTAAACTAAGTTTTTTAAAAAAACGCAGAATTTTGTAATTTCCGATGAACTTACGAACTTTATTTTGAAACTTTTGCTGTCAAAAATGATCATAAAACAAATCATCTAAATTAAATGTTTGCAAGATAAACAAAAAACTACATGCTGCTTGCCAATTTTTACATTAAAATGTTAGCTAAAATATGGTGATTTTCTCTACTTATCTAACCTACATCTGTGTTTTTAAACATTAGCGACACAAACGCCAGACATATTTACTGGTCCAATGGTAATAATGTACAGAAATACTTAGAATAAAATTATCTTTTACTGCAGTAGCATCTTTTCAGGTACAAAATACAACCTTCAGTTTGAGAACATTTATTGGTGAGGAAATAAAATGTAAAATAAAAGATATAGCTAATGTAAAAATAACAGAAGCTTTGTTGAAATTTCAACTAAAAGTATGTGTGTTGTCAACAAATGAGACTTAGATTTTGTTGGGAGTTTTTTGGGAAGGAAACAGTTCATATAGGTTTAGTGTGGTGCAAGGGATGAATACGGAAAAGTACCACATAAGCATGGTGGAGGATGTGTGATGTTGCGGGCTTCAAGAACAAGTCTTGGTGAAAAATGACAAAGAAAAAACAAATGTTTTAAACATATCCACCATAACAAGGGTTTTCCATGGAATAGTGAACAGATTGACACCAAAAATACCAGCAGCAGTAAAATAAAATAAAATAAAATAAAATAAAATAAAATAAAATAGCAACATCCCCTAAGAAAATGCATCCATCGTATTTTTGTAAATGTTTTGTCTTTTTCTTTATATTGACCAAACAAAGTGGAAGTGAAATGCAGGTTCTTATAAAATTCCTTCAGTAGATATTTCTCAAAAATTATAATTTGGCTTTTTTTTTTCGTCTAATATTTGTGGCTCTAAATACGCTTTATGTAGCCAGATTCTTTGGTTTGTGAAGGTAATTTGTGAAAAACTGGAAGTTTGAGATTATGCTGCTGCAGTAAATTTTTATGCATCTTTAACATGTCTAATAATAAAAGTGATACATAGAGAAATAGTAGATAGCATTAATCCTGCTCTGTTCAAACAGGAACAGAAGTTTGTTTTGTTTTTTTATGAATGAAATCTTTTAATTGGCTACTACGTCTTCAGAGTTCAGGATGGTAACAAACGATGTCCGCTTTAATATTAAAATCAGTTATTTTCTATTTTTCTAGAATTTTTTTTAAAATTAACAACAAAATTAAGTATGAATGAATAAAAAGAAGCTTGTGAGGCACACTTCCGCTCTGATCCAGCTCTACACCGCAGCATCCCTGCATCACTCTTTATTCAATCTGTCCTCTCTGCAGTGCACAGTCATGGGTCCTCGGCGCGCATGCGCACCATTACACCTTACCGATCAATACATTTGGCCCGCACTGGACCACGTTATGAATTACAGCAATGCAAACAGCATCATCATCATCATTTTCACCCAGGGGGTGTGCAGGTCTCATTTGGATCTAAAGTCGCTGATACGGATTATTAATTTCACTTCAGTTGACCCGAAACGTTTCCCCCACACACCCACTAAATGCTATAAGAGGTAGTCCGGGCCAAAACCGGTCCGGATCGGGCCTACCTGGCACACCGTCCGCTCCTTTTCCGCCTTTTGGGAATCTTCATCTGGGATTTTACTTCGGCACAAAACGTTCTGGTCCAGAAAACCCACCGTTCCTCTAAGGAGGGGTCGAGGTCTGGGCCTCAGACTCCCACAAGACTAAATCACCATTTATTTCTCCTCAGACAGGGGGGCTACCAACCCGGACCGGGCCCGTCCAACAAGCCAGACGTCCCGCTACGAGTCCGGAACCAACAGAGTCCAGAAACAAACCGCAGATTCTGTTTTCGGAGCCGAGCCGCCGTCCTGGACTCATCCGATGCTGCTGCAGCTGAAAATGATGCTGAGGTTGAGGAGGAAGAGGAGGAGGAGGGGAAGGGAAAGGGCGGAGGATGATGCGAAGTGGTTCCTTCCTCCTGTTGGACCGGATCCGAAAGGCTAATCACAAGAAAAGCCGAACCGGAACCAGCGTCCCTGGCTGAGGCGGACACGGGCGGGCTGTCGGGGCGGCGTGTGTCTTCACTGATCTCCGGCTCCAGCCTGTTTGTCCGCACTGCAGCTCTGCCTCCAGCAGCGTCAGAACAGCCACAGCAACCACAACATCCGGCGGGCTCTTTCAAAATAAAACTCCCTCTGATCAACGCAGTCATCATCACAACGTAAAAGTTGATTGCTCACAGCGACGTCGTTCCATCGAAAACTAAAACACTGAATTTCAGTTTTTGCACTGGGCTCCAAAACTTAAACTAAATTTTCCTTAAATAAAAAATGCCTAGATTATTTTTTTTAATTATTCTTATTTGTCAATTACCTAGTTATTAATAAAACCTGTATAACATTAAAACATAAAAAGAGCTTCAGACTACTGCCTTTGTAAAAGGAAAACAGACGATTTCCAAAGTTTTTTGTCATCCATTATTTTCAATTTTGCTGGCCACATTTTTAACATTGTTGAATTGTGGTAAGATGCTGATCAAAATCATTTGAAGGGCCACAAACACATTTTGGACATGCCTGACTTAACTGAATAAAAAATAAATAAACATGATTCTGCCAAGCCCATACACAGCACAAAATTATTCCATGTGAACTTTTTTTTTAATCTAATGCTCCAACCTCAAACTTTAATGGATTTTATTGTAATTGTATATAATATATCAACTAATTGTAAAAATGTTAAAAATCATATATGGTTTTGATTTTTAAAAAAAGAAGAAAACAAATCTGAACTTTTTGATCAACATATTAAAAAAAAACCACAGATTGGTGGATATAACACTCATTTGTCAGATAAAAGGCGCCTTTCGAAAATAACCTCTAAGCTGGTATAAGCTTACTTTTCATTAAACCTACATGTCTGCAGCCTGGTAAAAACATAAACATCAAAGTAAAATTTCTTTTAAGTTTTATTTAACATATAATTTTTTAGCCAACTGAAGTAAACATTGACTGCTGTGAAATGGCAGCATGTGCCTGTAAAACACATAATATTTAATATTAATCTTTTGATCAGGAAGCCTGCAGATGGTCAAACATACACCAGCAACCTGGAACAAATTTGATCCTTCCCACACACTTTCAGCTGTTTTATATCTTCCTTCAAATATACATTTGTCCAGAAAAGCAGAGACCTGTCATCTGATCCGCCCTAATATTGACTTACAATTATCTGGGAAGCAATGAGAGCAGCTATGGTTCAAATAGTAGATATAGATTTCATGGCTCGGATTGCTCCTGTTCTTCTGAGATGACAGATTGTTCACAAATACTAAACTAAAAAGGCACAGCATTCGTTCCAGGCAAAGTGGTCTTTCTTGTATATATTAATTTCCTTCAGATCCAGTTCTGAAAATGAGTTGCCAAAACAATCACTGAACAGATGATACATTAACAAATACCAAACAAGCCTCCAGTTTCTTTGCCTCAAATTATGCAGAGTTTGCACTTTCGCAATAAAAACACACAGTCTACAATCACAAAAAACACAGAAATGTTCAAAGTAAATTAGGCTGCTACTACTAATGTTACAGAAAATTATGAATAGTTAAAATTTTTTTATTAACATGTGTAAAGATATATTGTAGTAATATTCAATATTTTGTAAAACCATCTTTCTTTGCAACTGCAGCTACAAATCTTCTTGCATGTGTCTCCAACAGCTACATAGAGACTACAAATCAGAATCGTTCTTCTTGAAAACCAGCTTAAGAACATCAATGGACAACCAAGAAACTTTCAATACACTTCACTTCCTTTCAACAATGGTTTTCCTCCGTAAAGGCGCACACTAACACCTGTTTAGGGAGACTAATTAATGTATGGAAAGAAGCCAGAGAACACACACACACACACACACATATGCAAACTACATGCAGAAAAAACCAAGGATTCAAACCCAGGACCGTCTAAATGCAGGGTGACAGGGTGCAGAGTCAATTAGTAATTGTGTGAGCAGATAAGATAAGATAAGATAAGATAACTTTATTGGGGTCGTTGGAGGGGTTTTGCTTGTCCCAGCATAGCACACAATAATAATAATAATAATAATAATAATAATAATCTTAAGGACACACACATATCGCTCAGTATATTGCTAAATATATTCAACATTTAAAACGCACAGCAGCGAAGGAAGTTAGTTGGTTGCACAGTTTTTTGCTCTCCTCACTTTTTTATTTTTGTTTGTTTATAATAATTAGGAGACAGAGAATTATTCTTTTAACTATTTTACACAGCACTGAGTTTCTTGTACTTCACTTTATTTTAAGATACTCTGGGTAGGTTTATCACAATAAATCCCACTACAATACATTGAAATTTTCTGTAGGAAAGAGTTGAATGTTCACAAACACTAATACAAAGATGAGTAAACAATTAATTTGGGAATACCATCATCACTAGTCTGACTAGTTTTATTTATTTATTTTTGTTATTTAAAGCATAATCCAGTTCTAATTCTGCATGAGAGTGTAAAAAAATGCATGAATAGTGTTGAACTATAGGCAATGTTGGAAGCAATTTCCTACTAGCAAGAGCATCCAAAAATTGTTCTCAAGTAAGAGCAGCACTACTTCAACATATTTTTACTGAAATAAAAGTAAAAAGTAGCTGTCCAAAAAAATTGTCAAGTAAGAATGAAAAAGTATTTGGTAAAAAGTCTATTCAAGTACTGACTAACTGATCAAATGAGCCAAAATATTTTTTTTCCAAATCAGTTTCTTTCAATAAAAAAACATATAAAACTGTAACAAAAACTGCAGGTGTGTGTCTGTGTCTGGTGAATTTTGGTTAAAACATGTTTGTTTTTCATTCAGTGGATAAAAAATACAGAAATTTTACTCAAGTAAAAGTAACCACATTCCTTAAGAAAATAACTCAAGTAAAAGTAAATGGTACAGCGTAGTAAAAATACTCCTAAATGTAAATTTTTTCAAAAAGTTACTCAAGTATATTTGTCTGAATGGATGTAACTATTTATGAAAACATACACTTAACACATTTATTTCACCTGTCTGCATTAAATCAAATTACATAAATCAGTCTAAACGCAACAATGACTTTTCTCAGCCGCTGGGTGAGGCATGAGAGTCTTGAAGTCCCACCCTGATTTAACCTCCTGAACGCCTCATCTTGTTTGGGCCCGTTGTAACAAGGTTTATTATCGTTAGTCTGCTGGCTCATATTTTATTTTACTAAAATAGATTCGTCTCTCTCCACAACTCTGAATAAATGGTGCTCTCTTCGCCCTGCATCCATCCAGCCTGTGGCCTCACACACACAGAGAGACACACACACACCTACACGCACGCACACACACACACACACACACATACACACACAGACTGTCTCTCCTCGACATGGTTTCATTTTTTTAGGTTCAAGCAGCTGTTTCTTTCAACTCTTGGCTGATTTATCGCCTTACCTCAATGTTGCTATCCGTCCGGAGGATATTGAACCGAGCAGCTTCCACTCCCTTCGCTCCATCTCTACAGCATCAGCACCGCACGCTTCCTCGGCGTCTCTACGTTCTCAGCTGTAGCTCTAACGCGCCCCCTGCTGGTGGATTGCTTCCACTGTAACTCTACTTATCATTTTCACAAAATATGTGTATGCATTTCTACATAGCTCTTTTATTGTGTTGAAATTTACATGTTATCATTAACTATATTGTCTTCCCCAATTCTGGGATAAATAAAGTAGATCTTATACATTTTTTTTAAATAATTAAAAATTGCAACCAGATAATTGGCTCAAGCGTGAATTTTGGGTAAGACATGACTGTCACAACTTGGCCTGTCAAAATAAGCAATGAATCAATTAATTGTATGATAAATTAAAACAAGCTTTATAATTTCCATTTGCATGATTTATCATGATTTCTACCAAAAACTGGATGACAAAAGTCTTCAGTCTGGTGCTTTGGTCTCAACTAGCTCTTTTTCTAAATGACAGTTTTGTTTACAGAGACTTCATAATTAATTTTGATTGTTGTTTCTCTTGTGTTGTTTATTTACTAGGGATATTTAAAATGTCTTCCAATTCCTTTGTTAAATATTTATTATAACTTAGAATGTGTTCTTCTTACATTATAATGCTATTACCATTACGCTACTTGAAAATGTTCTCAAAACGACAATGTTATCATTTATCATAATGACTTCTGGGACAGTTTATTATCCAGCAAAATGTTTTGACAGGTCCATTTTCAACTGTGAACCACAGTAATGAGTTAGATGAATCTTTAATATTAATTGACTTTGCAATGAGAAGTGGCAATAGTTGGACCAACAACTCTTGTCCCACAAAAAGTACATCACAAATATCTTCAGGAGATTCTGTGAATATCATGAATCTTCATGAGATTCACAGAAAAACTTGTATTCAAGTTTTAAAAATTACTTAACACAAATAAATAAATAAATAGATAAATAAATAAATGCTTTCTTCAGTTTCAAAATACTTTCTTCAGATTTTTTTTCTGTTTCAAAATTACTTTTCAGTTTCAAACTTCAAAAAAATTTTTAAGACTATAGCCCCAATTTCTTTTGATATAAATTCACCTATTTTCAAAATTGACTTAACAGAAGCGAAGATTAGAATACATGAAAATAAAATTTTTCGGTTGCATAATAAATTTATGATTGAAATCTTTTTCTCTCTTTTCAAAATTATTTTTTAGTTTGAAATTCGTTTTTTATTCGTTTCAATTTTTTCCCCAACAAACTCTATGGTCCTACAGGTTCCTCTTCCGGTCCACTAGATGGCGCTACCGACACCTGGAGGCAACTATTAAGCGGTGAGGAAAGTCCAACATGGCGGCGCAGATTCAGTTGAGTTGTTTGGAGAATTTTCCCACACACATTAGTCCTCTGGATGTTCTGGCCCTGGAACCTGACCTGGAATCTGTTTTCCAACATGACACCAACCAGCCGATCGTCCTCTTCACCCCGAACCGGCCTCAGCTCTGTGACAGGGCGGGCATTTTACTGCAAGTTCACCCGACCACCAGGGAAGAGATTAGCAGCGCCGGGGGCAGAAGCTGCCTAACTGCCGACAGCGACTCCGGACTCCGTGTCCGCTTCTTCGCCAGCCAGTATTTCCTGAAACACTATCGCATCAAGCGGTCTTCATGCGCCGGAACCGTCAGGCCTCTGGAGCCGGTCAGTCTGGACAGGGTGGTGCTCGGAGCCCGCAGCAGGCAGAGCCTCCGCTGGGCTGGAGGGGAACAGTTCACCGGTGGGCTGCTGGAGCTCTGTCACTTGGGCCAGGAGCCGCTGGCCCGTCAAGGAGACCCGCTTCTCTTGCCCCATCATCCATTGTTTGGAGACAACACGGGGCAGGTGAAACTCTGAATTGATCATTACTTAGCTAAATAACCCAAAAGAAGACAACTTTAGCACATTTAGATTCATGTTGTTGGACTAATAACGACTGACGTACGTTTGTTTTTCCTCTTGGTAGGAGTTTTAACCTACATGTAAAGTCAGAAAAGTTAGGGAAAACTGTTTGGACCTATGGGCCTTTTCACAAATATCCACACCTTCATTCATTCCCCCAAGTTACAAATACAAAGTTCGGTGTTTTATAGGGTATCCTGTGATAGGCCAAACACAAAATACCGCATCATGTTGAAGTAGAAGAAAAACAATGACTGACATTACATTTTTAAGACGTTTATAAATGTAACCTCCATTTGTATTTAGGCTCCTTTATTCTTCCATGCATCCGTAGTCTGTACCATTTATCCTCACAGAGTTAAATTTATTATTTCCTCCATAATATCCTTTTTATTATTATTTATTAAGCGCCATCTTATTCCCTGTTTCCAGGATCATCTTCAGTTATGCAATAATGTTTATCAAACACATGTAGCTGAAGTAAAATACACAATTTCTGGTTGTAATGTCGTGTTTGCGTGAAATGTACGACAGCAGATAAATGCATTGTCCCTAACAAATTTAGGGAATTTCTGCCAAATTCTCTAATTTAATCCCTAACTTTCTGCCAAAAAATGTGAAAATTTATGAGCTCCAAAAGTCAATATTTGCACAAAAAAACCCTCAGAAATTGAGGTTAAGCTCAGAAATTTTCTATAAAAAATGTGAACATTTTTTTTAGTTCTATAAGAAAAAAAAACATGAAACGTTCTGAGTACCAAAAATGTAAGATTTTTGACTTTTGAAACTCAAAAAGTCTACAAAAGTCAAAAATGTTCAACTTAACAAACAGAATATTTCTGGGACTAAATTTAATAATCCAGAAATGTTGAGATTAATCTCAGACATTTTCTAGAAAAAAATCGTGGAAATTTCTGAGATTAATCTCAACGTTTCTGGGGAACTTTTTGGTTGAAATTTACTCCTTTAATGTTTACAACTGCCCTAATATGCCATTGTATTGGTAAACCATCTTGCAGTGTTTCACTCATCTGAAGTATATTCTACTCTCTCTGTTTTGCAAGGTGCAACAGCACCTCCTGGAGCTCCTGGTGCTGGAATGCAGTCCAGTGAAGCAGGGGAGGATCACGGCCAACACTTCTCTGGTCCTGACCGACTACTGGGACTGCGCGGACCCTCCAGGCCCATCGTTGCCCTGCAGATCTCTCGGACTGAGCGTGTCAGACTTCGCTCATTACGCCGACAGCCTTGGCGGGTCTCGGTCTCTCCTGGACAGCTGGAGTAGTCTGGGCTCTGGGCTGCCGGACGTCCTGCAGGCCCTGGAGTGCAGGTTAGACGTGCGCGTGGTGGACACTCACCGATGGTGCAGGGTCAAAGGTCAGCAAGGGTCATTTGTGGACACAGACAACTGTGTATTCCTGAGCAAGCAGCTGCTTCTGAGGTTGGGGCTGTTCAACTATGAGTGGGTGAGGTTGTCCAGGCCTGTGGGGGGCGGCAGAGGGCCGGGGGAAGAGGTCGAAGTCAGAGCTCCCCCCTGCAGAGAGCGCCTGGTCTCTGCAGTAGTGGTGGATCTGAGTCCAGAACTGACGATCCACGACGATGTGGGTTTCATCTCAGCGACTCTGTGGTTCAACATGACTGAAGGAGAAACGCTTCCTGTGAAGAGCTGCACGCTGAGGATGAAGGTGCTGCAGTACATTTAAAACACATTTTAAGCTGCTCAGTAAGGATACGTTCACACTGCAGGTCTTAATTCTGAAAGCAAACGTTTCTTATGTTTTTTTTTTGCATCTATCATCAATAAATATACATTCGTCTTCACCACTAGCACACTTCTGTTGCTAATCCATCCAAAGGCAAAACACTTTGTACTGCTATAAAACATGCTATTTTCTCATGAACATTTATATCGTGATTCAGGTCTTAAATTTAAAAAGTCTTAAGACCTTTATGCAGATACCCTGACTAAACATTCAGTCATTTGTCTCATTTAGATCTTTCTTTGATGAGCTGCTCTTTGCTCTGTTGCATCAGAGGTGGAAATCGGCTCTTGAAGATCTCAGGCAGCGCTCTGACAGTTACTGCCGCTCAGCTTCTCTGCCGTTTGCCACTGAGCTTCACATCCAGCCGGTCAGCTCTCCGCAGCACAGCAGCCTCAGCTTCCCCGACAACCTGCTGGCCGAGCATTTCGCCACACCACGGTGGGTTACTGCAGGTCTGCCTGTCCAAACGCCTCCGCTTAATGTAATCTGATTAACGGTACGGGAAAGAAGCAGGAAGGCATTTTCAACAGAAACAACTTCACTGTGAAGCAGAAAGTTCTCTGCTATACGCTGTTTCTTTTCTCTAAGCAGTTTGTTGTGCCGTTTCACAGCGTGGTTTCACAGGGAGACATCCTGACAGTTCCTGCTAAAAACCATCCAGACCTGCTGGAAAACAACGCAGAGGGGATTCGCAGGTACAGCGCACCTGTCTGCATGTTTACAACTATGGCAAAAAAAGAAAAAAAAAATACACACTTTCAGACAAAAAATATAAAACTATCAGGTCTTTACCAGGTTCATTCAGTTAAATCTGACCTCAAGTTTACAAAACACACATAACAGATTCCACCTGGAATTTTATCACAATATTTTATGCTACTATTGTGATAACAATAAAAACAATGACTGAAAAAACATTGCTTGATTATTATGTAAATGTATTCCTGTGATTGCATTTCAAAGCATTCATTGCCCCACAAACACAAATATTGTTCTTGTAAACTTAAAGAACTCACTTAAAGAAATGTGATTTATATCACTAAGCTGCACAAAGTAACTACATTGAATCAGATGTTTGATTTTAGTGGTGTATTTTGATGTTGAACAGTGGAGAAAATAGTAAAAATTAAATTTACAATAATACTGCTTGTTTTATTTAAAAACAAAACACAACCATTAATTAAAATTTATTGAGACAACAATCCAAATTCTTAGAAATTTTTCACAATAAAACAATACAATAAATGTAATTGTGGGCCATTATGAAGCTCAAGATGTAAAAGCCGTGTACAGAAATGACATTTCAACACTGTGTTGCCTAGCAACAACTCTGAAACTTAAAAGATCTGGAGGAAATCCAGATCTGCATCAAAATCACAGCTGCAGTGTTAGTTAACCTGGTCAAGAGTCACAGGAAATGCCTGACCTCTGGAATCGTGAACAAATGTTTCCATTCCAAATATTAACTAATGTAAATTCAGCTCAGTCAGATGCAACTTTGCAGTAATAAGTTGTGCTGACATGTTCTCTTCAAATAGAAAACAACCCTTTCAAACAAATCACCAGCTGTTTTTCCGTTGCAAACGTGAACAAAACTTTGTCAATGTTCTCATTAAATAAGAAACATAAATAAAATCACACATGAATGAGCTTGTTCATGCAATAATACGTGCCGCAGCATGATCCGCCAACCACTTCCTGTTGTTTTTGTCTTCGCGGTTTGCACCAGTAGAAACATCCAATTTTGATGCAAGCAAAAGAAACCCCCTCCCCCCCCAAACATTCTAGCGCCAAAACTTTTTAGCGAAAAAAAGTGTTTTCTTTCGAAAATGTTGTGTTTCCATTAAGCACATTTATTTTCGAAATGTCAAATTATTGACGCAGCTACTACAGTGAAGTCTTTCTCTCATCGTCTTTGTGCTTTGACCTCTGCCAGGTGTCCAGTTCTGTACTTTAAAGTTCAGAAGGTTCTTCCATCTGCTAACGGAGGAGGAGAAGCTCTTCTGGCTGATGAGGCTCACACCTCCCTCTACATGGTGAACATCTGCTTCTGTTTAGCATCTGAACACAGAAATGATCCATATCATGGTTCCTTGACCAACATTAGCAAACCCACAGAAAACGCTGCAAGATATTTGAAAAAACATCGACTGAATGTTTTTTTTTTCCTCACTTTTATTCACTATTCAATCATTTTTGACATTTGTTTAGCATGTATGGTGCCTCTTACTTTCTGACGGTAGTTGGTCAGGAGTTCTTATATTGTCCTCCACTGTGGAGAACAATGCTGGTCGGTTCCTTCGGTCTTTTCTAAACTTTTTAATTTCTCACTTGCTTTGCTAGCTTGATAAAAGCAGCTTGATAAATGTGACTGAAGCCAATGAGAAATAAGAGTACGGGAAATAACATCTTAAGTGATTTTAACTGGTATTTTATAATAATGATTGAAAAACTGATTAATAAATACGTAAAAATTTAGGACTAAGATTTTTTTATTTACTTTGAAAAAATGCACCTCTCTAACACTGCAAAATCTTATCAAGTATTTTTGGTCTAGTTTCTATTGCATATATCTTAATACATTTGAAGTATTAAATTACAAGTAACTTTTCAGTAAGATACAGGAGCTTGTTTTATGTCAATAATTCCATAATATTGTTGAAAAAGTACTTGTTCCACTGGATTATCATTTTATAAGTGAAATAATCTGCCAGTGAAACTAGTACTATTTAATCAACATAAAGGAATTATTGCCTTAAAACAAGCACCTATATTTTCCTGAAAAGTTACTTGTGAAGTTGCTTTGTCTTATTTTGATACTTGCACTAGAAACTAAACCAAATATATTTGGTAAGATTTTGTGTGCATCCAGTGGGCACAACTTTCTGTGAATTTTCTTGCAGACATTTAGTTTGTAGATATACCTCCTACTGAAGCGAGGTCTGAAACTGTATTTTAAAAATGATTATTCATTTGGTGTCGGTGGTAATGAATATGCTTTAAATGCATTAATAGGGAACGTTCACCAACAGCCCTGTTCCCTGCTGCTGTGTGGATGAAGAGTCTCTGTGGAGCAGCCTCACTCCTTCTGGGCTCAACAAGACCGTCGACCTCCTCTGCGATCTCATCCTGCCTCACCTGCAGCACAGGTAACTTGCTTCCCTGCTGAAACCTCACCGCTTCTTATTGACCCTATGCACGTGACGTCACGCTCTCAAAACTCCGCCCACTCCGCCATGTCAAAACAACCAATGCGCTCCTTTAAAGCTGTAGCCTAATTTCGCTTCTATTTAGTTGATTTCACTTTAAAAATGGTCACAGGATGGTGCGCGGTCAAACAGAGAAGGATAAAAACCAAACTTATTTTATTTTCTAACTTTTAATGAGGACAGATACAGCGGCGAAGGATAGCAGCTGTCAATTATAACGACTTGCAGCTGTTAATAATAACTGTCAGTCCTTGGATCACGGATTTGTAGCGAACATTTTTTACAAGGTAAGAAGACTAACGCATACTTTATAAATAAGTATGATTAGAAAGATATCAAATATTGCAATATGGAGAAGGTACGAATCTAACCGTTGGTAACCATGGAGACAGTGACGCACCGTCATGTAGCCTAGCATGTGTGGAAAAAAACTGGTTAGCATCTCGGTCTTTTGTTCGTTTTTAATGCTGCTCCGGTGTAAGGGAAAACGCTGTTTATGACATAGTGATATAAATCATGTGGTGTGAATTCAGGCAAAGTCAGTAATTTGATCAACACTTCAGGAGGAAGGAGGTACGGGTCGGCTTCTAAGCTAGCTGTTTCGAAATACCGCCGTCTATGAGCCCCAACCAGGTGTGTTGCATTCATAGACAGAATTGCTTGACTGGATCAAGACGAAGCCATGAATAAACTGGCAAAAACAAGTTTGGAAACCATTTCAGTCGCTCAGTTCAGTCCCTCACTTCCGAAGTCCATCATGGCGCCTGCTTGGAATGATTTTGTGATGTAGTTGCAAAGGGTCAAAAGTGCTTGATTTCTGTTTAAATCCTTGAAAGTGCCTGATGATCAAACTACACAGTTTTATAATAAAGTGAAATCTAACATTTGTTTAAAACCCTAAATATGTAAAACATTATTTACAGTTGAAACAAGACATTTAAAAATATGAATGCTTGAAGTTAGTCGGTTAGAATTATATATCCTTTAAATTTCTATTTCCTGAATGCCAGAAATTTTTTTTTTGGTTTTGTTGTAACTTTCTCAAACCTGTTAGGTCTATAGGGTGTGTGTAAGAGACAAATTGAATGAAAACATAAACTTTTGTTAGATTTTAGTTGTCATAAACTTTCGTTAGATTTTAGTTTTCTTTGTCCTTACTGTATAATAAAGACCCCAATCACAACACATTATTAATAACAGTAACAAATTATATCATATATTAGTGAATTGAAGCTGTCTTTTTTTTTTAGTTCATTTGTGTTGTTAGCAGGTGTGGTGCTAGAAAAGTTTGAACATTTACCTTGAAAATGCTTAAGAAGTGCTTGAATTTGAATGTCTGAGTAGTGTATGAACTGTGTAAGTAATAAGACTTTTGTATTTGTCAGCTCTTTAGGAGGAATTAAGTCTAATTAGTGTTGTGTTTGGTTATAGAGAGTCTCTGTCTGCTTGCACCGTCCTCCTCCACGGTCCTGCAGGCAGCGGAAAGATAACTGTGGTCAGAGCGGCGAGTCGCAGACTCAACCTCCACCTGCTGAAGGTGCAGTTTAATGTCTAATTTCATGATTTGTTTTTACTGAAATTACAGATAAGTTACAGATTTTGTTGGGCTACCTTGGAAATTATTGCAAGGATTATTTCTAGATTTATTCTCATCTGCAAAAAGATGAGAATAAAAGAATAACAAGCAGATTCAACACAAACATATTTTTTTTATTCTTTAAAGAGCTTAAATAACTTGATCATATTGATCTCGGACTGTAAATTGACATCAAGTAAGGCTGAGGAAGTAGTGTAGTAAGAAATAATTTTGATTTTTAATTCAAAACATATTAATATTTAACAAAACTGCAGGTGTGTCTGTGTCTGGTGAATTTTTGGTTTAAAACATGTTTGTTTTTCATTCAGTTGGTATAAAATCCAGAAATTTTACTCAATTAATAGCAGAGATACTGCTAAAATCATTCAACTAAAAGTAAAAAGTACTACTTTACTATAATAAAAATAACCAAAAGTAATTGTTTTTTCAAAAAAGTTACTCAAATGTAATTAAATGTAACTTGTAACAATCCCAACTCTGCACGTTTTTAACCAGTTCTTCAGAAAATTTTCAATAAACGCACAATTATAAACGTAAAGAGAACAAATTTGTTTCTCTAATGAAATGAAATAAAATCTTTATTTTTTTCAAACAGGTAAAATGTCAACAGAAAAATATTAAATAATTAAGAAAAAAAATTATGATGTTTTTACTGATGTCACAATTTTTACTCTTTACAAATTATATCTGTTGTTTTTGTGTGAATTTATGCAAAAAAATTGTAGTGTGGGTGTGTTCTGCTGCTTAAAGAAGTCATTTCGTGTGTGTGTGTGTGTGTGTGTGTGTGTGTGTGTGTGTGTGTGTGTGTGTGTGTGTGTGTGTGTGTGTGTGTGTGTGTGTGTGTGTGTGTGTGTGTGTGTGTGTGTGTGTGTGTGTGTAGGTGAACTGTGTGACTGTGTGTGCAGACACTCCTGCAGCTGCAGAAGTGAAGCTGTCGTCAGTGTTCCAGCGAGCCAGCGCGCTCCAGCCGTGCATCCTGCTGCTCAGAAACCTGCAGCTCCTGCTTAAAACTCCAGGAGCTGCTGAAGACGATGGCCGGGTCCAGGCGGTTCTGTGCCAGCTGCTTGGCAGCGCCCCTGCCAGGTCAGTTGCTTAAACATGATGATTTAATTGGAAGAAAAAAAAACAAAATACACCCAGGAGGTCTACTATCATCTACAGGTGCATGACAGTAAGTTGGAATATCAATAGAAAGTTTATTGTATTAAACCTGCTCAGAAAGTGAAACCATTGCTTTGCTACATTACATGCAAATTGATACATTTAATATACGTATTTATTTCTGATAATTTTGATTTTTATGGTCTTTCAAAAAAAATTACAGAAGACTAATAGCATTTTAAGTGGATGAAATGTAGGTAGGGCTGGACAATAAATCAATAATATATATCACTATAGACACATGATCAGTATCCATAGATAATACATTTGATAGAATAATCAATAATTTAACTGAACTTTGATCCAGAATCCCACAGCATTCTGGGAAATGTAGGCAGAGGAGAAAGGCTTTAACAGCTCAAACTACTCACTTTGCTACATTACATGCACGGTTTGCAGCAAAGTTTGGTGGCACCAACTATAACTCATTCACTCTTTGGTTGCCTAGCAACTTCTCCATTCTTTGGTTACCTAGCAACAACCTGTTGATCAACTTGCACAGCAGCGGTTTAAGGTTTCACCTCTGTGCCTCATAACTGCTTAAAAATAACAAAACAACAAAGTTTGAAAACTGGATAAAACCAAAAAGGCAGCATTAAAGATATTTAAAACAAAAATCTAATCAATAATTATCAATGTCGTCACTTATATCGTGATACATTTTTCATCCATATCGTCCAGCCCTAACTATATCCGTTGAATCTGTTCAAATGTTGATTGTTACAACCACAGACTTCATTGTGTTTTATTGTGATTTGATGTGATAGATAAGCACAATGTGGACTATAAACACTAATCGACTTTTAATTGCAATAAACCTCCAATTTTTTTTGTTGCATCCTTTTCTACAAATTATCTTTAGCAGTGATGCAGACAGAGTTCAGGATGAACGGAGGTAATGTGTTGTCTCTGTGTCAGTGTGGTAGTCGTGGCCACGGTTTGCAGAGCTCGGGATCTCTCCATGGGCATCATGGGGGCATTTGTCCACCAGGTGGCGATGGAGAGCCCCACAGAGGAGCAGCGGCTCGCCATGTTGGTAGGTCTGAGTCGAGAGCTTCGTCTGGGGAGAGACGTGAACCTGGAGCGACTGTCCAAGCTAACTGCAGTAAGCATTGATCTTTATGTCTTAAATCTGACCTATGAATTATTTGGGTTTAATTAGATTTCTAAATTAAAGAGAGATAACTCTCTTTATTTTTTTTTAATTTTATTTATTAAATTTTTTTTGTAAATTGAAGTCTTTTCTGTGGCAGAGAGAGAGGTTGCTGGGAGCTGTAGTTTGTAAGGAAATGAAAACCTAGACACAGATTTTCAAATGGCTTGAGAGGATAGTAGATTAATGTTAATAATTCTGGGTCCACAGTGGCCAGATTGCTCCAAAAACAAACAGGGATTTCACTCTAGATTTTCTCATCTTCTCAGGGTTTTGTGCTGGGAGATCTGAGTGCTTTGCTGACTGAAGCTGGAAGAGCTGCCTGCAGGAGGCTGATCCACACCTGGTGAGGCTGAAGCCATGTGTCTAATACGCTCAGACTGCAGCAATTACCTTCCTGGAAACAGAAGAGAAGCTCTTCTACAAACATCTCTATATTTACAATCAGAGCTGGCGCTAATATTTATATTATCAGAGAATTTTTGCAGCCCACTAAATAAAACTTTATGAATTACTACTTTCAAGACAAAAATAAATGACATAATGCATATTTATGGTTGCCAGATATGAGACTAAGCTGGAAATAACCAAAAATAGATCAGAGTGCAACTCAAATATTCATATTATTCATACAGTTAAAGGTACTTGATAAGGAATTATGTAAAATAACTTGGACAAATCCAAGCATCATCACAGGCATATAGATAGTGAAAAGTGCCTAATTGCAATAAATGAATAATTTAATATAGTTGTCATAAATTTTTTAAAACTGGAAATAATTAATTGAAAATAAAACTGATTTTATGTTTAATAAATACATTTATTGATTTCATTTTAAAAAGTAGATATACTTCATGATTTAATAAATGATGTCATGTTTCTGTGCTGAAACCTTCCAATAAAACTATTTTAAGAAATGATGATGAATGACATTGGCAAAACCAATTTTGTCATTTTTATCTTCAATATCTCCGGTTACATTGATGTTTACACAGATTTATAATAAAATGATAAAATTAAAAGGACTCCCTGAAATCACCAAATATTTAAATTTGTTCAGAGTGATTTTAAAGATTAAATTAACATCAGTTTCTGTTTAGATATTTGACTTGACATGAATGTATGTAGGGAAAAAAGTTGCCTTTAAAATGTGACAGAAACCTAAAATTATTCATGAAATGCAGATGAAAGATGTAAAGTACAGATGGAATTCATAACATTTGCTGTTTGAGCAAATAGAGTAAATTACAGCCTTCAAATCTTGATGACATAAAGTCACTGATGGTTTCTGAGAAACAGAAAATGTTACATTGGCAGATTGAAGATCATAGATTTTATTTGATTTAGTTGGATGCCGTTCAAAGTCTTGTTGTTTGCTCAGTGGTGGCCGGCTGCAGGAGGACTTGTGCTCCAGCGGAGTGACCATCATGAACCAGGACTTCTGCTGCGCCCTGGAGACGCTGCAGAACGCCCAGTCTAAAGCCATCGGAGCCCCAAAGGTGACGCCGTCTGGCCCAGCAGAGCCGTCCTCATTAATCTGGAGCCCGCTGAGCTTTAAGTCCCTCCAGCTTTTCCGCAAATCTGCAAAATTCATACAAAATCAACAAATCTCCACATTGTTTTCTGACTTTACTGCAAATTTTCTCAAAATATTGCATTTAAGTGACTGCAGCCTCAGCCTTACTTGGTGCCCAGTTATAATCCGTACCTGATGCGGCGAGTAACACAAAGTCACATTTAACATCAATCATTAGCGCAAATATCGTAAAAATTCCTTATAAACATTTCGAAATTGGCACCACAAAATCTGTGATTTTGATTGCAAAAACACAAATCAATCATAAAATCCTGGAGGAACAGCTATGTATTGATATTTCAACAGTTTAATTGGTTTTGTAAATACATGCTGGCACAACCGCCCCTTTAAGAATGTTCAGATTTTTGATTTGGCCCAAAATGAGCTGAATGTGACACAGACTGTATAATCATTTTATGCATGTCGGCTGTTTGTAACTGAACGGACAGATCCCCAGCGTGTGCTGGGAGGACGTTGGAGGGCTGGAGCATGTGAAGAGGGAAATCCTGGACACCGTGCAGCTTCCTCTGCAGCGTCCCGAGCTCCTGTCTTTGGGCCTGAACCGAACCGGAGTCCTGCTGTACGGACCCCCCGGGACAGGAAAGACCCTGCTGGCCAAGGCTGTGGCCACCGAATGCTCCATGACCTTCCTCAGGTGGGTTTACCTCATGAACCAGGTGTGGACTTCCTCCTTTTATTTCTTTAAATGCTGTTTAATTGTTCCTAAAGCTGTGGTTATTTTCTGTTTCAGTGTCAAAGGTCCAGAGCTTATCAACATGTATGTGGGTCAGAGTGAAGAAAACATCCGAGAAGGTTTGTGTCTCATCTGTTCCTGTCAATTAAATCAGTTATTTAAAACAAGCTGGATAATTTCCATGATTTATTGTTTTTCTCTTTTATCTCTTTCTACTGGCCGTGTGATTTGATCTCAGTTAGTTGTCTTTTAAAGAAGAATTTTGTTTACAGAGACTTTATATTTCATTTTATTTGTTTTGTTGTTTATTTATTTTGAATATTTAAAATGTTGTCCAATTCCAGGGTTAAATGTTCATTAAAGTTCATTGAAGTTAATTGATCTTTTAGAATGTTTTTGCATTATTATGCCATAATTACCATGATATTACTTGAAAATTGTCTCAAAACAGCAATATTATTGTTTACCGCAATGACTTCTGGGAGAATTTATCGTCCAGCAAAATGGGTTATCATGACAGGCCTAATCTCATCATTTGATCTAATCATGACTATTTTTTGTATTTATTGACAAAATTTGTATAGTTCTGTCATTCTAAACTTTGTTTATTTTTTTCGAGACAAATTATTCATTATCCAGGAACGTCAGCAGAGTTTTGTGTAACTCTGCTGTATTTACAAAAATGTTAATTAATGTGGATTGTCCCTACCAACTAAATTAAATGTAGACATTTAGCTTGGAAGATCTTGATGGTTAAAGGTAATATTTGTCTAGAAGGAAGAAATACATCGTTCTCATTATCCATTTCAGTTGTTTTGATTCATGTGTCTAACCTATAAAAAAAAACCAACAAAATGGCTGCCATACAGCGTCCAGAAAGATACGCAGCACATCAAAGTGTGCTGCGTATCTTTTCTAAACGAGAGAAACAATCCAGGAGACATTGTCAGGCCCAAAGACTTTTTTTATATCCAAATGTTTTGAAATGATTTATCTGCTTTGCATTTATTTGTTTCACATTTTAAAGACTTCTAAGTTGTCTTTTTTATAAATATATATAACTCTTAATCACTGTTGTTGCAGTTTTATGTGTTCTTGAGTTTTCATCCTTTGGTTTTTTTAATGTTTTGTTTGTGTTCAGTGTTCCACAAAGCGCGCATGGCTGTTCCCTGTGTCGTCTTCTTTGACGAGCTGGACTCTCTGGCGCCCAACAGGGGGCGCAGTGGAGACTCTGGAGGAGTGATGGACAGGTGAGCGTTGACCTTTGAATCTTTCCGGTGTTCTGCTTCATGACGTAAATAAATCTGCTCTTCTGTCCTCTGGTCAGAGTCGTGTCTCAGCTGCTGGCTGAACTGGACTCGCTGCAGTCGTCTGCTGGAGTTTTTGTGATCGGAGCCACAAACCGTCCGGATCTGCTGGACCAGTCGCTGCTCAGACCCGGAAGGTTAGAAATAAACAAATAATGTTCAAAATGACAAAACATATTGAGATTAACTGACTAATCAGTTATTGAAACAATTGTTAACTAATTCAGCAATCGATTAGTCGCTAACTGGAACAGACAATAAAAAAATACATTTTATTTAAAAAAAACTATATTCAGAGCAGTAATTCAACTAAAACTGAGTTTGCATTTAAGATAAAAGCACTTGTCTGTAAAAATGTTTTACCCAAAACCCCTCAAGTGGCGTAGTTTTAGCTTCACCAGTTCAAATTTACTAAAGCAATGTTGCTGTTACATTTCAAAAAGGAACTGAATTATTTATTTGCATCTTTTACTTTATTCTAAAATTGTATTAAAAAGGCTGGAGTGGTAAAATGAAAAATATGTAGAATTTGCCATTTTTTTATGTGATAAGACACATTTCAGATAACCATTGAAGCCTCTTAACCACTTGGATGCAAAACATGTATAGTTTTATACATTTTTGACCTAATTGCTGCTTTGAATATGTTGTTCTTTCAGCAAATTGACTTTTTGAGTCTGTTTGCCTCGGTTAATTAATTGATTACTAAATTAGTTGACAATTGTTTCAATATTCGATTTATCATGATTAACCGTTTCAGCCCTGAAACATGTGGATGTTGCTAATGCTAATTCAGCTGACTGACACTGAGGTGATTTGTTTTTGTTTTTTTCATTAAACTTCCACATTTTGTTGATCATAACAACTGTTTTTTTTTTTTGTAAAAGCAATAAAAGGGTAAAACATCCAAGGGTGTGAATACTTTTTTAAGCAGAGATGAAGTATGAGCTTCTCTTGGACTCTGCAGGTTCGATAAACTGGTCTATGTTGGGATCAATGAGGACCGGGCCTCCCAGCTGGAGGTTCTCCAGGCCATCCTCAGAAAGTAAGAACCGTCCGCTGGAGGCAAGAGGAAAATAAAATGTCTTTATCTGCAACATCAACTTATCTGTGCGGTATGACGACATATTAGGGCCATCGGAGATAAAAAATAAAAATAAAAAAGGAGTAAATTTCCACTAAAACATTTTTTCTGAGTTTCTGGAAACTCCAAAATATTCTCTTTTTTTTTCTAAAAAGATTCTGAGATCAATTTAAAAATTTCTGAATTTTTTCAATAAAACTTTCAACTTTTTAAACTCAGAAATATCCTTTTTCTGTGTTGTGGGGGAAATGTACTCCTTTTTATTTATTTTATATGACATTTATTATCGTACAGTATTTTCTCTACAACACAACTTTGTATTGGTGTTATTTTTGGTGCTTTAAGCTAAAATAATACTAAAAAAAACCAGACACCGAGTTTGAGTTGAAATGTCTTCACTGTGTTTAGGTTCCAGTTGGATCCGG
Source organism: Poecilia mexicana (assembly GCF_051168715.1). Classification (NCBI taxonomy): domain Eukaryota; kingdom Metazoa; phylum Chordata; class Actinopteri; order Cyprinodontiformes; family Poeciliidae; genus Poecilia; species Poecilia mexicana. Next base: position 17,037,341 of record NW_028263370.1, on the reverse strand, counting down.
CCGTGAATCTGCAGGATATGGTGGATCGCTGCCCGACTCGCATGAGCGGCGCCGATCTGTACGCTCTGTGCTCAGACGCCATGACGGCGGCCATCAAGAGAAAAATCCAACAGATCAACGATGGTAAGAACAAAGAGATGGCTTTAAAATGTTCTGTAATCCACTCCTTCATGGCATTTTTTTAAGGTAAGAGCTATGCCAACAACACTCCAGGTTTATTTTGGAAGTATTTATGTATTTTATTAGTTTCTTTCCTTTCTCATGTCCACATTTTCTTTGCCTCTGCCGCTCTTTGCGTTCTGTCCTCCAGGTCTGGATTCAGAGGACTCTCCTGTCCTCCTCTCTGCAGAGGATTTCTCTTCTGCTCTGAAAAACTTTAAGCCTTCTGTTTCCGAAGCGGAGATGCTGCGGTACCGAAGCATTCACCAGGAACTCTCTGGACAGTAGAAAACCTCTGTGAGGTTTCATCAGGTTTAGCTGCTAAATGTAACATTAAGATAACGTGTGAGTTCTGAGTTGGCTCTTTTCACCGTCATTATTTTTCTAACATGTAAATGACAAAGAAAGAAGCACATGCTAATAAATCAGTGAAAAGACTTTAAATATTTACTGTGGATTTCTCTTCTTTTTCTAAATGACTTTGAAAGGGTACATCGACTAAGATTTCCACTAAAATTTCAAATTCAGAGAAATAAATAATATGTTTGATACTGATATTTGACCATTTTATTTTTTGTTTGAAGCGATGGGTTCTTTCTGTTAAGCGTGAAGGAAAAATAAACAGGAAACGCTGAATAAAAAGGCGCATACACCCTTTTTTCTCTGTCTGCTGTTAAATCAGACAAATCTACACTTTTAGGTCAGTTATAATTACTAAAATTATTCCTAATTCCTAAATGTCACAATAATTAAAGTTGTTTTAATTGTTAATTTAAGCATCAGCGATTTGATCTATCATTTTCCATCCAGTATAAAAAATACTAGACATATTAAATTATATAATTACAAAGTTGCCTCTTAATACAGAAATGTTTTCTCTATGCTTCTTTTTGAGTTAAATACAGTCCGAATTAGGTAATTTTTCAGATTACCACACTTGCATTGAGCCAACATTTATGTATTAAAATGTTTTTATTGGTCTAATTGTAAATATAATGCATTTTTTTTTCTTTAAACTTGAATAGTGAAAGAAGGGTATAAAAACTGCATCAGAGCGGTCCCAAAGTAAACGATGGGGAAAATAAATCAAGTGCAACAAATGTAAAACTTTAATTTTTAGCAAAGATGTTTTCAGGTCTTAAAAATGTACTGTATTCTACAGGAAAGAAACTCACACGACGAATTGTAATACGAACAAAATCGATCATTTATTACAAAATATAACACCTGTTGTCAAGAAAATACCAAACTTCACAATGTAGAAACCATCTCTGACAACTGACATTCAGTTTGACTGGAGTAAAACTACAATGTTATTACAAAAATATTCAATCCAAAAATGTCCTCGTTAAAAAGCAGGAATAATGGAATTTTTCTTTTAAGCGTCACTATAGAGCAAAAATAGTTACGCTGCAAATCTTCAACACAACATGCCAGAAAGTTATAGGATTTGTGATTTGTACCAATTTTAAAGTAAAATGTTAAACTAAAATTTTGTACAAACTGAACTGTGAAGGGTGACTTTCAAAAACAAAACCACAAAACAAAAAATTACATTTTATACAAAACCAAACTGCAACAGTATCAAGTGATGCATCATAGCAACAGGAAATTAATGTTTTCACACTGAAAATCTCAATGAGCATATGCATCTGTAAACAACCCATAAATTACATAATGTACAGAGATACAACAGTGAACTGTGACCAATATAGAGAGAATAAATGCATTTCTGCTAAAAATGTTTGAAAACTCAAATTTGCTAGAAAGATATCTAATTTTGAGATTACTCAGAAACTATCTAGTGCAAAAACTCGGAAATTTCAGTTATTTTAAAAATGTTCGACTTCTGCGAAGTCCCTCAGTAGAAAAATCGAACATTTCTAATTTTTGAAAACAAAAAAAAAAATGTTAATACGCTCTCATGCTAACTCTCCGTAATTGCAGAAGGAGGCATTTCTCTTCATAGATAAAGTTTGTTAAAAGTGACGGAATGAGCTCTTATGCGTTGCAGTGTTGGCTCTTAAAAGAGCCTTTGTGTAGAGGATGTCTGTGAGGGATGGAGTTCACTTCTTGGCTGCTGCCTTCTTGACTTTGGGCTTAGCGGTCTTCTTCGCTGGAGCTTTCTTGGCTGCTGCCTTCGCAGGGCTCTTAGTGGCCTTCTTGACCGCCTTCTTAGGGCTCTTCGCTGCCTTCTTGATGGCTGCTGGCTTCTTGGCCTTCTTAGGAGACTTCTTGGCAGCAGCAGCAGCAGGCTTCTTGGCTGCTACTTTCTTGGGCTTCTTGGCCGCCGCCGCTGCGGGTTTCTTCGCCGCCGCGGGCTTCTTAGCTTTAGCAGCGGGTTTCTTCGCCGTGGTCTCGGCCTTGCTGCCCATCTTGAAGGAGCCGGAGGCCCCGGTTCCCTTGGTGTGGACCAGAGTTCCCTTGGTGAGCAGGCTCTTAATGGCGGTCCTGACTCGGGCTTTGTTTTTGTCCACATCGTATCCTCCGGCGGCCAGAGCCTTCTTGAGGGCGGCCGCCGACACGCCGCCTCGCTCCTTGGAAGCGGCCACGGTTTTCACGATCAGCTCGCCGACGCTGGGGCCGCTCTTCTTGGGCTTGGAGGCCTTCTTCTTGGCCGCTTTGGCCGGAGCGGCGACGGGCGGTGGAGCTGGAGCGACTTCTGCCATCTTCTGCTGGCGACTCAACAACAGTCAGAGTGGAAATGAGAAACTCAGAGCAGCGCGCGGCACTTAAACACACCATGAGAACCGTGGAGACTCAACCGTGTCCGGGGCTCCTCGCAGCAACATGGACGGCTTCTCTTTGTGTTTTCTCGGCGACCTAAAACAGCTAAAATCTCTGTGTTGGATCAGCGCTGCGGGCCGACAGTGTAGCGGATCCGTAGCGGACTAGTTTCTCTTCGTGTTCAGCTTCTGGAAATCTCTGAAGCTTTCTGCTCTTTGTTACCGGAGCTTGAAAACTGCACCGATTCACGGCGGAACACGCTGATAATCGCTGTGTTTTCCGTCCTTTCTCCTCGTCAGATCCTATCATCCTTATCAAATACTGTCTGATCGCTTCCTGACATGTTAGTGTAAAGCCTGAGAATAAAAACAACCAGCCGCGGAGACCCTTTTCGTCCTAAAATGAAGATATTGTAGCATCAGCAAACACACTGATGATAGCGTCTCATGTTGTTGCCAGACTTCCTAGCAGCGCTAATCAAAGTCAGATTTTCTGCTCTCAACTCCTGAAATTAATTAAAAAAAGTCACTTCTAGATTATGACTGCGCTCGAACTGAATGAATAAAGTATTTTCTACACTTTCTCAATCTGCGCTGGGCTTTACAAAGTTAGTCTGAAACATAATATTGTTTTGGCTTCCTTTGTGTGCCTGAATAAAATATGACTTAAACACATGCCTTGTTTTGCTTCTTAATTATCTCTATTTTAATCTCTTTTTAAATTGCCACATTTTTTATTACATCCTGAGAAAAAAACGATGGGCTTTAATGTATATACGATAACATAGATTGGATGTAAGATTTTGCTCTTCAGTCCAAGTAAAATCGACAGGAAAAGAATAGTTAAAGCACAGGAGGAAACAATATTTATACCTTAAATGACTTTCTCCTTGGAGTTTTAGAACATGTCTCCACTTTTCTTTACCAAATATAAATATTGTTTAAAAATAAAGCAATGGGCTCTAATATTCACATGACAATTATAAGAAGAACTGAGTTAATGTTTTTAAAAAGTTAGGTTGCATTGGACTTTATTCATGGAGTAATGAGACTTTTTTGTAAAACACTTTCAAAAGCTTGCATCACTTTTCTTCCATTTCACCAATATTTATTGCTTTTACATAAAAACCTAGTAAACAATGAACATTTTTAATATTGTAATGTGACAAGAAGAAAAAACATTAAAAGGGGATGAAGACATTTCACTCTATAAATATGGAATCAAAATCATTCTAAAAACATTTTTATTGTAAGAGCCCAAAAAAAAGGATTTCAATAAACTTGAATAAACTTTCAATAACCCAAGGACTGATTAATATGTAATGTGTGTAAACTTCAGAACATCGCTGCTGTAAAGTAAATTGGTGTTTTTGAATTTGAAATCCAGAATCTGCTTTGCTTTTTAAGTAGTACAAGGATGTTTGTTTCTCATAACATCTTAGAAAACTTATACTAAATAACAAGAAAATATAATTTTAATTGAAATTTTGGGAAATATTTCCACTGAGATGTCGCCAAAAGTTTTCTTATAGTCGTGCGCCTCACCCTCTGGACCTGGGTCACATTTTTACATCACAGTACGGGAACTCTGGCTTTTTAGTTTTTCTGCATTCTTACTGGGAAAAATGCAGAAAGACCAGAAGTCCTGTGTTGCAGCAGGCAGACAAGAAGAACCAAGTGTCAATTTTTAATGCTTAATAACCTATTATATATTTTTTAATGTTTTTGCTAAACATAAAAACAATTCCAGAAAAGGTAGCACTTTGGAATGACAGAAAACTAGGTAAACTGTTTTAGTTTGAGCTAAAAGAGGGGGCAACACTTTGCTTTTTACAAATGTCTTTTTAAAAAGAAAACAATACGGTGTAATATTGTTTGAAGGGTTTTTTTCCTCAATTTCTTAATAAAGTTTGAAATAATTAGAAATATAGGCCAGTAGATTCCATTTTAGGCTTAACATTTTTGGAAACATGTTGGCTGTTTACTTGAAACCCCATTTTTTAAAATCCTTTTGCCATTAGGTAAAAACTAAGGGTTTAAAATTTTGCTTTTCTAGATCAATAGGAATCCCAAACACTTAATTTTTAAACAGATTTTCAGTGTATTTGCAGTTGAAGTTCTCAAAACATTTAAGGGAAAAACAGAAGTTAAAATGCAAATAAGTACAGCAGGGGTTAAGTGGGAACTTTTCCCTTCATTACTCTAATATACCATTTCCTACAAAATACTTTTGCATTTCATTTTTACTTAAACTTAAAGTCCATAGAATTGAAAGTAGTGAACCATTTTATTGTCTCATTTTAGATATTAGTACAGCATAAAAGAACAGTTTGGTTTTTTTTTCCCCCTCCAAGAGTCATGTCTTATACAAGCTCAATCTTCCTCAACAAAACAGATTAAAGTGTCAGGATCAGCGCTCTTCAGACACAGTTGGTGGCTCTTAAAAGAGCCTTTGGGTTGAGTAACTTCCGCAGCGGACAGTTTACTTGGAGCTAGTGTACTTGGTGACCGCCTTAGTGCCCTCAGACACTGCGTGCTTGGCCAGCTCGCCGGGCAGCAGGAGCCGCACGGCGGTCTGGATCTCCCTGGAGGTGATGGTGGAGCGCTTGTTGTACTGAGCCAGACGAGAGGCCTCGGAGGCGATGCGCTCGAAGATGTCGTTGACGAACGAGTTCATGATGCTCATGGCCTTGGAGGAGATCCCGGTATCAGGATGGACCTGCTTCAGCACCTTGTACACGTAGATGGCGTAGCTCTCCTTCCTGGTCCTTCGCCTCTTCTTGCCGCCCTTGCTGGCCGTCTTGGTCACGGCTTTCTTGGAGCCCTTCTTGGGCGCAGACTTGGCAGGTTCAGGCATCTTCTCCCGGAGTGAAGTTGATGAGTGAAGCGCTTCGATCGGGAGATTGTTCTTATACATAGTACATGTAAATTCAGCTGTACTGTCCCTTCACTGTGATTGGCTGAGCAGTTCAGCGGGCTTCCAATGAGAGGCGGAGGATCAGTGATTTGAAAATCCGCGCGCGCGCAAATCAACAGCACACGGAACATGTTAAAACTCGGATTAGGAGGTGAAACTGAAGCAGCACAACACTGTTACCTTTCAGACAAGCTAAAGACAAAATTTCATAGTACATCGCTTAAAAAAATAACTAAGATTGAGGTTCTACCTGTCTTGGCACAGAGATTTACACAGATTTACTGTGTTCTAGTCATATTCTGGAGTTTTGAAGACTTTCCACTTTTATTATACTTTTATTAAACCTTTAAACCTTTATTTCACAAGGAGAATCCTGAGAAGATTAAAAATCTTTTTGCAAAAAAATCCTAGCCATGAGAGCAGCACACAGAGATAACAGGATATTCCCACTAAAAACAATAAAAGTTAACACTCAAAAATAAAAATAAAAAATACAAGATTGTTTTATTGAAACATTTACAGGCAGATGATTCCTTCTCAAAATAATTTATTGTCATAGGGGTTAAACTCTGCAGTTACACAACAAGTTCTTTGGAAAAAAGCTGAAGGGTTTCAGAATCACCAACAGCTTTTTCATATAACAAATTAAAAGGAAAAAAGTGTAAACAGATTAAAAGATTCCAAGGACTTTTGTGACATTTCACACTTTCACATTTATTCTTTTGCAAAATTATCTCAGTTCATGGTTTCTTCATATGTTTCTAACAGGACTTCTTAGGGGTAAAGTTACTTAGTCGTGAGTTTATGTTTATCTAATATGTTACATTTTCTTTTTTTCTATAAAAGCTTTCATGTTGGCCTCAACCATTAAAACCAAGAGTTGCAAACCAATTTAGGTTTTGTTTGCCGCTAACACTACTGTTAATTGCGTTTCAAATTATCGATTTGTTGGGATTATTAAATCATTTCATTAAATGTTGATAATTGGTGTTATGTAGTCCTCAGTTATTTAGCACAAATTTATATGTTGTTACAAGTGTGAAGCAGTAAGAGCTGCAGTTTGTTCTCATGTCCACAAGAGGATGCTGTAGCAGTTGTTACAAGTCTGCCTGTCAAAACAACTTTTCTTAACCTAACAACTTATTTATGCTGCATAGAATGAACAAGAAAAGAAGTGTACAGATATATGCATTAGTGTCACATGTTTATATTGTTTATATATGTTTATATTTACAGCAGCACCAAAAGAAAATGGTCTGTTATCGTTCTCGGCTTCCTATTGGAGTAAAAGGACTAGAAATAAACAAAAGGTTGTTACTGTCATTGATTGTTTTCAGCTTCATGTGACTTGTATATATGAATTTATCTCTTCGGAACAACATAAAACGTTGGTAGTTCACGTTTTACAGAGTGACTATTGGTAGTATATATGAATTTATCTCTTCGGAACAACATAAAACGTTGGTAGTTCACGTTTTACAGAGTGACTATTGGTAGTATGGACTATAAAATGATGCAGTTTTGGAACCGTGAGTTAAAGTGAGGCCAGTCAGAATGACTTGTTTTCCTCGCCAGTTATGTGGCATTGCTTCTCGGCCTTTTGGCTAAGATCAGTGTGTAGTTTCTGTTCTTATCAGTTTAATATCTGATATGTCTCCACTTGGGGACTGTATATTAAATTGATTTTTGAAGCAGGGAGATGGAATAAGGGCTTGCTCTGTCTGCTCCACGCATCATCCTGGTATTGCAGTATCTCCAGAAATGGTGCACTTTCCTGTCTTTGTGAAAAAATAATTCAATAAGACATATACCATTTCCAATAGGTATTAGGAGTGGGACTATAACTATACTTTTGAGATCACAATTTCAAGATGTGATCTCGCAAAAGCATGTATGGAGCATGTGTGGAGAAAGAAGCAGTGAGAGCTGCAGTTTGGTCTCATGTCCACTAGAGGCTGTTGTAGCAGTTGTTAAAAATCTGCCTATTTTTCTAAACTTAACATCTTCTTTTGCATAGAACGAACAAGAAAAGAATTGTACACACACATATGTATTAGTGCCACAGTAATGTATATATCTTCAGAAATGATGTGTTCATATTTTCACCAACACCAAAAGAACGGGCCGTGTTATGGCTTCTCCGCTGCCTATTGGACTAAAGCAAACCACATGACTGGAAATAAGCAACTTGATTTGACTATGGTTGCTCAGTTTTAGCTCGATGTGATTTAGTTACAATAACTGATTGCTTTGGAACAACATAAAATGTCAACATATTTCCCTTCTTACATAATGACTATTGGTAGTATGATTTATAAAATAATGCAGTTTCGGAACCGTGAGTTAAAGTGAGGCCAGTCAGAATGACTTGTTTTCCTCGCCAGTTATGTGGCATCGCTTCTCGGCCTTTTGGCTAAGATCAGTGTGTAGTTTCTGTTCTTATCAGTTTAATATCTGATATGTCTCCACTTGGGGACTGTATATTAAATTGATTTTTGAAGCAGGGAGATGGAATAAGGGCTTGCTCTGTCCGCTCCACGCATCATCCTGGTATTGCAGTATTTCCAGGAATGGTGCACTTTCCTGTCTTTGTGAAATAATAAATGCTTTTCAGCAGGCTTTCAAAATGTAAATGTGACTCTAATTTCAGAGATCAAATTTTCAACTAGTTCTGTGGAAGATGTGCTGCGAAAGCATGCATGGTAAGAGCTGCAGTTTGGTCTCATGTCCGCTAGAGGCTGCTCGTCAAAACATAACTTTTCTTCACCTAGAAATTTTGTCCTTTTAGTTTGATGTGGCTTATTTACGTTAATTTACCACTGCCGAACCACATGGAATGTTATTAATCACCAATTTACCACCTTATTTTGTATTTTTGAAGCAGGGAGATGGAATAAGGGCTTGCTCTGTCTACCCCGTGCATCATCCTGGTATTGCAGTATTTCCAGGAATGCTGCACTTTCTCACATTTTGAAAAAACAATTATCAGTATTGATTAATGGTGCATTACATTGTAGTTCTGTATACATCTGATTTTAAACACCTTCTGTGGAGATTTTTTGCTGTAACCTAAAACTGTGAAAGAAAACATTTTCACAAAATATATATTTTATTTTTGGACTAAGGGGTAACACTAACATCAAAACGGTTATATTGTTTTTTCCTTTTGCAAATGCCATTTCCAATGGTTTTAAAACTTTACTTATTTACTGTGAGCTGAAAATGTTTGAAAAATTAACAAAATACTTTTTCAATTTGCGTGGAGGAGCACAGGGTCATGTCCACTAGCGGCTGCTGCAGCTGTTGTTATAAATCTGTTGCCAAAACCTAACTTTTCTTAACCTAACAACTTCTTTATGCTGCATAGAATGAACAAGAATAGAAGTATACAGACATATGCATTAGTGTCACATTATGTAAATGATTTGTTTATATTTACAGCAGCACCAAAAGAAATGGTCTGTTATTGTTCTCGGCTATTAGGTTTGGAGTAAAATGACGAGAAATAAACAAATGCTTGTGACTATCATTGATTGTTTTCAGCTTCATGCGACTTCTTTATATGAATTTATCTCTTCAGAACAACAAAAAATTAAGATATGATTTTTTTTGTTGTCTTATTTAAATTTTTATCTAATATTTGACTTGTAAATAAAGATTTAATATCAGTTCAAAATTCACAGCAAAATCTTTGTATTTATAAATTTAAAAATGTGGCTTTTGTGTGCTTTTTGCATCAAAATGTTTTCCCTCATCACAAAACAATTAGCTGTCACTGTTTTATAGAAGCATACCTTGTTTGGACTCGACCTAGATTAGGTCAATAGCCAAGATTTCAACAAAGCTGTTTTTTTAAATCTTATAAATTTTCGCATGATGGGACATACTGCCTTCTATCTTTAAACAAAATGCTGCATCGGAGCAAAAATCCTGGTTCTTCTTTTCCACACTTCTATGTTTTTCACAAACTTGCCACTAGGGGGAAGCACTACCTTTTTTCTTCCTTATCTAAAACCACAATGAAGATCTGCAGCCAAATAAAACAAAATTTTAGGTTTTCTTTCTACTCGGATGAATGGTTAATATATTTACATTTCTAATAAATTATTTAATCCAAAAATTAATCAGTGTCTGCTGATGACAGCTGAAAAAGAAATACCTTTAAACTAATGACAATACAAATAAAAAGAGACAGAGCAAAATCTTTTTCTTAGTTTACAGAATATCATCCAAGAACAGACAAATATGTAAGTAGTAGTATGATTACTTTTTCTTCTATGGAACATTTTGTGAAAAATTATGCTTAACAAAGCAAAGAGCTTCTAACCTGATGACAAGAAAAAAAAATCTAAAATATATTATTATACTGGCAATTGTAGTACCATTCTGTTGTGGAAATTCAATAAAAATAATTTCCTGAAAATTTGCTAAAACCTGCATTTGTAAATAATTATGTTTATATTTCAAATCATTAGTTAGCAATTAAATGACAACATTAAGTCATCAGCTCTTGAACTTCTCTTGATGAGAAGTTTTGGGAACCTTTAGCCTACTTAGCTCATATTGTCATTTTATATCCGGGTGTTAATCCAGAGCTGGCCCAAGGCATAAGCAGCTGATTATGGACGCCTAGAAAAAATGAAGAGAAAAGAAGTAAAAACCAAAATTAAATACCTGCCACAGAATTGTGAGTTGCAGTTAAAATAATAGGAATGGGCAAAATATATTTTGCTGCTACTGTGTAAAATATTTACTAAAAACACATTGTAGTCACAAATGTAATTTAATATATTTTACTAACCAGGAATTGCAGAGGTGGGTACTAAAATTGAAAGGAAGAGTATCACTATGTCAACATATTTTTACTGAAGTAAATGTAAAAAGTAGCATCCAAGAAAGTACTCGAGTAAAAGTAATAAAGTATTTGGTAAAAAGGCTGAATAACTGCTGAAAACATCGGTTGTTTAATATGTTATCTAACTAGGGCTGTTGTAAACGAATATTTTAGTAATCGAGTAATCTATCGATTATTCTTACGATTAATAGAGTAATCGGATAAAAAAAATTATAAAATGAAATATTGGTAAATCTGGCATAATACCGGTGTTACTATCAGATATCAATATCAGTCCAATTTTTCATATTTGAGCATCCCTAACAGTTGCTTTTTTGTAGTTTAGAAAACTAACCTGTAACAATAATAGCTCACTTTCTAAGTTAACCAGAAGAAAAGTTATAGAAAAATCTGAAATTATATTGAATTTAATAACAAAGAGGCAGGCTCACAAATATGCTTATAAAAAATGTCTACAATCCAGCTTTTAGTTTATGTATTCATCTTCAGTGAGTTTAATAGATTAATTAAACTCACCTTGCCACCTAACCTGTCACGCTTTGGGTTTGAAAATACGGGAAATGCCGCCTGGAGTGGGAGGAGAGGGCGAATGAACGAACATAAGATGGGGTGGAGGGGAGGAAATAGACCAGCGGACTGACGAACCGTTAGACCGGGGGACGAACACGGGGGAAAGCAATACGGGATATTTACGACACCTTCACTGGTCACACTCAGAAACTCATCTATCAGCCATGTACGATGCGCTCCGCCACCCGTTTCTTCAGACCGGGATATGAAATTTATTGTGCGGTTCGTCGGTAAAGCTACATTTACACGGTAAGCATCAGCTACTCAGCCGCCCGCCCTGTTCAGGCTATCCGCTCACCTCAGCGCTCTTCCCGCCGTTCGCTTTCAACCAGCAGCCCCGGAGGAGAAATGCTGCCGTACTCCAGGCATTCCCCCAGTCATTTTAAGGATGCTTATTGGTTCCCCAAAAACGATAAAAAGTCGGGCATTATCATCAATCAATAAAATCCCCACGGGCCAATCTTGAAGATTGGACTTTATGCCGCTGAGACTTAGCTTTTGTCAACAACTCAGAGGCGGAAGTGAGAGCTCCGCGCAACGCAAATGAAGTCCCGGCCGGAACACGGTGCGCTAACTAATAAAACATAAATTAACGAAGCTTCGAGGCAGGTAAATTTTCCTCGAGGAATTTTAGTAATCGAGGTACTCGAATCATTCGAGGAATCGTTTCAGCCCTATATCTAACTATCATCAACAGGATAATACAAATTTGGAATGTTAAAGGTAAGAATGAAAATAATTTATATGATTGACGTAATTACAAAATTTCCAGATCAATTTCGTACAGTATAAAACTTATAAAAGTTTAACATAAACGGCAGGTATTGTCTGGTGAATTCTTTGCGAAAACAAGCGTATTCTTCAGTCAGTGAAGCAACTCACAGTGGGCACAATCGCGATACTTCAAAATAAAATTACTCAGGTAAACGTAAAGCGTACTAAAGTGTGGTTCAAAAAACTTCTTAAAGTACATTCTTTTCTCAAAACTACTCAACTACTCATGTTATTATAACAAATTACTACCAAATTCGGGCACTATGTTTTATATCAACCTTGAATTTCTGGGTTCTTGCAGATACGTTTTTAAAGGGGCTTTTATTTTAAAATCTAACCGGATCTGAAGGGTTTTATTCCGTGTTTCTTGACAAGGTCCGGGCAGTGGGAGGCTGTCAGTCGCAGTCTCCACTGTGCCCGCATCATTTTCAGTAATGTGACAGCGCAGCCGGAGCTGTGTCCCGGTCCGGATCCCGTCCGCGTCTCACTCTCTGACATCCGCTCAGGATGGATCAGAAGAGAGCCGAACCCGACTTCCTACCCGTTTCCACTCCAGTCACGTTGTACGGAGAATTTACCCAGAACAGTAACCGGAGAGGCAGGTGGGCTGTAAACCTGACCGAGAAGGACCTCGTCGTCCAGAGGATCGCGTCGGTACCTGTCGGGCGGAACAAAGTGGTGCTGAGTCTGAGGGACTGCGTCGGCTGCCGGGCTTACCGGGAGGATGACAAGGCGGACCCGTCGGCGTACTTTGCAGCCTACTTTTACCCACTGAGGAAGCGCCGCTGGATGACTTCTGCTCCGTCGCGGCAGCGCGTGGAGCAGTGCTTTCGGCTAGCGGCGCTCCAGGACCCGCACGCGAACCTGGAGGAGGCAGAGAAGTGGGCTCGCGCCGTTCGAGAACGCTCTGCCCGGCAACAGCGCCTTAGAGACGGTGAGTAACCGTTGGAGACTAGTCGGGAACTTAAACAGCTGCCTTTAGGTTAAACTTTTTTGAGGACTAAAATCATCACATTGGTAGCACTTGAGGGCCATGTTTTCTTTTTTTTTTTTTTTTAAGAAAATTTTCGTTTCTTCTCCCTTTTCTATCTACACCAATAATAAGCCGAACGTGCAAGATCGGGGCGGCCCAAACCTTTTTGGGGCCCTAAGCAGATTTTAATTTGTGACCCCCCATACCAACATGTCAACACCAGATGCTTTATCATTCCTAGACTACACTACGTGTGTAAGATAACATTTAATTTCCCTTTGGGATCAATAAAATATTTTTGAATTTGAATTTGATTTGAGTTGAACTACTACTACTAGCGTCATATGGCTATTGATTTTAACATCATGGGAGTAGCAAATAAGCAAAAATGCTCTAATTAATTTGCATGTTGAAATGCAGATTGGTATTTAGATGTGGCATGTTAATTTAACTATTTGAAAGTACCATCTGTAGACAAACATTGATTTTTACAAGCTAGAAAGTTTAATATCTTTTGGGGGTTTTTTAATTTGGAAGAGATGTATAAAATGTGCAAAACATGCAATCTGTCATTATGAAATCAAATCAAATGATGCTCTTGGAGGGGGCCCCTCTTGGTGTTGGGGCTTTGAATTTGTGGGAATATAAAACTGTTGTAGTCGATGAAATCATCAGATTTTTGGAGGTATGGAAAGCGTAAACGTACAGATGTCTTGAAGATGAAAAATAATTTCCATGCGTTGACCTAAATGTCCATTGTAACAACTGAGTAAAACTCCTGAAATGATTTTCTGTGTTTCGGTTTTTGGTGTGCTCCCTCAAAATTATCAGGTGCCCTCATCTCACAAACTTTGTAGAGTCACCCCTGCCTGAATCAGTTACAGAGAGTCACAAGTGAACAATCACCTCCAGTGAGATAACTCATTATATGTTAAGTTTCTTATCATACTTTGCACAATAAACTGTTTGCTCAGTGAGAAGTCACGAAAACCAGTGTAATTGTGCTCAGTGAGCCTTTTTGCCTCGTCATCTCATTACTCTGTATAAATAAACTGAAGTACTCATCCTCTTTATCTGTAAAAGACAAACATGATTGTTTTCCTACTTCAGTCGTGTGAGTTCCTGAGCCGGGACCAAGTGTAATGTTTTCTTCACAAGTGGTTTATCTCCTGGCAGACTGTAACAAAGGGTGATTCAAGCTCAAAGACAAGCAGCAGAAATAATAAGATTAGGTTCAAATCATCACTCTGTTAATATCTGATGGGGCCCTAGAAAGTTTTAAGATTTGCTTATACCTTACACTGATTGACTATAGTTAGTTTAGTCATTTAACTATAACTAAGTTGACAAGTTTTATTTCTTACCAGAAGTGTGTGATATTTTAGCATCTATCCAATTCCAAGTAATACTGGCCCATATTTCAGATATCGATTCTTTTTATTGATATTTGATATATGATAAAAATTTCTGACATTTAGGTATTTTTGTGTCTTTTTTCCTGTGTACATTCTGTCCTAAATTTGAACAAAAATAATTAAAACTGTATTAAGTTTACATTAATCATTAATATGATCTGAGTGCATTTATCTTAAATAAGCAGAGTGCAAGAAATTATTGTTTGAGAGCCAATCAAAACAAAATATCTTTTTGAGGTAGAATTGAGAAACTGTGAAACAAAATACAATATAATTTTAAGAGGAAATTGGAAACTAAAGTATTGATTTTAACACAGTATTGCTCCAATACAGACACCAACTTGGCATTGATATTATTGATATTTTGGATCGATCCGCCCACCTCTACATCCTATCAATTATCTAAATGCATTTACAAGAGAAGCAGCCTGTGGCAGAGTCTAACTTTTAAACTAAAACCTTCAACTACAGACGCACATCAAGCTTTTCTCTGTATCAGTTTCTGGTTTTCTTTGAGGTTTGATCAACTGAACCCAGTAATGACTGATTCAGATTTTCTCACATAAAACAGGAAAATTACATCAAATCATTTGGCCAAAAAGTGCATTTAATTATACTGAATACCGAAAAGTGTATCTACGTAAGTACATGCTGCATTATTAGACCAAAAGGTCGCTTCTTTGTTTATATATAATATTTTGGTATATTAACAGTATTTAATCAGAGAGTCGAGAAAAAGAAAATGGTTTATTGATTGACCTTGTTTTTCCCTTTAACTATAAATTATTACCATTTACTTTTTTTCTACTTTCTCTCTTGAGTAAACCAAAACCAACATTATCATACAAGTTTATCATACAAGGCATCTCAGAGACATGTATTATGTTCAGGTAACAGAACTAGGTGTGACAGGTCTATTGTTTGCGCCCTATAGGCTGAACTTCCTGCAGAAAAGTGATCCTATTATGTTTCCTCCACTCTGTCCCACTCCGCCACACAGACAGCACTCTCTGACCCACTTAGCTTTTATCCCATCAGCAGGCTTTCGTTTTTAGCGAAACTAAACATGCTGCTGTTCTTTGCTGTGTGTCATTGTTTACTTTGAAACATATTGTGATTTGACTGGAACAGTTACCCGCCATGGGACACAGAACGTAAGACAAATGTGTCCATTAGCTGCTCCTGGCGTGCCTTTCCCGTCACTGCTTTCATTCAAGTGGAAGCAGTTTTTTTTTTATTGTTGCTACTTTTGAATTATTTATTTTGTTGAAGCCTAAAGAATTTTGTTTTTGCTCAGTAATTGAACCTGTAATGATTTCAAAGAAGCACAATATCTGTGAGTTGAATTAGGGGTGGGCGATATGGACTTTAAAGTTTTATCACAATATTTTGTGATTGTAATAACAATAAGAACTTTTTATTCTTTAGTTTTTAGACAACTGTATGCCTGTGACTTCATTACAGCCCCACAAACACATATACTGCTGCTCTTGAGAAGCTTGCTCATTTATAACACCAGCCACATGAAGAAGTGTGATTTGTATCACTGAATTGCACACAATAGCTGGATTTAATCATATTTTCAAATGTATTTATATTTTTTGAGACTCTCATTGAACAAACTAGAGAAAATGGTAAAACTAACAATATAAAAAGTTAATTTTCTTTAAAATACCATCAATTGGAATTTACTGACAACGATAAATCAAAATTTATAAAAAATTCATCACGATAAATGATTAACAATGCGATAAATGCCCACCCCTGTGCCAGAGTGTAAAAATGCACAGAACGAGGAGAAAAACTTACGAGCTTATTTTTTAATTACTTCACAGTTTATGTCAATAAGTATGAATTAACATTTAACATATCAGTAATAAAACATACATAACGAACAGGAAAAAACTTATCTAAGTGACATGACCAAATTTTAAAAAGTGGAGGAAATTTGATATATCAAGTTTAAAAACTGGGTGCAAATTTTCGTTTGGTGGATGAACTAATAATTCAGTAAACAATCAAATAATATTATGTTTTTGCATAGTTATTCATTTACACTTATACCGATTCATGGTATTTGGTTGTGATTGTTGGGATAAATCTACACAAAAAAAGCAAAAGTGCTGAGCAGAAACATGGACTACATCTATTTTCCTCCACAAGGCTACATGACATTGTGTTAAGTGTCTTTATCAAGGTTGCTGTTGTTAATATCCAACCTCACTCATGCCGTAGGAGCCTTTGGTATCTGAGGAATGTTTTAATTGAAAGAGGACCTTTTCAATCAAGTTGTTCCACCAGCGGCCTTGGGAGCCATCGTTAATCATGCTAATCTAGGATGTCTGCATACGAACCATTAGCCTAAATGAAGTCTGGCCTTTTTGTCAGCGACTTCTGCCGTCCTCCCAGAATTATTCAGAGAGCATCTCTGTTTTCCTCACACAGGTAACTGCATGCTGAAGCTGTAACTCAAACCCCACATCTAAGATTAAAAACCACCTGAAAGAGAGAAGCGTGTTGTTTTCCAAAAGCTTGTTATCCACGGCTAACTGTGTCTTTTGATCTCTCCTGAGCTGTTTGGTCTGCTTGGATATGAAGGAGGAAAACAGAAAGGTATCTGGTGTGTTTCACCTGCTCACAACGAGCAGATCTCTGTCAACTGTTGCTAATCTAGCGGTTTGAGTATCAATAGTAGTTTGCATTATATTGATCCCTCATAAAACAGATGTTAAAGCCCTGACCCAGAAAGCCACCTGCTCTCCCTTTTTTCTTCTTTTTGCGCTTTACAGAAGGATTAAATGATGTTTATTCCAATTTTTATCCAAAATAGACGGTTATGATGATGATGTTTATTGCTCCTTGTCTGACCCTGCTTTAATCAGTGAATGATGTCCTCTTTCGTATAGAGGAAGTGCAGAAAAGTGCAGGATGTAATTTGTAGCTACTGGTTGCCTCTGTGGTTTGTCTGCTCTGTGTTAAAGAAGTAACACGGCCATAGACGTGATGTAACGCATGTATTACCAGTAGGGCTGAAACGATTCCTCGAATGATTCGAGTACCTCGATTACTAAAATTCCTCGAGGAAAATTTACCTGCCTCGAAGCTTCGTTAATTTATGTTTTATTAGTTAGCGCACCGTGTTCCGGCCGGGACTTCATTTGCGTTGCGCGGAGCTCTCACTTCCGCCTCTGAGTTGTTGACAAAAGCTAAGTCTCAGCGGCATAAAGTCCAATCTTCAAGATTGGCCCGTGGGGATTTTATTGATTGATGATAATGCCCGACTTTTTATCGTTTTTGGGGAACCAATAAGCATCCTTAAAATGACTGGGGAATGCCTGGAGTACGGCAGCATTTCTCCTCCGGGGCTGCTGGTTGAAAGCGAACGGCGGGAAGAGCGCTGAGGTGAGCGGATAGACTGAACAGGGCGGGTGGCTGAGTAGCTGATGCTTACCGTGTAAATGTAGCTTTACCGACGAACCGCACAATAAATTTCATATCCCGGTCTGAAGAAACGGGTGGCGGAGCGCATCGTACATGGCTGGTAGATGAGTTTCTGAGTGTGACCAGTGAAGGTGTCGTAAATATCCCGTATTGCTTCCCCCCGTGTTCGTCCCCCGGTCTAACGGTTCGTCAGTCCGCTGGTCTATTTCCTCCCCTCCACCCCATGTTCGTTCATTCGCCCTCTCCTCCCACTCCAGGCGGCATTTCCCGTATTTTCAAACCCAAAGCGTGACAGGTTAGGTGGCAAGGTGAGTTTAATTAATCTATTAAACTCACTGAAGATGAATACATAAACTAAAAGCTGGATTGTAGACATTTTTTATAAGCATATTTGTGAGCCTGCCTCTTTGTTATTAAATTCAATATAATTTCAGATTTTTCTATAACTTTTCTTCTGGTTAACTTAGAAAGTGAGCTATTATTGTTACAGGTTAGTTTTCTAAACTACAAAAAAGCAACTGTTAGGGATGCTCAAATATGAAAAATTGGACTGATATTGATATCTGATAGTAACACCGGTATTATGCCAGATTTACCAATATTTCATTTTATAATTTTTTTTTATCCGATTACTCGATTAATCGTAAGAATAATCGATAGATTACTCGATTACTAAAATATTCGTTTACAACAGCCCTAATTACCAGGTCATGTTACGTGTCAGGAAGCTGATGTCTTATTCCACCTGATTTCATTCCTGCGTTCTTGTTTCTGAGCGAAAGCTTAACTGCGTTGCATTTTTTTTAAGAGCATTGATCTGAAGGTTGCCCATGAAAAGATGAAATGCCTCTGGGATGTCATTAGCATAACTCAGGGAGTAGCAGCAGGCGTGGAGAAGTATTGATCAAAATAGCCCCATGGGCTTTTGCCTTCTGTGTATTTTAGTGTAGCAGTAAGAATCAGTTGATTTCAGATTAAAATGGTCATGAATGGTCAGTCGCAAAGCAGCTTAATGGAGAATCTCTAAAGGTAAAGAAGCACCAATCTTTTTTGGCTGATATCAATTTATGGCTTTCTTTTAAGTTCAATTGTATTTTTTTTCCCAGAAGAAGACATGAACAAGAAAACGTGCTTCAGATTTTAATGATGGTTTTAGTGTTGAACTTAAGAGAAAATAAAATAATTTCAAGGTTATTCCCAATAATAACACAGAAAAAAAGGTTATAACACTTTTTGATACTGAAACTCCAGGTATATACAATATGGGGTTCATGTGTCTGAATCACGAGAAGACTTTAACAATATTTTAGGGAAAACTAAGAATACAACTATTTTGGTTTTCACAAAAGTGCGTCATGGATTACAAACTGTTTTTAAAGAGTATGCAATCACTGTAAAACATTTCAGTATAACTTTTGACATTTTCCTGTTTAGTCTTATTGTAAGATGCTTGAAGTTCTGAAAAATAAAAGTAAGTTGCTTGACTAAATGTCCTAATGCTTAGCTCCATGTCAGGACTCTGAATATTTTGTTTTCCCTTCATCCTTCTTGATAGATTTTTCTGTTTTTATGTGCAGATTTCTCCCAACGATTCCCAACAAACAAACTTGTCACTATTGCCCCTGTTCAATGAACAGATAGCATTCTTTTAACTGAAACACAACAACATTATAAAATAATGTGGTTGTTGGGAAACCACGGCAACATAGCAATTATGAGGTTATGCAGGATAAATGGTGCAGGACGTCCTCTGGAGGACTGGTGTTGCTGCTTTTCCCAGCCAAACACAGGCCTCTGGAGGACAGACAGCTCTATTAATACTTTACCTCTGGCTGAGATGGAAATTATATGGAAGCAGTTTTATAATAACGTCTTTTTGACATCGTTTAGAAAATATATTACTCATTTCAGACGGGAAATATGAAGACTTACTATCTGATTCGCTTCATAGTTTAATTTTCAAACATTAAAAAAAAACACAGGCATATGTGATACAGCTTTGCATTTAACAAAGCGTTGTTATAGATTTTAATGTCTTCCATATTTTAGGCTTTTAATTTTCTGAAATACATCAAGTTTAAAGTCTAGTAATCTAACATGACTGATCTAAAAATATCCTCCACAGAATGCAAATAAACCAGATTATTGGCTGGAATATGAAATCAGGTGATTGTTGAAGGTGTGTATGTTGGATGAACAAAGTGGAACAAAATCAATCGATCATGTTTATTTGTAAAGCACATTTCAGCAACAAAGCAGTTTAAAGTGCTGTACATTAAAATACACACACACAATTGTCAAGTCGACAAAAAGAAACAAAAAAGTATACTCTTCACATTAGTTATTTTGTGCAATTTATCATTGAAGACTGCATATTGAACAGTGGAAATGCCCACTATGAAAATCTAAAAGAAACAAAACTGCAGTAAAGCATGCCATAGAAAAGGCAGAGGTAGACAGAAAGTGGAGAGAAATTTCCAACTTCTAGAGTTAATGCTTCCTTCAGATCATTGGCAGCGAGCTCTTGAGTTTTTTTAAGCTGATTGCGCATGAACTTCGGGGGCGTGTGTGTGTGTGTGTGTGTGTGTGTTTGGTGGTGATAAGTGGGAGTTATCTATCCAAACCAAAAATAAATTGCTCATCCTGACATCATGTTTTTAAACACACCCATTTGAAGAACCGTCCAATTACCAATAATCACACTTTCTGATTCTTGGAAAAAAACCTCATCTCAGTCCTGCTGGGTTCAGGCCCGGTTGTTTGTTTGTGTTATTGAAGGGAAAAACCAGCTGGTTCCAGTAGCTCTATCAGTGTTTTCTATATGGTATTAAAAGCATCTGTTTGTGTTGCCAGGCGCCACCAACAGCAGCTGATGTTTCCTTAAATTATCAGCAGTTCCTGAAACATTTGAAAGCTGGATGGGTATGATAGCACTTTGCACTAATCTGATGAATAAATAACCTTAAAAACAGACTAAAACAATAAGTGTCTTTGTATTTGAGCTACTATGTCTATTTATTCAATAATTTAGAAGCAGACAAGCCTTTTGAATTGAAAGTATTGCTTATCTTGTCATTGTACTTTCTGTTGCAATGTGATTAGTTGCAGTTAATTATTTACAAATGCAGCAATTAATCAAGTCCCATCACTAATTATAAAACCGTGAGGAAGTTCAAATGAGCCAGAGATTAGGCTTTTAATTTTCTGAAATACATCAAGTTTAAAGTCTGGTAATCTAACATGACTGTTCTAAAAATATCCACAGAATGCAAATAAACCAGATTATTGGCTGGAATATGAAATCAGGTGATTGTTAAAGGTGTGTATGTTGGATGAACAAAGTGGAACAAAATCGATCATGTTTATTTGTAAAGCACATTTCAGCGTATACAGTAGACCTCAGATGATTCACGGTTTAGTAGTGAAGTGGAACTCAGTGTTACAAAATAAAGTGCAGACATGTCAGTTTTGTTCTGGATAACTTTGTGCTCATCATCCATCCTGTTAGTTGGCGTAATATTTTCTGCCAAGTGTAATTGAACAATGAACGTATAGAAACCAGCACACACAGCTCTATTTACAATTAAATTAGACCAAACTTCTCTTGTTTTAAGTCTGTTAGAATTACCAAAATTATTTCTGTTTGCTAATTACAACAGTAGTTTGGTGACACTGTCTTTCAAAATGCAGGACTTGGCCCAAAGGTTTCAGATAGTTATGATTTGTCTCAGAATGGCAGCTCATATATTTTCTGTCTAGTCATGTCTAAACTTATTGAGCAGTGTGTGTGGTACAAGTGGAAATTAGATCCTGGTAAGGCAAAAGCAGAAGTGACACATACATTTTAGCTGTCTACCACAAACACAGCCTTAGGAAATATTTGAAAGATCTGACACAGGATTTGAGCAATGTGTCTGATCCAGATTAGCTAACCACTCTGTCAATCACCAGAGGTGACAACTTATTCCTGCTATTTTAAAAATATTTTGTATTTCATATTTATTTAGCTTTTTCTTTATAACTAGATGTTAGTAACACCTAAATTGAGTGTTTTTTTCACTTAGTTGGTTTGCTGTGGTTAGAAACAACATCTGTTTGTTTGGAACATTTTTATGTTTGGATCATTTATAGATCTGATCACGAAATTCTCCTGAAAATAGAGCACTAAAATTCAGGTTTTCTGAATATGTTTTAATTAAAATGAATCCTTTTAGCATTTATGTTTTCCTTCAGAAAAATGGAAAACGGCAAGAAGATTTCTGGAAATTACAAAAAATGCAGAAAATGTCCTAAGAAAACTAAAAACGTGTGAAAAAAAATTTAAACAGCTCTAAAGAATAAAAATTTTAATTTGCCATTTTAACAACCTCTTTGTATGATTTAAAATAACATAGTATTAAATTAGCATTTTTGTAAGTTCATGTCTTCTGTTTCTCATCTTTCTGCGGCTCAACACTTAAAGTACACACTATGAACATAAATCCACCATGTCAGACTCAGCTTTTATGTCCAATCTATTTTCCAGTCCTTCCTTTGTCTCTCAAAGCACACATCTTTGTTCAAAAGTAAACTTTGGCTCTTACAGAAACAACTGCCAGATTCACAATGCGTTTCATTTTTAAACTCACGTCCCGTAAGTTCTCTTTATTCCTTAATATAGATCTACAGACGCCAAACCACTGCGTCCTCCTCCTTCCACACCCTTTGTGGTTCCAACTCAGCAAAAATCTTCTTGAGGAGCTTTCCCTTCCTGATGTAAACAGAGTACACAATACCGGCTTTTTATATCCTATTCTATTTTATTATATTCTAAAATGATTAAAATATTCATGCTTGCAGTGACTGCTTGCATTTCTCAGTGATTCCTTATATGCTTGAGTATATTTCTAGCTGTTTTGCTTCAGTAATTATTTAGGTATAAACGAGTAAAAAGCCTGATAAGGGTAAGAGTGTTTGGTAATACATGATAATCCACTAATCCCTTAAATGCTGAAACTGGATTCTGTCCCATCTGGAGTGTATCTGAGCTTAGCTTAGCTTTCACAGCTGGGCAAGGGGCAGAAACTTCACCGACATTATATACAATGTTTGACTATTTAACACCCTGCCTCCTTGGCAGAAGTGATGCTTCACCATTTGGTCGTTAATGAAGACGAGGCATCCTGTTAATGTATTAGTTTGAGCTACAACCTGGCAGCTTTAGCTTGCTGGTTTTGAATCTAGCAGTATTGAGAGCAGAAAGTTTTCTGAGGCTTGTTCAGTGTTTTCTGCTTCTAAAAATCAGCCATTTGCCAATGGGTTACGCTGTGTGTCTTTAACAAGCAGCCTCAGTGTGTTGCTCCTTATAAAAAGTTTTTATTGGTGGTATTATTGGATCTTATTTGACTACCAGTGATAATCTATGCCATGTCTCCAGTGGTTTACGGTTCTTCTACAGCTCATTTATCAGGTGGAATCTGTCACAGCTGTCAAACTCCTGCCTTAAATCCTCACTTCCTGACGGGCCTGAAGTTACGATCAAATCATCCTAAACACCTACATATGGAGCAAAATGCATCCCTGCTCCTTTTTTTCTCTCTTTACATCTGCTGCGAAACTAAACCTCGACAGAGTGTGACAGCTCCATCTAAATTGCAAAATTGTTCTGGCAAGATCGGAGCAAGGTGAGCTCAGCTCAGCAGGTTGACATCTTGGCAAGTTTTAAAACGGCTTTTATCAGGTTTTGAACATCATTTTATAGTCAGACACACATACTTCAGTTTGCCTCACTGCTGGTAAAGATAGAGATGTCAGTAGAGCTGACAGATGTGTTTATCATATGTTGTTGCTGGGAACCAGACAGCTAGATACACTGAATGAAAAGACAGATGCACAATTTTTTTTCTCAATGTCTGAATTTAAATTAACCCAAACTTCTCCTGTTTTAGTTTAGTTAGAAATACCAAAATTATCTGTATTTACTAAATGCCAGAAAATCTAGTGAGAACATTTTTTTAGAAAACTTTTTGCAACTTTCTTCAAATTCAAAAGTTGACATTTGATCAGTAAGAGGAAACATTTCAAAGATATCCAACTATATATCTTTGAAAAGCACAACCAGTCTGTTGCTGTCTTTTCCAGCGGCTATTGTACAGCGCATACATTTATAAACTAACTGCTGGAATTCTGCTTGGGTTGATAGGCAACGGTGCTGGGCTTTGCTGGGGTTGCTAGGTAACGGGGCTGGGCTTGGCTATGGTTGCTAGGTAACGACACAGTGCCCATGTGAACGTGATTCAACAATCAGGAGGTCTTTGAAATGGCTCATTTTCAATGACACCAAAAAATACAAACTTATTGATAAAAAGATGGGTGGGTTTTTTAAGTGCTTGGGTTGTTTTTAGAAGCAACTGAGTCACAAAGGGAAGTACAAAAAATTAGCATAATAAGTCCCTTTTAATGACTCTATCAAAGCTTTTTTTTTTTCTCGTAATTCTACATTTTCCTTCTAGTAACTCTAGAGCAGTGGTTCTTAACCTGAGTTCGATCGAACCCCAGGGGTTCGGTGAGTCGGTCTCAGGGGTTCGGCGGAGCCTCTGCCGCGGAGGTAAAGACACACTGGTGTAAAGTCGTGATGACGCCCCGCTTTGCCATCACTTGCTGCAGAGGATCACGTTACATTGCTTAGCCAATCAGAGCTGCGGAGGAGCACTGAATGAAGGAGCTCCACTCTCAACATGGATTTGAACTTGTGTCTTTAATTACTTCAGCAAAGCTCACAGTTTTTACCAAATAGGGTATATGCCACAGACTTCCATTTTAGCACTTCCGCATTTTTTTTCCACATAGCCTGCTTCCGGTGCACAGGTCACTCTGTGTTAGAGATGGAGTTTTTCACTTGGTCCTTGCTGGATTTGCCCACAGTAACCGTTAACCATCTTAAAAACAAAAAGCAGCAGGAGGATGTAACTTCATAACCTCATTTTCTAAGCAGAATCTCAGAGGGAAAAAAGGAGAAATTACGTTGTGTAACGCAAGAACAGATTATAGCAGCCAAGTGGAAAAAATCACTCTAACGTGGATAATAATGATGAAACAGCAAAGGTAGATAATCATATATTCGGGATTCGAGAAATATGTGATTTGCACCATTTGTTCTGTGGGTTTTTTATGTGGGTCGGTGTCACTTAAACGGCTGTAAAGCGAAGGTTTTGGACCTTAATCTGACTGACTTCTTGTGTGGTTTGGAGCATTGCTGCTCTCGGCTGTTTTTAAATTACCGTGCTCGGTATCGCTCCGACTGCATGTTAAATGTATTTTATATAATTGTCACATAAACAAAAACTAAGGAGTTGCCTAAAAATAATTTCATACTCCATATAACATAAACGCACATCAACACACACGTATTGACTTACCTTGTGCCGAATCGCTGCCTCTGTTCTCAGCCTGTTCCCGTTGCAGTGGATTTCCTCCGGCATTATTTTCCTCCAACAAATTATTCCACTAAACGAACCACGTACAACTCCCTTTATATCCCCCATCTTCCCATTTCTGACGCTGGATCTTCAATATCCTCAAGCTTTGAAATAGCAGGCAGCTACAAACCGCGTGTTAGCTGTAGTGGCTAAGTTTTGGCTACAGTACGCTGTCGCCTTGATATCAGCTGGAAAATGAAAAAACTAAGCACTGGATGGTACCGACTAATTACTGGAAACAACGGCACACCACAAAACTCAGTCGTTGTACCAGCAGCTCACAGATATTTTAAGTTTTGCGTCTTTTTCATGGTACAGATCTTGCAGCTTCGGCCAAGAACAATAGGAGCAAGCAGGACCCGGAACCAACCTATGTGGAATAAATTCAAACGGAAATACGTCACCACCTCTCAGCTTTCGGTGTACTTCTAAATCTGCTCCTTAGTCCCATCTTTTCGGGGTTGGTACTGCCTCTAGTGGCGTGGGGGTGGTAACACAACTAATATAATTACATTACTAAATCAGAATACCGCAAAGTCTTTATTTATTATGAATTTTTCTTTCTCTTAAGAATGTAGAGCTAATTAAATGATCTAAACAAGACCTTAAAGTGGTTCCAGTTTCTTTCGATGGCCAACCTGTTGAAACTGTGGCAAATTTTAAATACCTTGGGTCGTTCCTGGACAGTCAGCTCAACTTTGCTGAAAACACTGACTATATTTTGAAGAACTGTTCTCAGAGACTCTACCTTTTAAGAAGACGTAGTGATCTAGAGTCTAGTTGGGTCACCCCTATGTCTTGAATTTGGAGAAAAAAAAATCATATTTTATTTATCACTACAGAAGGGTTCAGTGAATGGTACCTCAAAAAAGGTTAAGAACTACTGCTCTAGAGTCTAGACACTATTCTGCTTATGACCATATTCTGCTGAGAATAGAAACAAAGAAATATTTTAGTTCTTAGTACTTGGTCGTAAAAAAAGGACCCTTATATATTACAAAGAAGAAAAAAAGAGGAGGAAGTGACATTTCCTAACAGAACGGTGCTTTCCCACAAAACTTTAAAAGTCATGTATTCTCAGCACCCAGAAACCTGGTACGGGGTTCCCTTTCATTTAGGCTGTTATTTCCTGTTGCAAGTACCTCAGCGGTGTCTTTCCATTAAGATCTGGGACAGTTCCCATGCCGTCGCCTGGAAAGGAGCAGATTGAGACGCCTGTAATCACAGATCAAGTAAACATAGTTGAGATGCAGCGTGCTGCTTTGTGGCTGTTATTTGTCATCGTCTGTTTCTCTGCTGCAGTTTGTAAGGACAGCAATTCACTTCTTCTGAATCTGTTCGTTTCTTCATCCAAGACACACAATTACTTTTTTTTTTTTTTAAACTGTGCATTTCTCCTGAAGTTTTTAACCACAAAATTAGTGTGCAGACAGATATACATCAGTTAACATTAGCCTCCACACCCAGCCCTAACAAAACACACCACACACATTATCTGCTGTCATGACAGCCTGCCCACCAAAATATAACTTTTACTTGGTTTATAAGGCTGTATTGGGTAGAGGTTTTAAATAAGTTTCCGGTCCAATCCTTAATTAGATATATGTTCTGCCCTGGCTGGCTGCCATGATGCCACTGCAGCACAGATGTTGAAGGAGGAAAACCCCGAGTTTGGAAACGAGCTGACTGGAATGTTCTGAGAAGGGAAGGGCTGGCACACAGGAAGTGACATGACAGTTTAGTCAAACAGGGCTGTTGTGTACATGATTACACACACACCACTCCACACAAAGGTCAGGGCGTTCTACCAGCTGCCATGCCAGCTGATTCACGAGGGCATCTCTGTGCATTTCCCAGAGGTGTCCAGTCAGGATTTTTTAAAGGGGATGTATAATGCAAAATACACATTTTGCGCGTTTTTGTACTTTCATTTGGGTTTCTGCTGCTTTTAAAAACAGGCCCAGCGCTTAATAAAACCACCCGGCTGGTTTTTAGCGATTACTTATTGTTTTTTGATGTTAGGAAAATGAGCCGTTTCAAAAACCTTCGGAATGTAACGTCACAAATTAGCAGGCACTGCTCATTTCCTAGCAACCTCAGGGAAGCTCAGCCTGTTACCTAGCAACACAGTTGGAACTCCAGCATGTTTTTACTCACATGTCGTAACAGAAAACATCTGTCAGTGGGACTAGTATCTCTTTATTAATATTAGAAATTATTCACTTAAAGCAAGCTCTTATATGTTTCTGAAAAGCTCCTTGAAAGTTAGTTTTTACTTATTTCAATTGCACTAAGATAATTGTACTACAAGACAAAACACACGGAAAAACAATCTTCTTTTTGCAAAACAATTTATCTTTGCAATTTGACACCTTGAAATAATCAAAATACCAATGGAAACATGCAGTTATGAGAAAGGTTTGATTGTTCTAATGCCAGTAAAAATATTTATATTGCCTACTGAGGGTTATTTAATATTTGGCTTATTTACAAATTTGACCAAAATTAACCTGTGAGAGATGCCTGCCTCATTTTCTCATTTCTGACTGAAACTTTCCAATATTTCCAATCTTGGTGAAGTTCAGAAAACTCAGGTAGTATTGGGGATATTTTGAAGATAGAAAAGAACCATTACATTTATCTTATTAAAAAAAGTTTTTAGTTTGACTCATTAAACTAATTATGGTTTTAAATTTTTGACTAGTTAACATAAATTCAGATTCATACTGCAGTTGTGGATGTGTACATTTTTTAATAAATTTTTTTAAATATGAAAAATGTTTCTATATTTGCAGATGGAACATTTGCTTATCCACTATAAGATAAATGCAAACATGATTGTGTGTGGACACATTTTTCTTTCACCTGTTTCTCTGCATTCCTGAGCTGCAACCTGCAGCACTGTGGATTCATGGAAACTGGTTTGTAACCGGAGCTGCTGCGCCTCCATTGTGTCTCATTTATCAGCTGTCAGACTTCTTATGACGGCTTTTCAGTCGAGTGCAGAACAAAGACAGATCGCTGTCCACGAGGAATACCACTGCAGATTTTTGTTTCTCTCTCTGACATGAAACTTACTGCATGATTGAGTCGGATGTGTGTGTGTGTGTGCGTGGTTGTGCATGTATGTGTGTGTGTACATTTTTCTTTTTATCTCTGAATGCACTACAAGATAGTTTCAAATGATTGCAGAAAAAGACGTAGTAATAAGGGAGTGAAGGACGAGTCTCAGTTTTATAAAAGGTTGATTTTTGGATTCTTACAGGAATTCACTTGGACTTTTCAACAACCTTCGCTGCACCATCACATTATTTTTCATTTGCTTTCATGTTTCATAACTTTCATGCACTTTAAGTGTTTCAATGTATTTTATTCATTCAATTCAATTCAGTACATTTACATTACATATTTATATTCACAACAAACGTCATCTCAAGGCCATTTGCCAAAAAACCCCCCCCAAAAAAACAATAATAATAATGTCCATTCAATCACACATTCATTTGAATTACAATCACATCAATTCTCACATTAAATCACATCAAATTTCGGCACATTTAAATCTTTATAGGTTTATGTTTGAGTAAAATAAACGTTGTTCTTTTATTCTATGAACTACTGACAACATGCCTCTGAAATTCCAAGCAAAAATTTAGTATTTATTTGCAGAAAATGAGAAATGGTCAAAATAACAAAAAAGATTAAGTGCTTTCAGACCTGAAATAATCCAAAGAAAATAAGTTCATATTCACTTAGAAACAAGAATACTAATGTTTTAACTCAGGAAGAGTTCAGAGATCAATGTTTGGTGGAATAACCTGGAGGTTTTTATTGGGATTCAGTGCAGTGGGTTCTTCATTTTCTCCAGAGCTGAATATGGATGGATCATTGGTTTTACATTCAGTTAGAGCAGTAAAAGAATAAAAAACCTGTTTTTGCAACATGAAGTGATAATGTAATCAACTGTTGCAGAGGAAATGCATCAACACCAGATTATTAGTGAGCCAACAGTTCCCATTATCACCATGATGTGCTGAGTAGTCAGAGCTGCCGTCTGTTCAGTGAAGCCCACAGCACAGAATAAGTGTTTCTGTTGCAGAGGACGTCAATTACTGCTTCTTCTGGTTCCTCTGGGTGCAGACAGTACATTCAGGCTGTACTGGAGTGGTTTGTTCTTGGTGTAAAATTTGTTAAATGAGTCCTTTAGCAACTTCAGCAGCTGCGATGAGAGCCCAGATAAAGTGCAGCAGGGTGTCCAGCGGTCCTTTGATTCTCTTTGCTGTGGAGGAACATTAAATGGATTGTTGCCTCACATCTCACGGCTTTTTCCTGTCTCATGAAGTATGACCTCACATGAAGATGGGTCCAGATTTTTCCAAACTACATGAGAAATTTACAACAATTGCAAAAATAAAATGCGGGTATATGCATGGTTACTTTAATGTATAAATTTCTATTAATTTATTAGATTTTAACTCATACAAACTTTAAATGCACTTAATATTTTTTATCATAAAAAAACAAAAGGTATTCAAGGTTTCAGAGTTGCTTTGAACCATGATAAATGAAGGATTAATCAATATTTTGATTTGTAGCAATGGCACTTGTAGCGTTTCAGTAGTTGACTGTGAATTTGTATTTTTGTGTTTTTTTTAACTGCCTCATTCCTGACATGTGATATACAAGTAAACTTGATTGATTGATAAAATATATGTATTTATCTATTTATATTAGGGTTGCAAGTAGCGATTATTTATGTAATCGATAATTTTGTCAATCATTTTGGCAATTAATCTGTTAAACAATGGCACATTCTGCAGACTTTAATGAAATATATTAATAGATGCAAATAAAACAACAATTCACTTCCTTTTTTAAATAAAATATAAACACTTTATTGCCTAAAACGCAATGACAAAGGATTCCTCTAGTTAATGTTTGGAGATTTGTTTTACAGAATTTGAACCAGGTGAAGCTAATACTAGGCCATTCAAGGAGTTTTGAACATATTTACAGAAAAATTATGTTTTTCTTTATATTATATACTTTTTGTACAGTTTGGCCTTAATTACTGCTCTGAGTGGGTTATTATTTCACTAATTGGCTTTTTTCTTTTAGTTTGTATCCTCCAGTTCATGATATAAAGGTTATTAAATTAGTTGACAAGTATTTAACTGCATTATTAAAGTCTTTATTCTGGTGTTTTGGTCTCAACTAGCCCATTTTTTGAAGGACAATTTTGTTTGCAGAGACTTTATAATTAATTTTATTTGTTGTTTTTGTTGTTTTCTTTCTTTCTTTTTGGATATTTAAAATGTATTCCTGCTCCAGTGTTATATGTTCGTTATGATTTATAGTTTATTGATATTTGAGAATGAGTTCCTGCATTATTATGCTATTATTACCATTATATTACTTGAAAATGATCTCAAAACAACAATATTATTGTTAAGGCAATAATTTCTGGAACAATTTATCGTCCAGCAAAATTTGTTATTATGAGAGGTTGTGTATATAGTGTGCACTACTGACCTGCTGAGTCATGGTTGTGATGCTGATCCTGTTATATACGTTGAACCTGAAGGAGAACCCCTTGGCTGTGATTTATTAGATTTTCTCTCTCTCTCTTATCCAGATGTGTTGCTGAACTCGTTGCCCCATCCTTGCCGGATCTTGCTGTTTGTGAACCCGCAGAGCGGGAAAGGACAAGCCCTCACCTTGTATAACAGCCACATCCAGCGGATGCTCAATGAGGCAGGAGTCATACATAAACTCATTATCACTGGTGAGTCGAGTTGCTGGCTCAAGTTTCGCAATCCAGCTTCCACACCATGCTACAGCCAATGCTATCGTTTTGTTTTGATTTTTCATCTGAAAAAGCCAGAGACATTCCCAGCTTCAGGGAATGTGAAATGCAGGAGAAAACATTTCTTAGCCAGACTCGATTCTCTGCGAATCCTGGGGTTGTTGTCAGCAGAGATCTGCTTCAACCCAATGCAACGATAAACAGAACAAAGCAGCAGTACACTAAATGGAGTTATGCCTCGTTTTGGGAAATTATATATATTTTTCCCTGTTTTTATTTTACAACAGCTGTAAAGGAGGGTGGGGTGACAGAATGAGGTCACAATGCACTCACAGTCATAGAAATACTAAGAAGCAGCTTCCTTATCATAGCATGTTTATATCTCAGTTCATACTAACGAGTATGTGAGATACTGAATGATAGAAATACTCAGGGCAGAAGGGCTGCAGCTAACAATTATTTTAGTAATCAGTTATTTTATTGGTTATTCTGATGGCTGTTTTTACAGAATTTGAATGATGTGAAGCTAAAACTATGTTGAATGTATTTACAGATATAGATGTTTTTTAAGATGTTTTTGCTCTGAATGTGTTTTTCTTTTAGAAAATTTTGACTCAGTTGCGATTTCCAGTTAACAATTAATCAATCACTAAGTCAGTTGACAATAATTTCAATAATCACTTCGTCATCATTAATCCGATTAATCGCTTAAGCCCCAGCGTACACGACAACATGTTTCATAATACTGGATTCACAGGACAAGACAAGACTTGAACAAAATATTAAGAAACCTTTTAAAATAAAGGCTTTACAAATTATTCAAGAATCTCTGTTCAGCGTGAAGTTGTACAGATCAGGTCTGATTATGTTCTGTGTTTTAGTTTTTGAACCAGAGTTGATGAAATTCTGTAAAAATTGTTAAAACGAGAGCTCCACAGAAGCTGTTTTAGCATTGTTAGCGGATAACAGTTTGCTTGTTGTGACAGCAGCTACAAATCTTATGCCCTATTGTCCATTCCCATGTGTTGCCAGCTCACTTTCCACATCCAGCCAATCGAGTTCTTCAACTGGTTAATCTCTTGAATTCATCATTATTTTTCTCGAATGTAATGAAAACACAATTCAGGGGTTAAGGTCAGTTGTACAGATTAGAATCAAAGCTTGATAAAATAAGATTTTTCCAGGTTTCAGAAGTGCTAAACTTCACAAAACAAATGATAAGATACAAAACCAGTGACTAAAAATCTCCAGTTATGCTTCAGCGTTCATCTCTCTGTATCTGTGTTGCACTCATCTAGACTTAATCCTCTTCCTGTTTTCATGTATTCACCATCGTTATGCTGATCAGCAGCCGCCAACCCATATGCAGAGCCGTTATATAATAAATATGTTTACACACTGTTAGATACACTGAGTGTACAGAAACACACAGACACCAACACTGAATCCCTTCTACACATAAAAAGTTTTTTATTAGTGGTTTGACTTGATTAAAATTTTTAATCAAGTTAACTGCAGGATCCATAATAAATTATTTACATTTTAAATGAAACAACATATCAGCAAAACCCTCTTTGCTGCTAATTTATTGAATAAATAGACATATGAGCTCAACAACAAAGATATTTATTGATTTTAATTTGTTATTTAGGTAATTCAACCATCAGATTGGTGCAAATTGCTGTTAAACCAATTCAGCTTTCAAATGTTTAAGGCGCCACTGATCATTTATGTAACTTTTTTTCGAAAAACTACTTCTTTAGAAATCCAGAGTGCGGATTCTGACAAGAACGTTGGGGATGTCTGTGCTTCTGCAACATGTTTAGCATTGAAATGCTAATTTTAGGCTTTAATAGCTTCACAAGTAAACTAACTCCTTTTTGCACACAATTCTCTTTTCCAACATCCCATCAAATTGTTTTTTTGAAGCAACAAATAACCCCAAGTGGACCAAGAGAACCAGCTTTCTGTGTTGTTTGTGCGCCAGATGTACGGGCGTACCAGAAACACAACACAAAGGTTCCAGCTTGGGACTTTTGGATTAAAAATACAAAAAAATGATTAACCGAGTTAAAAATTTTAACCCGTTAAAATCTACATAATTAATTAACTTGTTAAAGTCCCAGCTGTAGTTTTTATGTGATCTTTCATTGCACAAGGAAAGATCACACAGTGACTGAAATTAAAAATTCAGACAAGTCCCCACCTCTGATAACTCACCTGCAGATTGGCTGTAATTGTTTTCCTCTGGTTTCTGTGTTTTTTAGTAGAGGAGATGATGACCAGTGGATTCAATAGAATCACTGGAGGTAGTTTTAAGTTTATATGAAGAAAAAAAATAATAATTGAGGTTCTTTTTGAGCTGTTAATTATAAAGAAGGCATAGATGCTTCCTTAAGTAAACATCTATGAGTCAGTATGACCTGTAGTAGGGACAATTTGATCCTGCAGTAATTGTCAATCTTCTAAAATAAATCCTTTTTGCTTAATCTCTCCCAAATGACGCTGACTAATGGCTCACTGCAACAGAATTAACTCTCCTCTCTGAGAACCAGAACAAATCTCTCTTCAACTGAATTACATGAAAAGGCTTTCTCAGCAAACAAATCCCTTTACACTTGCTTTTTTAAATGTCTATTTCTGCAGCATCACTTTTTCAGATATAAACAATATTTGCAGAACAGATGTTTAATACGCAACTAATCTGAACATGAATAGAGCAAATTTGGATTTAGATTAAACTGCTAGTAAAGATTAAAAAAAGGCAAAACTGAGAACTATAATACTAGAAGTATTTTTAAGGCCCAGGCATCCCTGACTGAGCTGAAACACACATTTCACCTTGAAATGTGCATTATAATTGTGTTCTGCAGTGATGCTCCCTGTGTAGCTGTTCATGTTTTTCCCAGGCTCTGCACACGGCTGAGAGTCTCTTGGATCATAACAAAAGAGCATCGGCTCATTATTGGGTCCTTGGTTCGGTGGCAGCTGTGGGTGCTGCCCAGAGTGCTGCTGAATTTGTGTTTATTGGAGTATCTGAATGCATAAAGATCATTTCTTGATGCGACTCAGACTTCCTAGGACATCTGTCGGACAGAATTAAGTAAAGCATGTAGTCCTCTCTGGTCCAGAGTCGCGTTTGATACGGATTTGAAATATTTATCAGAGGAGACGCATGTCCCCTGAAATCCCATCGTTGTGCTGCTGTGGTTTTAATCCTGTTGTTTATGAGCATCTACTGGCTGTTAGGACGAATCATCGTTGGTTGTTTAAGGTTCATATCTGCTATGTTGGAGGTCTCTGCCTCGACCCATGTGGCGATGCTAAAACAATTATTGTATAAGCATAAAAAAAAGCACACAGGGCTTCGCTCATGGAAATGACCTAGATATCAAAAAACTAAGCAAGGAAGCCATTAAAAAATGTATAAACTGCCTGTTAAAACAGAGCGGAGAAGTCTCACTGGAGCAGGGCAGCAGCGTTGCTGAAACTTTGACAGCTCTTGTAGACAACTTTACAACAAAGGTGTCAACTGAAAATGGGAGAAAAACTTCATCTGAACTTTAGAAAACCTGGAAGAAAGTCCAGGAAATAAAATGTTGGCTCAGCAGTTATTGAAGTAGCATAATGCTAATTTTACACAACGTTAATTTCCTCATTGCAGGTTTTCATGACTGAGAACTTGGAGATTCACTGACTGGCGATTTAGTGGCCAACTTTCCATTATTTTATTTATTTATTTTATTAAATTTACTTGAGAGGAATAGACACACAATTACATAGAAAAAGTGAATAAAACAGCAGTCCTGTACCTGTACTATGGTGCTTGTAGCATGAGCTTTAACAAACAGTGTATCTAAGATACTAAAAAAAATGGAATAAAAGTAAAATAATTAAAGTGACATTAACAACATTAACAGAGTCCTATTCATGAATTAGAGGGATTAAAACAATAATAGCCAGAGTTTTGTTTGTTCTTTAAACGTATTGAATTTAATTTCGTACTGATTTTTGACCATTAACCAAAACACTTGTCTTTATCTTTATTTAAGATATTAAATGTTCATTAAAGAATAGCAAAATACAGATTTTTATCTAAAAAGCAGCTCAAAATTTCACAGCAGACTCTCTCTGCATAACTGAAAATAAACTAAAACAGTAAAACTTTACAGGGCTGAGCTATCTACAGAGACAATAGCATAAGAAATTAAATCTTGTTTCCTTAATGAGACAGAAATATATTCTTTTTTTTCATCAAGATCCTTTCAGAATAAATAACAGCTGTGGTTTACTTAATATTCATCAGCTCAGATTTACCGCAAGCTTTGTTGGATGTTAAATTATTAATTCATTTGCTGTCTCTATAAAGGAGCTGTTCTGTGGTGAACGGTTATTAATTAATTAGGACATCATATGAGAGGCGGCTGCATGTAGGAGAGAGAAGTCGGAGAAAATTCAGCTCTGTAGTTAAAAGAATTTCACTAACATACCAAAACTTTTCACATTTTATCAAGTCTCCGCCATCTTTTAGCAGATATTAGCATCAACCGCACCGTATCATTGTTCTATAGATCTACAGGTGAAGGAGGTCCAGGAGTGATGCTGGACGGGTTGGTTGTATTAAAACAGTGTGAAGAACCGCACTGACAGGTTTCAAACGAGACACTAGTGTAAAAAAGATTTTTTTAGCTTACAGTGGCACAAAAAGCAAACAGTCATGTGGAAGATGGAAACTAGGCCTGGAGATAAATCAATTTTATTCATTAAAGGTGACCTATTATGCTTCCTTGAACAGGTTAGGATAGGTCTATCGGCTATATAATACACAAAAATCATTCTTAAATAATGAGATTTTAGTCTGATCAGTTCTGTCTATTTTAATCTCCTTTCTGAATGAGCTGGTTTAAGGCGACTTGTCACTTTAAATCCAAATGAGCTGTTGCTGGCCACGCCCCCAATTCAACATTTACACTCAAACGTGAAAATGGCTGCAAACAAATGCGCCATTATACAACTGTACATCTTTGAAAAGCAGAGGTGGAGCCTCCTGTACAACCAACAACAAGGCAGCAAGTGGTTTCTGGGTGGAAAGTGAAGAACAAAACACTTTACTTTTCCAGCAGCCACTGTACAACAAATACAGCAGTAAAACCAGCTAATCAAAGGAGCTTGAGCTCAGCTTGGGTTGCTAGGTGACAGGCTAGGATTGCTAGGTAACGGCGCAGTGCCTGGTGATTGACTTAACAAACACCAGAAAAATGAACTTATTGCCAAAAAAAAAAAAAAAACAGCTCGATGTTCTTTTTTCTCTGTTTTTCAGAGGAGCTGAATACCAAACAGAAGTGTAAAAATAAATAAAATCCCGTTTTTGAAAATATTTTCTGTCATTTGTTATTTCTTTCTAAGGAAAGAAAGCAAACTGGTTTGAAAAAAGATCGTTTTTAACCCATATCACCCATGGGAATGTTAACCAGCAGAAAAAATTCAAACATTCTATGCAAGCAGTTCATCAATCACTCTCAAAATAAAATAAATTCCTGCTTACATTTAATGTTTTTATTACTAATTTAAGGCCTTTTCTTCCTAAGATAATTTCTGCCACATATAGACTGAAAATAGTTATGCTAATTTCTTCCCTAAAATTAATTGATGCTGTTTTAATGATGCAACTTGTTGTTTTAGTAAAGCCAAAAATATCTCAAGTAGAGTGTAATTATGCTTCAGTTCAGATATTTCAAATCAACCTGAATGTTTGAGATTGAAACTGCTCTGAGGAGTGAAAGTATTTCCCTAAAGGTCCATATTGTTGTGTCTGTCCTTTCATACCGCAGCAACACATCGCTTTCTTCATTAACACCAAGAGGGTCAGACTTTGATGCAAAGCGGCAGCATTTCACCTACTAGCAAATATCAAATCCACTCTATTCTCTGGGAGAAAATCGCAACTGACTGTTGCTTTTCACTTAAGTCCTCTGCAGCTTTAAATAAAAAAGCTAAACATATGTATTTAAAGCCATGCAGCCTGCGCAGAGAACAGTGTTTGTGAGGGAGGATGTCATTTAGCCCTAATTACAGCTTACAGTCATAATCACAACCTCTGCGTTCAGCCATATCTTGATGTCCCTCAGTTTGGA
This sequence comes from Poecilia mexicana, assembly GCF_051168715.1. Lineage (NCBI taxonomy): Eukaryota > Metazoa > Chordata > Actinopteri > Cyprinodontiformes > Poeciliidae > Poecilia > Poecilia mexicana. Next base: position 17,000,114 of record NW_028263370.1, on the reverse strand, counting down.
TATTTTTCCCAGTGGCTCACCACAGAGTGCCCACGTTTAAAGTCATGTTAGGAGATTTTGTTTAGGCTGAGGATTATTATCAGAGCAGGAAGTGTCTGTCAGCTCCGCACGGCGCTCGGCTCAACCTTTTGGAGTCTCGGTGGACCTGCAGCGGGGCGTCAGTCTGTTCCTGCAACACAGACAGAAGAGTCGGGTCAGTGAAGTTGAAGCAGAACTGCTTTGTTGGTTACAAAACACTTTTTGTTCTTGATTTCAATTCAACTTCTCTTTATAAACTAAATTTAACATTGTGTTTTTCGTGTTCTGAGCGATCATTTACAGAGCTGCAACTAACGATTATTTTAGTAATCAATTAATCTATCTATGATTCAGATGATTAATCAATTAATCGGATTAAAATATTTGCATATTCTGCAGATTTTTCATTTAATCACTGAACCCTTTTTTTTATCAAATATTAGAAATGTATTAAAAATGCAAATGAACAAACAATTAAGTTAGTTTTTGAAATAAGAAAATAAAAATTTTATTGTCTAACATCATTTCTTGACCAGATGCATCTGCAGCTGTAAACAGTAACATCAACATTTTATTTATTTTTTGAATTAACCGCTTAATGATTGGATAGAAAGAGGTGCTTAACAAAGATGGGTTTTTTTATCTTAAATGCAAAATTTATATATTTTTTTGTACAGCTTTGGCTTAATATCTATTTTGAGTATGTTATTCTTTCAGAAAATTACTTTCCTGCTCAATCTCTCATAGGTTGAACAGAAAACCTGTGAGAGGTTTTCTGCTAAGCCTGATTGGTGGCACCACCTAACTCGCGCTCTCCTTGGTTGCCTAGCAACTCACTCACTCTGTGGTTACCAAGCAACGTGCTGTTGAGTAACTGGTGCAGTAGCAGTTTCAGGTTGTGCCTCATAACTGCTTAAAAGTAAAAAACAACAGTGTGGAGGGAAAAACTGTGGATAAAATAACACAAGTTTGGCAGATATTTAAAACAAACAAACAAAAAAACCTGATCAATAATTATTGTTATTGACAAATGTGCTTGATATGCTTTTCAGCCATTTTCCCCAGACCTGGCGACTAGTAGCTTTTACTAGTCGCCGCTATATAATAAAAAATAACACACCACAGAGATTTATAGCTGCACATTTGCTCTCTGTGTGTTTTACTGGCAGGCCTCAGTGTGGTAATAGCTTTGGGGTAAAAATACTTTCAGACTCGTGGTTCTTGCTTTGATGGACCTGTGTTGTTTAACCTGACGGTTAAGCAGCATGGCAGGAGAGGCTCTGGGCAGCAGACACAGAGATGAGCTGGAGTTTGTTTGTGGGTTTTTGTTTCTCCCCATTTCCAGCGAGTCACATTAGTTTCTATGGAGCAGCAGCAGAAAGACGCGGCTTGCTGCAGTCACAAGATGACTTTCTTACAACCTCTCAAAAAGTATAGAAACCTGTAGTTTTTAAAAATTTCACACAAAATGCACAGCTAAGGAACAACTAACTGGAGTTTTAACTTGGCAATCCAGTCTGACAGTTACAGGAGATGTTTTACAAAATTGCTAATTAAGAGCAAACTGCTAATTCTAGCAATGAACAAAGATGTGATAAGAAAAAGACAAAATAAGAAAAATGTCCACTAAGACTTCAGAAACATGTTGAGTCATCTGTTACCATTTGTCCTGAATTAACTTTTTTATTTAGGAGAATGACACAAAGTTGTAGACTTTTTGTAAAGACTTCCCATTTTCTGAGTGAAACACAACCAGCAGGCAAAATGTGATGCAAATCTGACTTTTTCACCACAGTCTTAACGGCCCAGTTCTGATCTTTTCACCCACAAAAATATCCATTTGTCAGTCAGAATGGTCATGTCCCACTTTATCTGACTTTTAAGTCATCGACATAAGACATTCGTCATAATTCTGCACCAGAAGATGCAGAATTGATGCGGAAAATTCAGACATAAACAATGTGTTTCCTTTTTTATAAGTTCCCTTTGTCTTTTTCTGATCTCGTGACAAAACTGTCTTTTAAATTGATTCGTATTCAGCGGCGGCCATTATTACTTCTGTAAACGGCGCGCTGCTGGGTGACGTCTCCTTCTGCACATGAGTCGCTTTGAGGTCGTAAACTGTTCAGTCTGATTGTGGTCACATTTAATTAGTAGTATGAACGACCACACACAAAAAAATCTGATTTCTGCAAAAACTCTGAACTGACATCAAGACCTGCTGTGTGAATGTAGCCAGAGATGCAGAAAAACCTACTATTTCAGGCAGTTTATAAATATATAAATGACTATTAAAAATATAGTATAGTGGACAACTACAGTACTTTGTCCACTTTGCTAAAATAGTTCTCTGCTTCCAGTGGAACAGGCTTTCATTCTGTTTCAGGAAGGATTTGTGTATCAGGAAAACATGAGAACGCTGCATAATATTAATAAACCAGGATGTCATCAAGATCCCCCGACTGTGTGGGTTGGAGTGTCAGGCAAAGCAACAATGTTAGGTACTGTGTGTCTCTATTTGTGTGTACACAGTTGCAAATTTATGTTTGCCTTCACCTCCAGCCCTCTGGCTGCAGCTGAGTAAGCCTTGTTCAGCCAGTTACAGAAAAAAAACATTATATATACATATACATCTGTCTGTCTAATAGAAGTGGGACTCATCAGAAATTAATTAATTCCATTTTATAGTAATCTAAAACTATATTGACAAAGTAAGCAACATTTTCGAGTCAAAAATCCCTTTTCTGCTAATTATTGAATAAATAGACATATGAGCTCAACTACAGAGATATTTATTGTTTTTAAATTGTTACTTAGGTTATTCAACCATCAGATTGTTGCTATTATACCCATTTATCCTTCAAGTGTTTCAGGAAGCCCTGGTCAAAGATACAGTACACCAGTTTCACATACTTGAATAATTTCAATTACAATGAGTTACAACATTTAATTTCCCTTAGGAATCCATAAGGTATTTTTGAGCTTGAATTTTGAATCTGAAAACCATCTGAAAGGTTTGGAGGTCATATCTAACATATCTAACACATTTCCCTGAAATATATGTGTAATTGTGTATGCAAAAAACTGTTAAAAAAAGGTTGTTGTTCTTTGTTAAATGTACATTTACGCTTTGAAATATTGTAACACTTGGTTGTTTAACTGCTTTCTGCTCAGATTTTCCAGGATGCTTGGGCTTCCCGACACAGTGTGCAGAGCAGGTCACATGACGCAGAGAGACAGGAAGATGAAGTAGCCTCTCTTTCATTATCAGCAACTTTGTAGGGCAGAGCAAATTTGTTTATTAAGATGATACAAAACAATCTGAACATCCTAAAATACAAGTTTTACAAGCTGTGTGCAAAGAAACCTCATTGATTTTTAGGAAGTTGTACAAAAAAAGGGCTGAACTTTTTGCTGTGGGTGTGGCTGACAGTGTAACCTGCTGGTGTCAATTTTTTTGACAATTGCCAACACCCATTGGAGAAGCTCAGCATGCTCTGCATTGTTTCTCACTGATTCACTGGAAGAACCCTTTTATGTCTTAATGTTATCAGAGAGTCTTAAATAATGCAGAGACAAGGATAACTGAAATCAAAAGTTACAATGTTTACCTTCTAAAATCCCATCGCTGCACTTTGCATCGGCTACACAGCAAATTTGGAAGTGTTCCATCAACTCCTACAGAGGTAAATTCAACACTTTGAAAGTGTTTATATTGGTCCACTCTGGATGGTGTAGAAGTTACACTTTTGAAAGTGTTATTTGTGATAGAGTTGAATCAACACTCACAGTAGTTGAAATCAAATACACTTCAGTGTTAATCTACCCAACAACTAGTGTATATTGTCAAAAGTTAACACTAAGTGTTAATCTAACACAGAATGGTGTAAAGTATATATTAACATAAAAAACTGAGTTTTAAAATACTACTGGCAGGGTGTGCTGTGGTGGCGCAGGGGTTAAGCACAACCCACATATGGAGGCTCTAGTTTTCAATGCGGCTGTCGTGGGTCCGCTTCTCGGTCTTCCCCTTCTATTGTTACCAAATAAAATCCATTAGAGCAATTAAAAGATTTTTTCCCCAGAAACTATTGCCCATCAATAATCCCCAAATTCATTTTAAAAGACATTAGATGTCGCAGTAGAGGCTACAAAATCACCAGCACCAGTTGCAGTTTATAATCACTTTTATTTCAAAACATCAAACAGCACTGACAGCAATATACAACAAAGGTCATTCATTCATTCATGGTACTTTGCACTGAAGGTGAAGTGTGCTTTGAAAGTTTATTGGAAGCGGCCATGGATGGTCTTGTGATCACTGATGGTGAAGTGTCTTTGGTGCTGCTCTTGTTTTTGCCAAGACTTCCAGCCTGATGTTGATTTCTAAATCAACACCAGACTGAGTGTTGAGTTAGACTGTTGGAGTTAATTTAGAAATCAACACTGGACTGGATTGCTTTTTGTTTAACCCTTTGGAACTCTTTAGTGAGTGTTAGGGAAACTAACACTCATGTTGTTGAATTAACACTGTATTTTTAACATACAACACTTGCACTGGAAATCTGACACTTCTGAATTTGCTGTGTACTGGCTTTTTGCTAATTGATCTGTTTTCAGAGTTCAGTTTGTGCTCAGATGTGACTGCAGCCGATACCAGAGAATCAATGCCATTTCTTTTGCATATTTTAGGGAGGAAAGGTTAACAAGAGAAGGGAGGAAACTGTTTCTCTATCTTCTGGAATGAGATTCAGGGCAGAAGATCAAAAATTACTCAGCAAAATCACAAAATCTGAAGTATTTTTAGTCTAGTTTCAAGTGCAAATATCTTAGTACACTTGAAATAAGACAAAAGTAACTCAAATGCAAGATGTGGGAACTTGTTTTTGGAAAAAGTACTAGTTCCAGTGGCAGATTACTTCACTTATTTTTCCTGTCATTAGTGACAGTGAAACTAGCACGTTGTCATTAATATTAAGAAATAATTGACTTAAAATAAGCTTTTATATCTTCTTGAGAAGTTACTGTAAGTTACTTTTTGTTTTATTTAATAAGATAGTTGTACTAGATGTAGGCCAAATCTTAAAACAGTAAGATTTTCTGTTTTTGCAGTGTACATGGGAAAATAACAAATCCTTCGTAGGTAACTAGCTCTCTGGTTCGTGTTGGCTGAGGAGAACTGCCAAGACTTTGCATTTGTTTTGAGATGCAAATCCTGACGTTTTCTTACACTGAAACTTCCTGCTGCTTCAGCTGCCAGCTGCTACCTACCCAGGTTTTTTCTACTTAAGTCATAAAACAATTTTAAGTCACTGTTCCACAGAAAATTCCTATCATGCCATTCCTGTGGTTTAAAACAATTTAAAGTTTTATCCTGCTTCTAGGTGTACTAGGTGGTCATTCTGATTTTTAGGAATCATTCTTCCAGATAATTGTCTGGAAATATTTGCAGACATTATCTATCACACCTATGAGGGTTTGAAACTACAATCAACGAGTTATTAGGAACAGGCTTGCTAAGCAGCAGACTTCATACTGGCTACCTGAGCTGATAGCCTGGCTAATTAAACCAGGTAATATGATATGATAAAGGACTGACACTGATTTGAAGTCTTACCTGCTGGTCTAGAGTTTGAACAAATAAATTTTTTATCCTTTTTTTGTTGTTGTTTTTCTTATATGAACCCATTGGATTCAATGGTGCAGAATTATTATTTTTTTTAACAGATCTGAATCTGTTACATTAATACCTTCATAGAGTTACTAAATCTAAATGTATTTATATTTAATGTAATTCCAGTCATTTCCAAACTAAGTGGGAATCATGTTTCATTATATATTAATTCCTTTAGAGTTTAAAAACACTGAAAAAGTTCTTATTTTAATGTTCTGCTCTCTCAAATGATTCAACCTCAGATCCATGGGACAAAGTGCCTCTAGTTAGTTAGTTAGCTTCAATTTAATCTGCATTTTGGTCGACGCCTCATTAAGGATGCAGATCGACTTTCCTTCCTTCTGCGGTTCCTTAATCTAGGAACTGAGAGGAGATTAAAAGTGTAGCGCCCCACGCATCTACTCTTACGTTGGATCTCAAACCTTTTGTGTCTCACATTGCAATAGACCCATTACCACACACACACACACACACATACACTCACACACACTCACAGAGGGTTTAATGTGGCTGAAACATGAGGAGGTTGACCTGTGAGAAGACGACCCCTGACCTGTTATGTGATGAAGTTTTGGGAGTGGGCAGCGATGCCAGAGGAAGAACACGACTGCTCTGAATCACATCTCTTCTTCTTCTGCTCGTGTGTTTCACAGAGAGGCAGAATCACGCCCGGGAGCTGGTGAAAGACGTTGACCTGTCACAGTGGGACGCTTTAGTCATCATGTCAGGAGACGGACTGCTGCACGAGGTACAGACAGACAAATCTGTCCCTGCAGCTGGATGGAGAAAGAGAAAGAGCCCGGCGACGAATGAGTTCAGAAAAATATTTCAGGTTAATGTTAGGGCCACTGTAGATGGAAAAGAAAAAGGAGGAAGAAGCTTCCGCTAAAAAACTTGGAAATTTTGAGAATTATCTCAGAAATTTTCTGGAAAAAAACAAGAACATTTTTGAGCTTCAAAAGTCAAAAATTTGCAAGAAAAAACTTTTGAGTTTTTTTTTCTAGAAATCTTGGAATCTCAGAAAATTTCCAAAAGTCAAAATTTGTTTCATTTTTTAGAAAATTTCTGAGATTAATCTTAAAATGTGTGTTTTTTTCTAGCAAATTTTTGAGTTTAATACTCTGAAAATTTAAAAAAGTTAAAATTTTTTGACTTTTGAAAGTTTTTTTTACATTATATTTATTGAACTTTATAACATAAAACAAGTGGCAGTAATACATTTGACACAAGATTCACATTAAACAATGTAGTCCCCAAAGTAAGCAATTATAAATATTAAAAAAACAACTCAACAGTACGTATATCAGAAAACAAAACAGAGAAATAAAGAGGAAAGAAAAAAACAGACTTTTGAAAGTTTTTTGGATAAAATTTACTTGTTTTTTTCTACAATGGCTCTAATATGACATCATAGGCTAAAGAAATAGAGAAGGATATAAATATTTTTATTCATAATGGAGAATGGTGGATTCTTAAAGGGGAAAATTAAAGAAAGAAATAAGTGTCAGCTGTAACAACAGAATTTGGTTCACTGTTTGGATCATACTTGCTGCATTTAGTCAAGTTTAATAAATTAAACCTGACTACAGTCTGCTTTTGTGTAAAAGTCACTAAACAGATATCTTCCTATTTCATCAAATGGCCATTAACAGATGACGACTTTCTGCTTCGTCAAGCATTTTCCAATATGAAAAGATTTTAATTTGTTTATAATAATTTAGCATTAATTAAAAATGAGAACTCTCCATCTGTTTCAACCATCTGCTGTCATTTTTTATTGTTGTTGAAGGCCACAAAAAAAAATCAAAATCAATGAAGGGGCCACATACGGCCCTCGGACCACACTTTGGACACCCATGTGTTGTTAAACAAACTGACCAACCACTCGGACCTAAATGTAACAGAAAACAGATTTTAAAATTATATTTACTGGAGTAAAGGTTTTAGAAAAAAATACTTTCATGAGTAGTTTTACTACAACATGACTTTGATTTAAATAATATTATTATGTAGGATTGTTACTGCAACTTGAGTAAAATTTAAAAGGCTAAGTCATGAAGTTTGCATCACTTATGTCCAATGGTGTCATTTTATTCCTTCTAAGTAGGAATAAAATTTTCCCCACCATTTTTAGCACATTTAAATAAATTTATGTTAAATTATATTACTAGAATGTTTTCATATTTATTTAGATAGATGTAATGGGATTAAATGGTAACTAATCATTAAATCAACTTGGTTTCACTGTCCTGGGTGCTTTAGATGTTTCTCTGCTCCACCTCACATAGTTTCAGATAAAGTCTTGACAGATTTCCACACATCATGATGGTGCAATGTTGACGTAAGTCATTTCCTGGAATCAAATGTACTTTGAGCAGAGAAATATCTCAAATATGCAGGAATATAAACCTGAAGCTGCACTCCAGCAGACAAACATAAATCCTAATGTTATATTGTTTACTTGCTTTCATTCCTCTGCTCTTAGTTTATGATGAAAACTGTTATGGTTTTAACATTTACTTTTTTGTGGGCAGCACAGAGGTCTGTGCTGCAGACAATCCACTAATCCAAGCTGCGTTTTCTGTGATTCAGGTGATAAATGGTCTGCTGGAAAGGCCAGACTGGGAGGAGGCCGTCCGCACTCCGCTGGGTATCCTTCCTGGAGGTTCAGGCAACGCCTTGGCTGCATCTGTGCATTACTACTCTGGGTGAGCCGAAAAATACTGGACTGGGATTAGGTTCACATCTTTCACTTTGATCTGAACTAATATATCGAAAACATTCTTTATTTATTCAGTTCAGAGCTTTATTTTGATAAATTTTTAAATGTTTTCACTGTTTTGTTGTATCACTTTAACATACTTATTATATATATATATATATATATATATATATATATATATATATATATATATATATATATATATATATATATATATATATATATATATATTATTAGCTAGTAGCACATGCAGGATTCTCTTTAAAATATGACAATCTGCACCACTTTTCCATCTAAAATCTAATCTTTGAATATTTCCACCACCATCTTCACTGATTGCATGTTCAGTCGTTCTTTTTGCACAGGTAGAACTCCTTATTTGGAAACATTTGAGATCAGTCCACCACTGCAGAGTCCAATAGAAACCAGTCAAACCAGAAAGGTAGCATAGCAGCGTGTGTCACACACTTTCATCCGGTATGCAGTTAGAGCATACTACAGCAGACTGAAACCACTCTGTGCTGAGTAAATTAAGAACCATTTAGCTAAATATATCATCCCAAACTGCATCAGGATGAGTCATTCTTCATTTGTAGCTTCTTCAGATGGTGTTTGGTTATTTTTAATGTGGTTAAAGCAGCTACACCTCCACAGATAACCTGCTGTCTTGTTGCTTCACCGCGGTTGGAGGTGTGTTTGACCAGCTGAGGCTCCTGGCCCTCTGTCAAACTAAAACGCTTTTCTCTAATGGCTTTTAATTATTAATGCTTTGATCATCCGTGGGAGTTTATTCACCCAGAACAAAGAGAAAAGTTCAAGGACAAATACGAAGTTTTCAAAAAGATGAAAAATATGATTTAATCTCTGCATCCCTCTCTCCGTAGAGGCAGTGCAGTCGACAGCAGGTTGTTGTTTTAGCACCAAGAATGAGAGAGGAGCTGCAGGAAAAGCTGTAAAACAGATGATGTTGGGGCTGGAAGTGGAGGCTGCTGGAATTGCTCCACCTTCTGGTGGTTTAGGGTTACAGCAACTCTGTTTTAACAATAATTTTACACATAAATATGCAAAGAACTTTGCATTTTTATAATACTGTCAGTTGTAGCACCAATATAATAAAAGAGAAAATAATCATGAAACAGATTTATCTGAATGTGTAGTTGTTACCAATCAGGTACCACTGCAGCACAGCTTGGTAAGATGGGAAGTTAGAAGATTAAATGTCTCATAAAGCTCTGGCAACTGCTACAGCTGGTTAATTATTACAGTGTGTTTATTGGCTGATTTTAGTATTAGTTAACATGGTGCTGTCTCCATGGTTAATATAATTAACTAAAACTAATTAAATAAATAAAAACTGTAATTAAATAGTAAGCCTGTAGCTAACTGGAGCTATATTGTGCATTTGTAAAACTAACTAAGATATATTAAAATTATAGATATAACATCCTTTGTTCTCATGTCCATAAAGCATTTCTAATGCTAACTGCTAATGCTAGCAGCAGTTAGCACCAAGTAAATAGCAAATCCTACATTTGTCCAACTTGCAAACAGAATAAAATAGAAATGTCCTTTATTGTCCTAAAGTGGGAAAATTAAAGGTAAATTAAAGATAAATAGAAACATTTATATTGCAATTAAGTTTAAAAAAATATGTAGAGTCTACAGGAACTACAGGCAAACTTCCAACAAATGAAAAATAAAACAAATGAAAAATAAAACTGCTGCACAGTTTTTAGAAACAGCAGCAGATATGTATTTAATATTTAGATAATATTAATATAATAATGTATTTATTAATAATACTTATTTTTATTTATTTTTTTGCCAAGGTGATTTGGGAAAAGAAAGACCCGACTTTTGGCAAAAATTGACATAAGACATTATTTTAGTAAGGTGATTACATTTGACATATTTTATATTATTTTTTATTTCGTTATTGTAGATTAGATTGATAAGATTATGTAAAGCTCACTTCAGCTTTTTTAAGTAAAATATTTCTTCCTCTGGAGTCTTTCTGGGCTGAGTTTTGGTTACAGACTGCAACACATTTATTTTTTTCCATTTCCTTCATAGAATCTGGCGCTCAGATGAACTTTATTTTATTCTCTGCAGCTTCTATGAAAAGGTTTGATATGTTTCTGCTGTGGGATACCAGGAAACAAACTAACAAAAGTAAACAGAGATATAAGTGAAAACAGAATCTCCTCTTTCTGCCGTGTTCATTCATCACCTGAATGTTTGTGCCAGTCAGCGTCTCATCAAACAAAGCGCCTCTGTCCAGAACCGAAGGGTCCAGACTGGGCATTGTTCGCTCTCCTCTGACTCTCCAGAAAACCTGTGTTCGCTGCGGCCTGAGCCAGATTTCATTTGGTATTATTCCCCGCTGAATGCTGCGGCTTTGAGAATTAACTGAGCGACAGCTACAACCTGTCTGCTGTTATGCAATGAGCCGTTCTCGGCCTTTCATGTGTTTCTGTGAGCAAACAGAACAAGCAGGGCGGGTCGAGTCGTCCGCTGACGCTTAGAGCGCATGTGCCAAACTCAAGGCCCGCGGGCCAAATCCGGCCCGCCACAGCTTTTTATGTGGTCCTTCAGGGACAAGACTAAACACTAAATGTGCTTAAATATTATGTTATCAATCAAATCAATACAGCTTTTATCTGTTTACTGGCAAATAATATCAATCAGTCCTTCCACTTTCTTGAGAATTATTAGAAATCCAGGCAAAAATCAACAAATCCATACACTTTTTTACTTACAGTTGGGAGTTTACAGCAGATTTTTCTCAAAAATTGTCAAAAACTTTTTTACTTGAACTGAACAGCTGCTTCATCTTTAATTGATGCCAGATTATAATCCATGATCTACACTGTCAGTAATAGAAAGTCACAGTTACCGTTATAAATAAGCATAAATATTTCCAAAATAGCACCACAAACACAAAATCCTGGAGGGACTGAAAAGATGTTCAATAATAGATTTAATTGTAAGAATTTATTGATATGTTAACAGTTTGTGATCAGGTTTTATCAATACATTCTGGCACAACCAGCCTTTTAAGAACATTCATGATCTTAATTTGGCCCAAAACAAAAATGAGTTTGACACCCCCAGTTTAGAGTGTTTAGTCTGGACTCGATAGATCCTGTAAATAAATGTGTTTTTTTTTATTATTATTAGAGTGCATCATTGAAAAATCACTATGAAATATGTTCTGTTTTAGTTGCAGGTTAAGTTAGAATCGCAGGCAGCAGCTTGTTAGCAGGAAGTCTGGACAGAGGCGAGTTTCACCGCGTTGCATCACCTCCGTTCTCTGGACCAAATGCTGCACCTTTAAAATTACACAAACAGTAATCCTGTTTGATTCAGAAGATTATCAAAAGACGTGCTTCATTTTGACTCATTCCAGGCCGAATCAAAACAGATCTAATATGTTTCACGTTGCTGTGATCCTGTCAGCAAGTAAACTGAGATTTGTTATTTGGATCAAATTTAACCTGATTCCACAGGAAAATACTTCTGTTTTCTACAGAAAATTAAATATCTTAGCAGACATAGTTTATTGTAAGGTAAAAATATTTACTTTCTTTAAAAAGATCCTAATTTACTCTTTCTGCATTAACGAAAACCTCATAATAAGGTAAAAACTGTTTATAGGATGTTTGAATAAAATTAATTTCAGTAACTTTCCTTTTTTGCACACATCAAAATCTAGTAGTCACTGTGTCAAGATGTTTATTTTCCATCAGATCCATTAGAAATCAATAAAAATCAATATTAAAAAGAGTTTGTTAATGAAGTTTAAATGATTAAAATCCCCCAGTGAAGTTTATCCTTCTTCAAATCAAATGAATTTAGTGTTTTATGTTTGTGCAGAATATTTTTTCTTTGTGTTCATATGTTTTTTAAAGAGATTTTTGAATTTTTCCAGAGGTCATAAAAGGTCAACCAGTTTGTCCAGATTTACAAAATCAAATAAAATCAGCTGTGCTAATCAGCCCCCACTCTGAAAAACAACGGCTCAAACTACAGGGAGACTACAAAACTGAAAAATCAACGGTATCGTTCATAACTTCTGTTCTCTGATTGGCTCAGTTGGAATTTTATCGTAGGAATCCAAGTGAATGGGAGAAATCTCAAACTGAGTGTGGCGTGAGATTTGAACAGGAAGCCAAAGGCCAGGCTAATGATTAATTGGCCAGCCTTCAGTGAAAACTACAGAATATTCAGTGATCAAATAAAGTGGAGTTTTTCTCTCTCTCCTTCAGCGTCTCTCAGGTCAGAGGCGAGGAGCTGCTGGTCAGCTGTGGTTTCCTGCTCTGCAGAGGACTGGTGTCCCACATGGACCTGGTCTCCCTCCATCTTTCCTCCGGCCAGCGCCTCTTCTCCTTCCTCTCCCTGGCCTGGGGCTTCGTGGCCGACGTCGACGTGGAGAGCGAGAAGTATCGCCACGCCGGAGCAGCCCGGTTCACCGTCGGCACGCTGGTGAGGCTGGCGTCTCTCCGCATCTACAAGGGTAAGCTGGCTTACCTCCCCACCAGCAGGGGGCGCCACATGGACAAGAGTCTGCAGAACGGAGAGGCGGCATGCTGCAGAAATCCCGCCTCCTGTTTGACTCAAACTTTGGAAGATGACTTCCCAAATAACACCTGCCACTCCAACAACTCCCTGAAGCTGCGGAGGTCAGAGGGCAGATTGCCTAGAAGTGCCGCCAAAGCCCTCCCCGGGCCTCCCGACGCCCTGCTGCCGCCTCTGGATCACCCGCTGCCGTCCGACTGGGTGCTTGTGCCGGAGGAAGAGTTTGTCCTCATGCTGGCCATGCATCAGTCCCACCTGGCCGAGGATCTCCTGGCGGCGCCCGACGCCCGCCTGACCGACGGCGTCATCCATCTCTTCTACGTCACGGCGGGGATTTCTCGCAGCGCGTTGCTCCGACTGTTTCTGGCCATGGAGAAGGGCGCACATCTGGACACGAACTGCCAGCATCTGGTGCACGAGAAGGTGCGGGCGCTCAGGCTGGAGCCGGGCGCCGGGAAAGGGATCATAACGGTGGACGGGGAGGTGGTGGAGTACGGCCCGATTCAGGCCGAGGTGCACGCAGGCCTGGGGAGGGTGATCAGCGGATGAGAGGAACAAAACCACCAAGTCTTACCAGTTTTTTTTTTTTTTTATCAAATATCTTAGGCTACGTTTACAAGAGACAACTGCCTGGAAACTGACGGTATTTTCAGATTTTAATTGTGTCGCCAAAAAGCCTTGAGTCAGCAGCTGTAGTTGTCATGTCAGGCCACTAGATGGCGCCGTGATGTTAGCATGTTGTTAACACGCATGCTGCTTAGCTTCCACCTCTTTAGCAGAACTTATGTTAAGTTGAACAGATTCAGTAGTGAAACAGCACAAGGCTGTCCGCCATTGCTCATTGTATTATTCTGCCATTGCGCAGAATAATACAACGGCACATCAGGGTCATTGTAGATCGAACAAATACATACATTCAACTAATCAGAAATTTACTAGAAAAAACTTAGAAGTTGAAATTTACAAGTTTTCTTTCTCAAAAATTTGAGATTAATCTTTTTTTTTTTTTCTAGAAAAGTTTCAACTATTTGAACTCAGAAATTTTTGAGAAAACAAAACATAAAAAATGTCAAAAGTGAAAAATTTTCGACTTTTCAAACTGAGAATTGTCCAAGTTTCTTTCTAGAAAATTTCTGAGATTGATCTCAAAATTTCTACATGCTTTCTAGCAATTTTTGTTTTTACTTTTAAACATCAGAACTGATGTGATAAATCTCATAAATAGTGCGACAGACCGGCGACCTGTTCAGGGTGACCCTGCCTCTCGCCCGGAACGTTAGCACCCATCCCGACCCCACTAAGGGACAAGGGTGTAAAGAAAATGGATGGACGGATGGATCTCATAAATATTCTATAAAAAACAAGGGCATTTCTGAGTTTCAAAAGTCAAAAATCATCGACTTTTCAAACTCAAAAATGTTCTTGTTTTTTCTAAATAATTTCTGATATCTCAAAATTTCCGAGTTTTTCTAGCAAATCCACAAAAATTTCTATGTTTTTTTCTAGATAATTTCTGAGTTGTTTTGTGGAAATCTAATTCCTTTATTCTACCTACAATGGCTCCACTACACCATCATAGAATAAACGCTACAGCTGTGTGTTCTGCGCATTTCACTTTAACATCCTGGTGTCGTATAAATACACGACTGGACTGAAACATATACACTACGCTTTGACCGAGGAGCGACTCTGTGCTTGAAATAAGACAAAATTAACTTACAAGTAAATTATCAACAAGATCTAGACGCTTGTTTTATGTGAATCATTCCTTAATATTGATTTAAATTAAATTTAGTTCAACTGGCGGATTATTTCACTTGAAGCAGGACGTTTTTTCCTTAAGTAAAATAATTAACGATTTTACAGAAGAGCAATTAATCCAACATGTTCAAATGATACACAACTATATATATATATATATATATATATATATATATATATATATATATATATATATATATATATATATATATATATATATATATATATATATATAGTTTCATCCTCCTTCTACTTCCTGTCTCTTCTTCGTGGTTTTCGCCAGTAGTAACGTCCGGCTGTTGACCACATGACTCGTGTGACGTGAATATTTAGGAAAATACGGCAGAAAATGATGGTGGCATGAAACGCTTTTTTCAAATCGAAAAAAGTGCGATTGTGTTTTAATTAGCGTGTTTCTATTAAACTGATTTTTGTTTGCATTTCAAAGTTTAAAATCCAAAGATGCTTTTTACCAGGCAAGCCGCTGTAATGTCAGAATGTTCAGCAGGACTAAACAGTCCTTCATTAATCTACACACATCCATCATCCTGCCTCACTGTTCTGAGCCAAGCTTTATGAATTATTAATGAGTCTATTTATTTAATATTAAACACTCAGCCGCTCAGTCTGGCGGCGCCACCGGAGCTAAGACCCAAACAGACGCAGGCGAATCGTGTCCGCCGCTACTCTGCAGTGGCTCAGTTCACGATTACGCAACAACAGAGGATTAGTTTGGTGTTTATCGGTGCTCTGCAGGACAATGCCGGCTGCGTGTGTGTGAATGTGCCTCAAACACTCAGTCAAACCCAGAAGATTCTGCTTTAACCGGACAAATCTCTGCTCCAGGTCGCGGTTTAGTCTCCGCAGACAGGAAACCAGAGTATTGAACCAAACTCCTGCACCTGTCCTGATGGATTGTTTTTGTTTTCAAGTGTTTTTCGTTGTGCTGCTGCATCCTCCCTCCATCTTTCCAGCCGCTGCTTCCAGCACCAATATGTTCGTCTCTGCTGGACGCCACACAGTCTCCATCTTTACCAACGTGTCTTTAACATTAAACTGTGAAAGTTAGAGATGCTTAAACATTATTATTTTTATCCATGTGGAAACACTGAGGAGCCTTAAACAGGGGACGTTAAAAAGGCACTGATTGTAGCAGGCTGGGCAAGATGGCGACGATTTCTTTTTACAGCTAAATCTGATTTTAATTACATTTTCCCTTGTTTTCTTTTCTTAAAAAAAAAAAAAAACGTCAAAAAAGTTTTTTATTTCAGTCATTCCTTCTGTGTTTTATACTACTGAGTATTAGGACCAGGCTTTGATAATGAGTTTAATTACGAGAATAAAGTCAGTTCACTGAATAAAGCCTTAATTTTACCTGAAAACACAAGAAACAACTTCAATGTGACGTGACCAGTCTGCAGTTTTCTTCAAAATAAGACTCAGTTCTTTACACCATCCTTTCAAAGTCCTGATAATAATTTGATTCTGATGTGTTAAAAAATGAAGTACTTCCTCATCTGTAAAACTTAAACCAAAGTATAACTTCAAAAGATGAACAGCATTCCTCATTTTATTTTTGTAGAGGAGTTCTCAAAAAAATTACGACTTTATTCTCCTAATATTATGACTTTTTCTCGTAACTGAAAAATAAAAACTTAAAGTCCAAATAAATAGAAGCTGTAAAACAAGATGGCGGCTCTCGCTGAGCTGACGTCACTCCGAAATACGGAAACCCAAAGAGCTTGTTGATGAGGGGAAAGAAAATCCTGATTTTCCAAAAAATTTAATCTTCAAAAACCAAAAATGTGATAAATGTGATTTATCTCCCAGATTGCAAGTACGGACTTCCTGGTTTGTAAAGATTTAAGGTGCCTCTAAAAACAAAACTCACATATTGTCATGTTTTGTGTTTATTCAGATCCACTGACTGCTTGACTGTTTAAGAACAAACTTTATCTGTAGAGAGCTGGTTGCCATCTTTGGTGGGACATAAAGGTGATCAGGAAATGACGTCAGCGCCTGAAGGAATCAAATAGAATCTGTTTCTTACCTTAGTCAAGTTAAAACGTCATGATTCAGAAAGAGCTCCACCGTTATTTAGCTGCAGCTTGTTTTGTTTGTACTGGTCCTTTAACTTGTTTGACGTGCCTTGAATCTGCTGCCGCCTGGTGGTTGAAATGCGCTGCTGCATCTTTTGTGCTGCCTGCTGAATCCAGAAGAAAAAAAAATAAGTTTCTTTCTTCTTTGATTAGAGAATAAAAATGAAACATGATTTTATTTTGAAGGCATTTTTGCAGAGAGGTTTTTATAAACCTCAACAGGCTGTTAAATCATCGAGTCCAGCTGCTCTCTGAAAAAAGGAAAAAGGTTTTCATGTCAGAGCTGCTTTATCTAGCTATGGGTTTAGATCAGAAAGCTTCAACTCTGGTGTCCTGTGACTTTTAGATACATTTGTCTGAGTAAAAAACAAAAGATTTGGGTTATTGGATCTAAAAGCTGCAGGTTGCCGAACCTCGAGGACTGGAGTCGGTTTAGATGTTTACGGTGAAGGGAAAGCAGCTGAATCTTTCTCTGCAACACTGACAACTGAATGATTCATATTTTTATGCAGAGATATATATATTTTTTATTTTAGACCAATGTCTGTATGTTTTCTATTAAATTAAAGAATAAAGAATCTGCACGGGTGTTTTTGATTGACTTAAATAAAATAAAGACAAACCTGTGTTGTGCCTTGTTTGTTTTTGCTCTTTACTGAAACAGACAAAAATTTTCTTCATCCAGGTGGGATGGACGATGTTATTTAAAGGGGATCTAATATGAAAAATGTATATTTTGCATGTTTTTGTACTTCCATATGGGTTTACTTCTAAAAACAGCTCAAACTCCTAAAAAAAAATCATCTGTTTTTAGCAATAAATTTGTTTTTGTTTTCTGGAAAATGAGCCATTTCAAAGACCTTCTGAATGTAACGTTACCTAGCACCCAAGAGGAGAAGTAGCACATTTGGTCATCTGGTCTTACTGCTGTATATGCAGTACAATGGCTGCTGGAAAAGACAAGTGTTTCGTTGTTGACCTACCAAGCACAAACCACTTAATGCATTCTTGTTGGTTGTGCAGGAGGCTCTACTTCTGCTTTTCAAAGATGTACGGTTGTGTAATTGCAGGTTGGCCATAGACCAAGGAAGTAGTGTTGGTCACTTTTAGAAGAAAGATGGCAACACTGTAGGGCAGAAAATCGTTAACTGGAGTGTTTTGTTCGACTTAAAAAAAAACAAAAAACTATCAGAGCAATAATTAAGCCAAAACTGTACAGAATATATATAATTTATATTTAAGATTTAAAAAATTAAATATGTTCTACCTGAAACTCAAGTGGGACAGATTTGGCTAAATTTGGCTCATATTTTTGTAAAAAAAAAAAAAAAAAAACTTTTCTTTTTCTAAGCAGTTATAAAATAGTCATCAGTTGTGTCCAAACTTTTTGACCCTTTAGCCAAATTTAAACAACTTGTGTGCCACAATATTCATTAAATTAAAAATGCAAAAATTAGTTTTTTGTGATTTTTTTTAAGCTTCACCTGCTTGATAAGCTAAATTTTAATGAAATCCATAAATGTTTATCAATTTGAGAATTTTGGGGTCAACTGTTAATTTCTGGTTTAATCTGCCCAATTTTTATCGTTCTTGGCTTTTAGTCGGTGGGCCGACGAAAATCATTTCAGGGGCCACAAATGGTCCCCGGGCCACACTTTGGACACCTCTTCCCTACTCGGTATTGATGTTAAGTTAACTTTGTTTCACGAAAACGATGTGAAGTCGGTGTGAGGATGAGAAACGTCGACGCAAATGAAGAAAAGCCGAAACATTTTCATGATACTGCTTGCAAAGTTTAATACATCACTATACAGTCGTCTTAAAGCAACAAATTAATCCATTAAAAAAAAAAAGGAAAACGAGAAATGTTTAGTACAGCACACTCAGCTTTATGTACATAAACGCCCCAAGCATCCAGGTGATTCAACCCAAGTTTGTGTTAAATATATACTGTAAGTACCTGTATGTATTTCAATAGTCATGATGTCTGTACAGAGATTCAGGCTACAAATTATACTTTTATTAGCTCTTTTTTTTTAATATATCAACAACAGGCCACTGTGGAAATGCAGACATCGTACAGTCAAGTTCTTTGTGGAGCCAAAAGAGGCTTAAAGCAACAAGTTACATGCTTTGGCTGGAAATCAAACTGCTTGCAGTAAAAAATAAGAAGAATGGATTAAATTGGGAACGATTTACACACACAGGAAACTTTACAGGCTCGACACCCTGCCGGACTTTAACTTCACATTTTCTGTTCATGAGGAGAAAAAAACTCAAAGTGTGCATCTAGTGTGTTAGCTTTTC
The DNA here is from genome assembly GCF_051168715.1 of Poecilia mexicana. Lineage (NCBI taxonomy): Eukaryota > Metazoa > Chordata > Actinopteri > Cyprinodontiformes > Poeciliidae > Poecilia > Poecilia mexicana. The sequence continues at coordinate 16,980,955 of NW_028263370.1, read as the reverse complement.
TTTGAAGTGATCGGCGTCGCCTCTTGGCGTTAAAGGCGAACAAAATGAAACGCACAGAGAGAGAGGGGAATGATGGGGAAAAAACATGGAAGACGATGCAAAAAACACGCACTCATTCATCTTTTTATTCGTTTTAAAATGCAGCAGCTCTTGGCTCGTAGTTCTTCTCCGAGGTTCGAAGTGGCACAGTGTGCTCTTTATCAAAAACGTCTCAGCATCAAAGTTCAAGTACAACATGAGAGAACCGGCGCTCTCGGATCAGAGCGAGTCGCAGACGACGGGGAGGAGGGAGTCATGATGTGTAAAATGTTAGATGAATCTAAAAAGATGTAAACAAAGACTGCTGATTCCCCCCAGGAAGCACCCAGAGGTCATTTCACAACACATTCTGCAGCAAAGCAATGAAAGGAAAACAAACAAAATGGGTTCACATTGGGTCACCTCTGACGCCCCGCCCCCTTCGCTTGTGTTGTGACGTTTCACCTGCATGTGCAAAACAGCCAGAAGAACGACAGGAAACCACTTTACATTTCAGTGTTTTTTTTCTTTTTCCTTGTTTTAGTGCGAGTCAGTGATCAACGTCTGAGATTCAAGTAAGGCAACATGTTGATGTGAGATCATCATGGAGTGGGTGCTGCTGACGTATGAAGCAACGTTTTACTCTGAAAACTATGAGGGAAAAAAACAAAACAAAGTACAAAGTTGCAGCTCATCAAACGTGTAAACGTTGCCGCTCCGCCTTGGAGAGGTCGGCCGGGTGGAAACCAGCAGGATCGGTGACGGAGCGCGTTTCTGGGGATTTTGGCAGAAAGCTTCCAGCCGGAGAACGCTCACAGTTTGTGCTCGCCATGTTTCCCCCCAGCGGGTCGGACCGCGGCGGCGTCCTTCAGGTGCAGCTGTGATATCAGGAGTGCTACAGAGAGCTGCAGTTCCCCCAGCGGCCTGCAGGGGGAACCCAGTGACGCCCTGCCCAGTCAGTCAGTGGAACCAGTTAGACAGGTGACAGAGGGGAACTGGTTTCTACCTGCTCTCACAGGAGGGTGTGTGTGTGTGTGTGTGTGTGTGTGTGTGTGTGTGTGTGTGTGTGTGTGTGTGTGTGTGTGTGTGTGTGTGTGTGTTAGCCATCACACTCATCTGAGGGGTAACTAAAGGAGAGAAAAACACAAAAAATGAGGGGATATTGGAAAAAACACAAAACCTTACCAAGTATTTTTTATCTCGTTTCTAGTGAAAATAACTTATCACACAAGAAATAAGACAAAATTAACTCACAAGTAACTTTTTAGGAGTTTTAAGTAAATTATTCCTTTAATTTTGATGAAAAAGTGTTAGTTCCACTAGCAGATTTTTCACTGATGTCTTCTTATAAGTGAAACTAATAATTTTTCATCAAAACCAAAGAAATATTATTCAAAATTCAGATTTTGCGCATTTTCATCTTTCCATTTGGGTCTCAGCTCCTTTTTAAAACGGCCTAAAACGCTTTTTTAAAAAAAGACATTTTTTGACAATAAGTTCAAGGTTTTTTTTTCAACATTTTGCTTAGCATACCTCGCAGACAAAATTTGTTGGTATGAAGGAATACATATAGAAGAGAATAAAAAGAACAAACTAAAAGGGTCAGAGAGTGTAGCTATAACAGGTGTGTCAATACATGAAACTGTAAATCCACAAAACATTACATTGAATCAATGAGTTTTGTTTATAAAGTGCAAACTAAAGTCAGGTGGTATCATTTCATACTGAATTATTTGTTTCTCTCAAAAAAGAAAAAAATATATAAAATAAAAATCCAAGATTATTTCTGGCATATATTGTTTGAGATATTTTTCCAATTTATTCCAATCTTTAAAAAATAAGTATATTTTTAAATTAACTGTGAAGGTTATTTTTTCCATTTTGTAAATATCTGCCACTATTTGAGCCCATTCTCTAGCAGTAGGTTCTTTCTGTACCATCCATTTTTTTTGCCTTTTTTCTGGCCACTAAAAGTATATTCCACAGGTATCCGAAGTTAAAGTTTTTTGGTGTCTGGAAAATGAGCTGTTTCAAAAACCTCAGATTATTAAGTCACATTCCATGGGCAATGCCTGTTACCTAGCAACCCCAGAAGAGTTCCAGCCTGTTACCTAGCAACCCCAGAATAGTTCCAGCCTGTTACCTAGCAACCTAAGCTGAGTTCCAGCCTGTTTGGTCATCTTATAGGGATTTAAAGTGACAAGACGCCCTAAAACAGCTCAATCTGAAAGGAGCTAAAATTAGAAATGACTGAGCAGACTAAAGCCTCATTATCTAAGAACTATTTTGTGCTAAAAAAATGCTGAACAGTTAGTAGTTTTGTCTTATTTTAAACGCAATAAGACATTTGCACTGGAATCGAGACCAAAAATACTTGGTAAGATTTTGTGTCTTTGCAGTGAAACCCACAGAAAGTCCAGACCAGGCGGCTTTCAGTGAGAGGAAACGTTTTAGAGGTGCGGGCAGCAGGAGCAGAGAGGTGGAGGGTGACAGGAAGAGGGTGGTGGCGGCGCCTGGTGCAGTTCAGGAGGCCGACAGACGGAGGCAGTGACTATCCTCCTCTGAGACTTGAGGAAGGTGAAAGAGAGGAAGAGATCGGGGAGCAGGTGTGAGTCGGGGAGGCACTTACTTGTCCTCTGTGTGCTCAGGGACGGCGGCGGCGGCCAGCGCGGCGCGGTACTGCTGCAGCACGCCGCGGACGCTCTTCACGAAGCCCTTGGAGAGCGGAAAGAGCGGGAAGCCGATGTCCGGGTAGCCGCTGCCCTCCGGGAGGAAACTCCGGTAGCTCTTCCTCCGCTTCTTTGGTCGCACCACCGGCTGGCTGGGTCCGGACTCCGGCGCTGCGCCACGGGCCACAGAGCTGGCTCTGTCCCCGCCCAGGCAGGCGCCGCTCTGAGTGCCGTCGCAGTCTGAGTTGAGGCCGAGGTCCGGCGGCGCCACGCCGGCGGTGGTGGACGGGCTCAGCCCTGAGTCCTCCAGCTCCTCCTCCAGGATGCTGCTGACTCCCGGGACGCCGTCCTCGCCGGGCTTGCTGGGGCTGCTGTGGGCCACCGGCGCCTCTTCCTTGGAGTGGAGCCCCCTGGTGGCCGGGTGTGGCGCGTGGCTGCGCTCAGCGGCGTCGTTCAGCTCCAGCCACGCCTCCAGGCGGTGGACGAGCCGCCAGCCGCTGCAGGCGAAATGCTCCTGGATCTCCTGCTTGAAGACGTCCACGGGGTTCTGCAGCAGCTGCGTCATGGACTGCACCATCTTGATCAGCGCCATCTCGTTGTAGCAGCGGCTGTTCTCGTAGCCCTCCTGCAGGCCGCGGTCGCTGTCGAAGCCCGCCTCGTTGTAGTACGGCTCGTTGACCAGGATCAGACCTGCAGACACACGATCAACACCGATCACCGCCTCTGACTGATCCGCTTAAGTTCACTTAGATCAGTGATTGTCAAAAGCTTTCAGGCTGAGGATCATTTAACCAGTTTAACAAACACTCAGCGATCACCAAACCTGAAACTGACCCACAATAACATCTTTATATAAACAACCTGAAATGAAAACATTAAGTCTCTCAACCTGAAGGACTCACAGCTCCTCTAAACAAACCAAATAAATCAGACAGTAAAAATAAGGAAAAACACTCCAACTGACCTTGAATGGAGATGAGAACCTGCAGGAGACTCGACTTGCTGGTCCATCTCTCGGTTCCCTGTGAATCACAGCAGAACCGGAACAATCAGGCATCGAGAGTGGCTGCGAGCCGCTGGCGCTGCAGCATCGCAGGGCGGAGCTCACCTTGCCGATCCAGGTGCCCAGCAGGCTGACGCACACCTTGCCGTTGTCGTACAGGTTGGGGTTGAGGCGGCCGCTGCACTGCGACAGGTAGCGGAAGAGCGGCGGCACGGCCGGGTAGATGTTGGGCAGCTGGATGTCGAACAGGAAGAGCCCGTCTTCGTAGGGGGTCCGAGTCGGGCCTTTGATCAGCGCCGAAAACAGATCCTGGGTCACAGCAGAAGGAAGACGTTTTGAAATGTCGCCAAGTTCACACCGAAAAATCACAAAATGTCACCAACTAAGTCCAGTTTCTAGTGCAAATATTTTAGTTCACTTGAAATAAGACAAAACTAACGAGCAACTTTTTTTATATATATAGAAAAGTTACTTATAATTAGGGCTGAAACGATTCCTCGAATGATTCGAGTACCTCGATTACTAAAATTCCTCGAGGAAAATTTACCTGCCTCGAAGCTTCGTTAATTTATGTTTTATTAGTTAGCGCACCGTGTTCCGGCCGGGACTTCATTTGCGTTGCGCGGAGCTCTCACTTCCGCCTCTGAGTTGTTGACAAAAGCTAAGTCTCAGCGGCATAAAGTCCAATCTTCAAGATTGGCCCGTGGGGATTTTATTGATTGATGATAATGCCCGACTTTTTAGCGTTTTTGGGGAACCAATAAGCATCCTTAAAATGACTGGGGGAATGCCTGGAGTACGGCAGCATTTCTCCTCCGGGGCTGCTGGTTGAAAGCGAACGGCGGGAAGAGCGCTGAGGAGAGCGGATAGCCTGAACAGGGCGGGCGGCTGAGTAGCTGATGCTTACCGTGTAAATGTAGCTTTACCGACGAACCGCACAATAAATTTCATATCCCGGTCTGAAGAAACGGGTGGCGGAGCGCATCGTACATGGCTGGTAGATGAGTTTCTGAGTGTGACCAGTGAAGGTGTCGTAAATATCCCGTATTGCTTCCCCCCGTGTTCGTCCCCCGGTCTAACGGTTCGTCAGTCCGCTGGTCTATTTCCTCCACCCCATCTTACGTTCGTTCATTCGCCCTCTCCTCCCAGTCCAGGCGGCATTTCCCGTATTTTCAAACCCAAAGCGTGACAGGTTAGGTGGCAAGGTGAGTTTAATTAATCTATTAAACTCACTGAAGATGAATATATAAACTAAAAGCTGGATTGTAGACATTTTTTATAAGCATATTTGTGAGCCTGCCTCTTTGTTATTAAATTCAATATAATTTCAGATTTTTCTATAACTTTTCTTCTGGTTAACTTAGAAAGTGAGCTATTATTGTTACAGGTTAGTTTTCTAAACTACAAAAAAGCAACTGTTAGGGATGCTCAAATATGAAAAATTGGACTGATATTGATATCTGATAGTAACATTGGTATTATGCCAGATTTACCAATATTTCATTTTATAATTTTTTTTATCCGATTACTCGATTAATCGTAAGAATAATCGATAGATTACTCGATTACTAAAATATTCGTTTACAACAGCCCTACTTATAATGATGAAAAAGTTCAAGTTCCACTGGCAGATTATTTCACTTTTAGCAGCTTGTACATTTTTTAATCAATATTAAATAATTAAACGTAAAACAAGTTCATATATCTTGCAGAAACATTTCCTTCAAGTTAGTTTTGTTTTATTTCATGATATTTGTGTTAGAAATTGGTCCAAACTACTTGGTAATATTTAGTGTTTTTGCAGTGAAGGACCAAATGAGTGGAAATTAAACTCACCATCCGGTCCTCAAATGTTTTCACCATGATCCCATCAGGCAGCGATGTGGCCAGCAGAGCCATTTCCTTCCTCACAGTGCTGAAAAACTTCTTCGCCTCTGCTGGCTGGAACTCCATCTTCTTAAACGAATGAGTGTCTGAGAGAGAAAAAGTTGATCGATCAGGAAGAGAACAAGAAGTTCCTTCTAAAAATCTTCAATGCATTTGGCAGAGTGTTCATCAGAATTTAAAGTTTTCCTTTGAGCGTGTGTTCTTGCATCTTGTTTATATTACTTAAAAATGGTCTCAAAACAGCAATATTGTTGTTTATATATTGCAATAATGTACTTGGTCAGTTCATGCAGCATCTTAAATACTGAATGTCTGTGTAAGGCAGGAGTGTCGAACTCATTTTCATTTTGGGCCAAATCAAAACTGAATGTTCTTAAAGGGCCGGCTGAGCCAGACTACACTGACAAAACCAATTAAACTGTTAAAATGTCATGAAACAGCTGTTCCTCCAGGATTTTGTGATGGTTTTAGTGGTTTTTTGCAATTAAAATCACAGATTTTGTGATGATAATTTGGTAATTATTCAAAGGAATTTTTACAATAAAAATGAAAAAGGAAAACATTTTTCCATTACTTTGAAGGAAGGAAGGAAGGAAGAAAGGAATAAAGAAACAAACAAACAAAGGAAAAGAAAGAAAGAAACAAGGAAAGAACAAAGAAGCATTATTTATTTAAAACAAGCTCCTATATATTGCTGAAAAGTTCAAGTTTTGTCTTCAGAGTTGGATAGTAACTAGTTACATTTACTTGAGTAACTTAAGAAAAAGTACTTTCAGGAGTATTTTTACTAGGCTGTACTTTTTACTTTTACTTGCATCACTACTCTTTAGTAAAAATGTATTGATTTTCTACCCACTGAAAGAAAAACAAACATGTTTTAGCCAAAAATTCACCAGACACAGAGACACACCTGCAGTTTTGGTTAAAGGTTAATTGGTGATCGGCCAGAAAACTGCAATCGGTTCCTTATCAGAGGAAACAAAGGAGGATCTCTGAAGGTGGGGTGCTGGATCTCTCACCTGGTGCCCACTCCAGCACTGAGAACACTTCTCCCTTGGCACTGGTGAACGTCACGCCGGGCTTCCCTCCGCTCTGCTGGCACAGGACCGGAGTGTCGCTCAGGAACTCGCTGGGCCACTCCTGCCCCCCCACCGGCGTCTGCGGCTCCTGCTGCAGCTTTTCTTCTCCGCTCCTCTCGGCCTGAGGAGCAGCAGAAGCTGAAAACACCTCCACACATCCGGCGATGTCACAGCGACGGCGACGCTCACCTCCAGTCCGGTGCCTCCGCTCCCCACCGCCTCCATCTTCTCCTCCTCCACGATGGCGACGTTGTCCAGCGTCTTCCTCAGGTTCTCGTGGAGCTTCTTGATATCGTCCAGGAAGCGTTTCTCCTTGGTGGGTTTCTCAGGTGCCGCCGGCGACAGAGAGCTCGCCACGTTGGCGGCGGAGGCCGGCTCGGATGAGGTCGGGGAGGTCGGCGAGCCGCCTGTCCAGAGCTGCTCCACCGTCATGTTCTTCAGGCTCTCCAGGATCTTCAGCGCTTCCTTCAGCTCTCTGAAGCCTCGGGAGGCGCCGTCCTTGTTGGGCTTCTCTGCTCCGTTTACGGTTCCTCCTGGAGTCGTTACTGCGGGACGAATGTTACAGAAAAAAAACGGCAAAATGATACAACCAGCAGAGATCTAGCCACCAAAGAGGTTCCAGTTCTCATTATACTTCCATGAACAGGTTAGGACAGATCAATGGGCTGAAACAAAACATTTTCATCACATTTTTTGCTCGGCATCATTCTTAGATAATGAGATTTTGAGCTCCTTCCTGTTTTAGGGCGTCACGTCGATTTAAATCAATAACCTTCTGCTGGCCACGCCCCCAACTCCACGTTTACACTCACACGTAAAAATGGCTGCAAACAGATGCGCAATTGTACAACCGTGCATCTCTGAAAAGCAGAAGTGGAGCCTCCTGCACAACCAACAAGAATACAGCAAGTGGTAAATCAGTTGACGATTCAATAATAGATTCATGATGATTAATTTGATTAATTGTTTTAGCCTTTGATGGCAAAAACAAATTACTCCTAACATTCTCCACAGTTGTAACAAAGGTCTAATCTAATCCAGCAGACTAGGATACCACAAACAGAAACATGGCCGCCGCTCCCCACCTCCTCCAGACGTGGGACTGCCCACAGACGCCTCCCCTTCCTCTCCCGGCGCTCCCTTGGTGGGACTCGTCACCTCGGCCTTGCTGCCCTCTTGTGGTGGGATGATGAACAGCGCGGACCCGGTTGGCGTGGGGGTGGGCGTCACCGTGTAGGTGGCGTTGGAGTTGTTGGCGTGGCTGTCGTCCTCGGTGGTGACGCCGTTGTCCGTCTCCCAGCTGTCGCTCTCGTCCTCCCACTCCTCCGTGGACAGGACGCTGCTCGTCTCCTCCACAGAGTCGTAGTCCGTCTCCTCGATCTCAGACTCCACGTTGTAGAGGTGCTGAGAGGGAAAACATCAGACTGTGAGTGAAGCAGATCTTGCTGAATGAATCCAGGTTTAAAATGTGAATTTTTACTTGTGGCAGGACGATGGTTTTAGAGTTGTCGGCCCAAACAACCTCCACTTTACTGCTCACATCCACCCGGGACACCTGACCCACTGACGTCTGCAGACAGAGCAATTTGTGCATCAAGATTTGAATTAAACTGAAATAAATGAACTTTATGACAATATTCCAACTTACTGAGGCTCACCTGAACAGAACCTGCATTAGTAAGATCCAGTTTTAGACTAGTTAGCATCATGCCAACACTGACATGAGCCTCGCTGTCTGAATAACACAGTTGGATGATTTTACTTCCATACAATACGGATTGATCTAGTCCAAGTAGAGACGTTTTTACCTCATTCTCGCAGTCGTTCTGTCCGTTCTCAGAGTTCCATATCCTGATGACGATGTCCGCCGTGCGGAAGTGGAAATCTGGATGATCTGCGATGTCGTACACACTGACATCCTCCTCCACACCAATGACCTAAAACAAGAGGAAAAGATTATTTGTTTCTGTTTCAGGCAGATTTCTTTTACAACAGCAGCTGTGTTTCCATTAGAAGTGTGTGGGAATCTTTGCCAGTTGAGAAAACACAATTTCTTAATTGTGGTGTTTCCATTAAGTCAGAAATGCAATTAAAGTCTCACGTGAATAAGCTTGTTGCTATAAGTTATTAAAGATTGCAGCAGTGACGAACATAAACAGCTACATTAAATATATTCATATTTCTGACATGGTGCTAAAACTCATCATCTATCAGAAGAAACATCTGGGTTTTATTCAGGTGTTGGAGCAACAAACCGCTAACAGGAGCGGCTACGTCTGCAGCGTTTTGGGGAAAATATCAGCGATTTTACAGAAGAGCTTTGGATTCAACACGTTCAAATAAAACAACTTTTTATGTATTGGGCGATGCTGGGAGAGCTCTGATGGAGCCAGCTGCATACTGTCAAAAAGAACAAAAAACCAACTGTTGTAAAGAAAATTTAGTTCTTAGTAACTTAACTTAAAACATTTTTTTAAATCCTGTCATCTTTTTTGTGATTTTTGCCACTTCTAACATCCAACTGTTGATCACGTGACTCCATGCAAAATAAAAGTTTTTTTAATAGCAGTTTTGTAAAATACATCTATTTTGATACAACTGGAAAACCACCACAGACCCTTTATGGCATCGATTATGATCCTTTATGTCGAGATTTTTTTTCCAAAGTGTTTTGGATTTTCTTAAGATGGGGGGGGGGGATTGCAAAAATGTTTTTTTTCTAGGTTATGAGTCGTAATTTTCTACAAGTACAAAGTTATTTGGAAAATACAGCAGTAGATTTAGTCTTTAGGGTTACTTGATGTCACAATATTTTTTTTACCAGCAGTCCTCTAAAGTAGAAGAAGGGACTGAATACTCCTAAGTTGCTTTTTCATCTGTCGGCCATATTGGATTTAACAAAATTTTCTTGCACTTGCAGTGGATGGCCAGTAGTGGGCAGTGTGTGGTATGATGCACTAGTGTCCACTTCAGTGGTCTGTGTGCATTTATAACTTAAAGATCCATCAGAAACACAAGAAAATGGCTTTTAGATGGCTGTTGTCTGCACTGCATGCAGAAAAAGGTTAACTGACAAACCAGTTTTTTTCTAAATTGTTGCGTTTCCATTAAGTGAATTTATTTTTGTGCTTTCACTTTGTGCAGTTTATGGGTGACAGAAACGCAGCTAGCGTCATTAGCTCTGACTTACCTCGACGTCGTCACCTGTGGAGTTCAGTTTGATCCACCTGACGACACACGTTCTGCCTTTATGGTCACCGGACTGGATCACGCCGTACACACCCGGATCCTGCAGCGCTTGGGCTGAACACACACACAGAGCCAGTTCAAATAAAACACAGAGACAGTAATAATATACATGAAAAAAAACCTTTCCTAAATTGCATTGTTGCAAACAAAACATTCTTTTTTGTAATGATGGCCTCATGTGGATAAAATGACCCAGAATGTTCATAAATTCGGCAGCAATAATGAATTGCTTGGTTTGTTAGAACTAAATCCAGAAACAAAACCACAAGCACAGCAGCAACATTTCCTACTACTTACACTTGAACCCAAACTACACTCAGAAATATAGCTTCAACACAACAGATTAACTATTATTTCATCAGTCAAATCAAATCAGGTTTTATTTGTATCGTGCCAAATTACTTCAATATTAAATAGTCTGTTTTCAGCTGAACAAATTGAGAATTGTCCTGCTTTAGGCTAATTCTGGCACATTTACAGAAATTGTAACTATTGTGCAACATCCACAGCAAATAAAATGTATTTATTTTTCATTGAAGGCAGAGAAACCTGTAACGTTTTAACAGTTTCATAACGGGTCGTTTGAATAACATTAAGGCCCTTTAGGACATTCGTGATGCCAGAAATGAAAATGAGTTTGACATCCCAGCTTGTACTTCAGCAGCTCCTACAGAACATTCGGGTCAGTTATTTGTAAAGTAAAAAGAAAAAATGTGATGTAAAAACAATAAGGTGTACTCAGAGCAACAGGATGCAGACAAAGTCGACTCACGTCGTTTGTCAACCACAAAATCTCCGGGGCAAAACTCGTGGCTGTCCAGGTGCTGGATGGGGATGAGGATGTTGGACCTGATGGCCCTCTCAACCCGTCCATCCTTCCACATCACGTCAGCGGTGGTCTTCGTTGATACAACTTCCACTGCAACCCTGACAGCAAAAAACAGAAAAACAAACAAACAAACAAAAAAAACTTTGCTTTAGAAATGTTGAAAAATGCTTAATTTTCATATTCCCCCTGACATGTTGGGAAGCAGCGAGGAAGGATGTTCAAATTTCAAATTAAAATGTTCAAAAATACTTTATTGATCCCAAAATAAATAAATGTTGTGACTCATTTAACTCATTTAATTGAAACTTTAAGTCAGTGTTTCTGAGGACCACTTAACCCATGAAGCAAACAGTGATGCCACAATGCTCCACAATGTTCACATATGCAACCCGAAATTAAAATATTAGTCTCTTAACGCACTTATTGTTTTCTTTGTTCATCCAAGCTGGTCGTGACAAAATCATGAACAAGTTCAGTTATTTACAGATTCTGCACACAAGAATTTTAATCTTTTCACTTGGAAATTAAAAAATAAGTTGTTCTTTAATACCAAGTGTTGTGTGCATTAATAATATTTTAGGTATATTTATAATTTAGGAGCACAATAAAAGAAAAATAGAGTTGTTTTGCCAAAAACAAAAAAATCCTCTTCTAAACCATGAAATAAAAATCTTTATCTATTCTATTTATTTATTTATAGTAATTAATTAATTTAATCGGTTTTAATAAAATAAAAATACCTGGAGTCCTACCCTTCACAGCTTAAAGCTGTTCAAAAGAATCAAATCCGTCGGGAACGACACAAGAATGCTCTCAGCAGGTATGACTTGCGTTCCTCCGATCATATAATTAATCATGACGTTGTTTTCTTTCCACCGCTATCTTCAGTTTTTCTTTTGAGTGACCCGGTTTTAAGAACCTTGTCCATTATTATTTGGTAACCGTTTGCTAAGCTAGCTGTAGCGTCGCACTTTGAGCTGACGTCACTGCAATTAAACGGTCGTTTACATGCACTACCTTGTGGACCACTAGGTGGCGATACTGTTTTTGTAAGACAGTCTATAATGCACTGTCATCTCCATAGGTTCCACGTTAGCATCAAATGCTAACGTAACGCACGAAACTCATCCCCAGAACAACATTTGTAAGTTGACAAACTGTGTAAATATGCCATTTAGAGTTCTATCTTTATGTTTCTGTGAGAATTTTGACATTTTGTGCAATTCTTTTAGATCGGCATCATTTGGCTCCCCCTCCTCACCTCTTTCTCGCCCGGTGGCGAGTCAGGAGCTGCTGCGAGCGTTGCCTTGGCGACAGGCGTGAAACGATTGATAGTTACTCGGCTTCACAAATGTGCGATTTATTTGCAATGTGGACACAGAGTGAAATGCGGTGAAGGTTGGTGTTGAACGGATGACTGTGTCAGACTGGCTGCAGTGCTGAGGAAGCAGGAGAAGCTAAGCGGCTAATGGCCGCTCTCCTTTCGCTGCTCGCTCAGGACAGACCGTTTCCCCAACGCTGTCGCCATAAAACTCCCCAGTAACACAGAAAATAAGTCGCTAGATTTATTACTTCTTTTAAGTCACAGGAGGAGTCTGAAAAACCAATAAGTATAGCAACAAAATGGACATCAGTGCTTCTTTCATCCTGATCACAGCTTTCAGAGGTTAGCTACACGTTGAGATTATATGCTGCAGTTTAATTTTAGAAAATAAAAATGCAGGTGCGCTCCAGCATGTTTGGACATTGATATAAATCTATTGTTAGAGTCAATAAGATTTCTACCTTCTTTTATGTTGGGATTTATAAATACTCTCATTTCCAAACAAGCATGCAACAAATCCTTGTGTTTCTGCGGTTTGTAACGTTGATCCTTCATGTTTATCTTGCAATGAAATGTGAACCACCCAACAGAAACAAAACTCCTGACTCTTTAGCTCAGCCAAAAACACCTGATCTCTAAAACGAAGCAGGAAAACATCCACTTTCAGAGTGGATGAGGAGATAAAAACGCAGGGGATAAAGATCCAGGCTAACCCACCGGTCTCCACGCTTAAACTCTCGGGAGAACTTGGTCCTCTTCTTTTTGTGCTTCCTCTTCAGGTTGCGGATGGAGAGCGGGATGCTCTTCTTGCGGTTGGTTCCCAGGCCGCCACTCTGAGAGGAGGCGGTGGAGCTGGCTGACGATGTGAGAGAGCTGCACACAGGAAGCGGTAGTTTGGTCATTGACTCACAACCTTTAGCTCATAAGTAAATGAAAAAAATAACACGTTAAAATATTAAAATCCTAATAACGGAAGGTAAAAATTATCTCTTAATGTTTAATTACTTGATTAAGTTTACATAACAGAAATGAAGTGGGATGGATGTAAAGACTTTTAAAGTTTATATTCAGATCTTTCACAGACAATCATTCAAATTTCAGAAAATGAATAGAAAATCTGCAACAAATAACAGATTAAACAAGCCCTGAATTTTTCAATTTGCTTCAGATTCAATGATTTAGATAAAAAAAAATTATCTCTAATTTGATATTTTATCTTGGTTATACATAATAGTTAACTTTTTTCCTGTGTTTTTGCACAAATTATTGAATGAGATGTTTTCAAATGTATGACGTATTAAACAAAAACAAAGCATTTTTAGAGCGTAGTATGCTTTTAATACTCAAAATCTGCCATTTTTATTTATTTAATGCAACTTTTGTTTTTGAATGATATTTGCTGTTTTAGAAGAAAATCTATCCAAGTTATGTTTGGGTAACTCAATTGTTTCTTTTAAACTAAATATTACAATATGTGTCCATTTCAACTTTGATATCTATGAAAACCTTTTTTTGAATTAACTACAATTTCAACTTAATTTGTTCTTTTAATTTATTCCAACTGAAATCCCTTTAAAATGTCTTGTTTTAATAGTTTCCATTGGGTGAAGCCGTTTTTCATCTACTGTAAATCTAACAATTTGGACACATTAGATGAAAAGTCAAATAAATTTTTTTACAACTTATGAGAATCAACGCTGCTTTTTTAAAAAATGTTTCTAGACTCATAATCCAAATTTCTCTTTTCTGGACTCGTATATTTTGGGTTAAAAACTCCCTAAACCAGAGAAACGTGAAGTTTGCTTACATCAAATAAAAACTCACAAACACGTTTTTAAATATATATATCTGCTCAATGCCACAATAATGAGAGAAATAATTTCTGGTGATTTTAACTGAACTAAGAAAAAAATAAGAACATTTCTGTTTTCACCTGTTAATAAATTCAACTCAGCCCTTAAAATGACCATCAGAGCCACCAAATGTTGGTAAACACACCTGGTGTCGTCAGTGTCCTCCGCGCCTTCATCATCTGCATCCTGCTCTCCGTGTTCAGCCGCGTTGTCGTTGGCACTCTTTGGATCCGCCGGGTTCTGGCCCGGCGTCACCGGGCCGTTGTTGAGATGGGACGAGTCGGTCTGCTCTGACTTGTGGTCACCTGGTGGAAAGCAGAGAGAGTAATGATTCAATCAGTGAATACGGCGCTTTTTGTGACTCATCTGTGGATGTTTGATGATACCTTGAAGGTCGGCATGTTCCGTTTTCCTTCCAGACTCCTTTTTGAAAACTCTTTTTAGCTGCAGCAGGAAAATAAACCGGGAGTTTGCGTTATAAAACCACTTTTGATTTTCACAATAAAAGCATTTACTATAGAATAAAACAACTATTTTACCAGTTTATCTGTTAAATTGGGCTAAACTAAATGATGCACATCCACTCAGCGAAAGTTCATTTAGTCAGATGTGACTTGGTTTCCTAATTTAACAATTTCAAATTATAATTGGTGTTTTTTGTTTTTAGGGCTGTCAATATTAATGCAAGCGATTAAGCAAAAAATATTTAATGCATTAATATTACAGATTAATCACACTACTTTGATCTAAAAGCCTTTCTCCGGCGGAGGGTTCAAAGCAGCACGTTACACGGCCCTGTGCTGCGGTCAACAATGCAGCGTCGCAAACATGAGAGAAAAGATGACGGAGGAAAATATCTGAATAATTTCACTTTAAATAAACACAGTGATGGAAGTCCTGATAAAATAGTGCAACAATAAATTATCCTTCCACAGTTAGTTTACAGTTCACTTTTCTAAATTAACGTTTAAAACAAAATCACTTTTTTTTTAAAAATCTTCCTCAATATGAAAACCTGTAAAACAAACATTTTTATATGCAAATTTGTATGTTTATAAAAATGTTTTTTCAAGCTTACAAAGTTGAACATAGTAATTAATTCAAAAATACTTTATTGATCTTGAAGAAAATTAAATGTTGATATAAGATTAAATGTTGATATAAGTCATATCAACAGAAACTCTTCAAAGAGTTATTGTAGATAGTAATGGCTAGTGGAAGGAAATACCTTCTGTAGCAGTCTGTATTACAGCAAATTTGAAGAAGCCTCTGACTGAAGACATTAAGATCGTCTAATGAGGAGGATTAAGATTAAGATGATTAATTGGGATTAATCAAAGCCAGAGATGGGAAGAGTAACTAAAATTTTGACTCAAGTAAAAAGTAGCCATCTAAGAAATTACTAAAGTAAGAGTAAAAATTATTAATTGATCATTTGATTAACTTGTCAAATTATCAAATTACATCATAAGACGGACCTATATATATATATATATATATATATATATATATATAAAAATTCAGGCAAAAGAGGGTCTGGATAATTTGGATAATTTTTAGTTACATTTTTAGTTAAAACATGTTTGTTCTTAATTCAGTGGGTAGAAAATCCAGAAGTATTACAAAAGTAATAGTAGAAATACTTTGTAATAAATTAAAAAGTACAGTGTAGTAAAAATACTCCTAAAAGTAAATTTTTCCAAAAGTTACTTAAGTGAATGTAACTGAATAAATGTAACTGGTTAGAAGCCAACTCTGATCACAGATGATCAATCTGATTAGGTGTTTTAATCAACACCAAGAGAGGATTTGATGCTTTACAGCCGCTGAACACACAGGTAAAAAGCTTAACTGCACCTTTCTGGCGATCGGGTCCTCTGGTAGAAAATGGGCCCCTTCGGGTCCGTCACAGGTCATGCATGTGGCGCTGCCTTTGGCAGGGATGATGTACAGGGCTCTTTCTCCCAGCTCCCTCTGGGTGTGGTCATAGTATCCCAAACGCCTCACCCTGCAACCAATCACAGGACGGCTTTGCTCAAATGCGACAATCACGCATGAGAAACGGCTGTTCAATGGAACGATGTTTACACACGAGTTCTTTTAAATCTAGACTAAAAACCACCCGTTTAGAGTTGATTTTGAAACATACACTTTCTGATGTGTAATGATGTTTATACTTGACAAAATGTGGAGCTTCAGTTGTTTCCTTTGTGTTCTATGACTTTGTATTTTTGTGTTTTTATGACATAAAGCACTTTGAAATGCATTTTTGCTGAAATGTGCTATACAGATAAACTTGACTGATATACACTAAAAATTAATCCCTCAAATCATTAATGCTGTTGTCTTGTGTCACTTGGTCCAGTACTTCAGAAAAATATTTAGGGCTCGAATGATTCGAATACATTGATTATTAAAATTCCTTGTGGAAAATGCATCTGCCTCGAAAATTGTGTTTTATTTAGCGTTATTGTTATTTGTGTTGGGCAGCGCTCTCACTCCTGCCTGCAAGTTGTTGCTAAGTTATTATATAAATCAATCACATTTATTTGCATAGCATATTTCAGCAACAAGGCAGTTCAAAGCGCATTACATCATAAAAAGACAAAAAATACAAAATTGCATAAAGTGTGATAATTACGCATTTATGAATTAATGTGCTCTGTCTCTAATATTATATTAAGTGTGTATAACTGGTTTTGTAATAAATGTTGTTTTTATGATCTGGAACCAGGAAGAGCAGCCAGTGTTACACCAACGGCAAATGTTGATCCAAACAAACGCATAAAGCCCACGTCTCCTTAAAGCTCATCAAATCTGACAGGAAGTTCAGCAGGAAGCGTAAACCGTCCAGGCGTCCCATGTAGGAGCGAGGGGGCGGACGCAGACGCTATGTGAAGAGAAGGACTGACTGACCTGTGGAGATTTTCCTGTGTGATGGTGGAGGGAGGTGGATACACGCTGTCAGAGCCTTTCGGAGAGTAGCTCTTGGTGATCCACGTCACTTTCAGCTCCACGACTTTCACCTGACAGAAGCGCAAAACTCCAGGATTTATAACAACCAAACATGCAGAAACACATGGAGATACATTTAAGATGTCTGCTGATTTCTGGTCACCCTCTCACCTCTTCCACCACCACTCTGAACTTGCACTTCCTGCTTAGGACAGGTTTGACCCCCGACAGCCACTGTACGTTAGAGAAGACCTTAGCGGGTCCAATCAGAACCTGGCCCGGGTAGAAACCGTACGCCTCGTCGAAAAACAAACCCTGAAGAAGAAACAGCAATAACATGAACAAATGTCGAACATTCACCATGTTACAGTAAATTTTATTAGGTTTACAAAACAGCATTTTTTAATTTGTCAACATTTTCAGGAAATGTGAAACAAAACAAAAAAAATCTTAATTTTAAGACAAAAGAGGCAAGGAAATAAAGCCGTTTGTCTTTTTCTTCTCAAACTTATTAAATAAATCCTAGAGCAGTGGATTTCATTTTGGCGCATTAGATTAATTACTGCTACAATTAATTATCCAGCAAAATTTATTATTGAAAAAAAAAACTGCTTCCTTTTTTTTGGCTCATCTTAAAATAAAGAATTGTTTTTTTTTTGTTTTGTTTTTTTTCACATTTCCTGAAAATGCTGATAAACTGATTCCAGTTTCTGCAGTTCTTACTGACCAAAAGCAGAAAAAGCTTTGTCTGATTTAATGTCAGACAGTGAGAATAAAAGGTCTGCCTCCAGCTGCTCATTAATGGCATCAACTAAGATGAATTTAAAAGAAAAAGTCGTAAATTTCAGTGCATGCGAGCAGCTATTTTTAATCAGAGTTTCCAGACAGGTTAAATTTCCGGCCCTTATTTTAAATTAATTATTCATATTATGACCCAAATAATTTCAAATAAGCAGATGAATTGAGAGTTAAAAATACTGCTCAGAAAACACAACTATAGAAACAGAGCTCTTCTTATTTTCTACTTTAGGAACATTAATAAAAATAGAGCTGCTTGCATGCACTGATTTAAAGCTCCTTTTAGCAACGTCTTTAGCTCAGGAGAAACTGAATCTACGCGTTTATAAACCTCCAAGACAAAATAAAGTAAACAAAGGTGACAGAAAAGCTCACGGCTACATACCGAGTCGCTGACATGTGGACAGACGTCGTAAAGCTTGGCGCCGTCTTCGACGCTCATGGAGCATCTGCAGGGAAGCAGAGAGACGGAGCTGAAGCTCAACTGATGTGGCACTCGTGAATCCGACTTAATTTGCTCGCACGTTCTGAGAGACAGACACGCGGTCGCACTGCGCTCCAACGTCACGCTCATGCAGGCGCAGGCAGCCTACCTGGCTCCATTGGAGAGCTTGAGGATGATGTGATTGGTCAGGTCGTAGACTTTACCCAGCCAGAAGTCATAAGCGATGTAGTCGCCGTACATAAAAGACTGGAAGAAACAAACGCAGTCGGTTTTTCATGAGGTGTCGAACTCATTTTCATTCTGGGTCATATCAAGACCAAAGGGACGGTTGTTCCAGAATGTACTGATAAAACCTAATAAACTGATAAAATATGAATAAAGCACTTCTGAAAATTAGATAAACATCTTCTCACACTGATGAGTCTCGAAGGATTTTGCAAATGTTTTCATGAATTTTTTTCCTATCAAAATTGCATAATTTGTGTTGCTAATTTACAAATATTTTCAAGGAATTTTGTGATATTTGCACACCAAAATTTCCACCAAAAATCCAGGAAAGCTAAGATTTCTGACCTTGAAAAGTAAAAAAAAAAAAAAAAAATGGAGATTGATCTCAGAAATGTTCTAGTAATGGAAATTTCAGAGTTTTTCTCTAGAATGTTTTCTCCAAACATTTCCTACTTTTTCCCTAAACATTTATTGAAATTAATCTTAAATTTTCTGTTTTTTTTTCTAGAAAATATCTGAAACTCAGACGTTTTTGTTTTTCTCAAAAATTTCTGAGAATCTTTTTTTTCTAACAAACTTTTGACTTTAGAATCTCATAAATGTCCTCGTCTTTTTTTTTAATTAATCTAAAACAAATTCAGATTTTTTCTAGATTTTCAAAAAATAATTATTCACTTTTTTCCCCCCACAAATTTCTGAGATTTATCTAAAAACTTGAGTTTTTTCCCATACATTTTTTGACTTTTCCTTGTTTTTTCCAGAAGATTTCTGAGATTCTTTGGCAGAAATTTACTCCTCCATTTTTTCCCATAGAACAGCCCTGATACTCTGTCCAATGTATGATAGCAAATGTGACTTTTTGTTACTGTAAAACTAAATCATCTTTCTTAATCCACTTTAAAAATAGTATTATGATGCACATAAATCCAAGGTTTTTCTATAAAAACTACTGTTTGTTTTTTTCACCTGGTTTTATGAATCTAAATTGACCAGAACAATAATAAAAAAGAACAAGAGTATTAGAATAACAAAGGACAGATAAGTATGAATGAGATTTAAGTATTACAGAGAAGTTAATACTCTCTTACCCAGATGTGCTGCAGGTCTTTGCTGTTTACTGGGTAAAGAACGCAATTTGTTCCCACAAACTTCACAGCACACTCGATGTCAATGTTGGTCACAATACCACACTGGTTGTCCTGAAATAAAACAAAACAGAAACATGTTGATGGTATGAAATTATTCCCAATTCTGCTACAAACTGACTTTTAGGGTTTTTTGTGCCTAAAAGGATATAAAATGGTTCAGATAGGCCATAAATGCTACACATTAGAATAATAAAACTCACAATAAAGTGCATTAATTGGGGGACAGAAAATGTGACTCCATTTTTTAAGTAAAAGGCCATTTCACAGCTTAATGCAGCGCTATTGCTCAGGCTGTTGAATAAAACAAAGAAAGACCCTCTGCTCTCCTGGAAGCGGCTTGTCCCAATAATATTCCAGTCATGTTCAGCAAATGGAGCTCTGAACTGTGTCATGACTCATAAATAGAGGGAGCTAATTGAAAAAAAGCGCTAAAATGACAGAAAGGAAGAAGTGCAGGAAGTATGCAATTAAAAAAAGGATTTCACTTACAGCAGAATTGTTCCTACGCACGATGTCTCTAATGACAATAGATCGGTCTTCAAGTTTCAGCTGGAGAAAGAGAGAAAAACGGAAGATGGTTAGCAAAGCAGCTTCAGAAAGAAACTGCAGTGTCGGTGCAAAACCGGATCAGTACCGTCCCATAGAAACGACATAAGAACTAAAATTATCAGTGGAGAATAATTCATTGTAGTTTCTGTAGAAATATTTCCTTTATAACAGCATCCATATGCAACATTTGGTGACCTCTGACAGCAGCTCAACAATTTCCTCTGCAGGAAACACATTTTGATGACCCAACAACTAGAGAAGTGAAAACATATGTATTCATTTAACAGTTATTGAACCAGCATCTTACCGTTTTTTAATGCACTTTTAGACATTTTGAAGAGTTAAACATGAAATAACAACCAGGTTCATAGCGGGAGATTGTGCAAACTTTCCTCATATATGAAGTTGCACTCCAGAACAGAAGGGGGCGTTAGCCAACAGATGCCCCTGCATTAGCTGGGGCATCTGTTGGCATTTAAATATTATATTAACAGTTTTACCCTTCGCTTTGGTTGAGGTGATATGCTGCATAACATTTAGGTCTCTGCAGGACAATGTAACTTATCACTTATGGTTCCACACATCTCAACGATAAATTGTTAATTAAATAAATAAAAGAGCAAAACTAAAACGGTAACTATATTGCTCCTTAATAGTCTTTTGTTTAACAAGAAGCTCCCAACTATCTACTTCCATTTACGGTGGATGGAGGCCTGCAGACATTTTTCATTTTGCACCTTTTCCCCAGATTTGTGCCTTGAGAGATTCCCGTCTGTTTGACGTCAGGCTTGGTTTGCTCTTTGACACGCACCGTCCGCTGTGGGAGATTATTTAGACAGGTGTGTGCCTTTCTAGATCCTGTCCAATCTACCGAATTCACTACAGGTTGATGAAAACGAATCTGTAGAAACATCTGAAGGATGAACAGTGGAAACGTGATTCAACTGAACTCAATTTTGAGCCTCATAGCTCACTTTTATTTATGACATTTTCAGAAAACAAGCTTTTAATTAACAATGTGATTGTTTCTAAAATGAGGTGTGGGCATTTATCATGTTGTTTCTCATTTATTGTGATAAATTTCTTATGGTCAGAACGATACATAACAATTAATGATGTTTAAATGCCCCTAAACCTGTCCATATTGTCACGAATGTTATGCTTTCCATTTCTCATTGTTTGTTCACTGAAAGCATTAAGGAATACCAATAAATTTGAAAATGCAGGTACTGTGTGAAGTTTAATTACACCAATAACTTTTTATTATGCGACTGGTGTCCGAAAGAACCACAATATAAATGTTTTTCAAGAGTATCATTTGTGTTTGTGAGGCTATAATTACCTAAAAAAAGATGTTGTAAATACTTCTTATTAGAGATACACAATATATCGGCAACAACATCGGTATCGGCAGATATTAGTAATTTTTTAACACATCGATGTCCTCTCGATAAATAAAACTGGGCCGATATAAACAACTGATATTTATTTTTATCAGTTTCTGGTGGAGGGAGGGGTTTCCCCACAGGTGTCAAAATGGTAATGAAATATATGTAATATTGGTAAATAGCAATGTTAATATCAGATATCAACATCAGCCGTTCTTCTTATGACTTTTATTGTTATCACAATATCACTGCAAAGTATCATCATTAAACTTTAAGTCAATATCGCCCTAATGATATTATAAAATATGAATTTGTTTAGATTTAGGATTTTTTTCAACCTGTCAGTAAAATGTTTGCATTAGTGAACTAATATAGGTTTGATTTTGTAAACCAAATGTAAAATGATTAAGCAGCTAATTATTTATTTAAAGAAACTGAGCTGGCTAAATAAATTTGCTTTTCTTTTAGGGATAGTGATGTCTCCATCTCCTCCTAGGCAAAACTGAGCCAGTAAAATTTAATCTAGTAAAAATAAAATAAAAATAGGGGATTCCTGACATTATTCACATTGAAGAGCTGGAAAAAAAACATATTCATTGTTTTATAGCTGAACTTCCACTTACAGAAAGGGATTACCACAACACAGGAACTAACCGCACTAATCACAGAAATGCCTGATATTAGCTGCTAACTAATAAAAGAGGCTGCAGACGGTTTTAATTGTGGGCTCTGTAATCATGTTGCCTTTGTTGTGAATCATCAGTGAAGTCCTGTTTAACCGTACAGCTGTGCAGCACCAGCTGGTCTCAGACGCTCAATGTGACGCCGCCTCTTCGCTTCAAACAAAAACGGCCGATCACGGCAGAACAGCTCCTGCAAAATTACATAAACTAAACAGCAGCAGCCTTTTCCAGTTTCACATAATAAATTTGACACATTTTGGTAAACAATAAATATCTTGTGATATAATGCTGATTACATTTCAGGTGAGAAAAAAAGTTATTGAGCATTAATTTATCTTGTAAAGGAGTTGATGAGATGTAATTATTTTTGGTTTATTTGTTGATTTCACTTTATTTGTACATTTTCATTGATGCAGGGAAGACAGAGCTCTATAATACTGAGCTGTTTTAAAGAAATCATTATTTTTATTTCACTTTAAAGCATGTTAATCTTGACAATTCAATTCTTAATTTATCAAGAATACAGAAACAAAGAAAATTATTGTTGTTTACTGTTCTTAAAAGTAAACCTGAATCGGATCAAATCCGTACCTTTTGGACAGAGTTTTCAAAAATGGATTAAAGTCTCGGTAATCAGTGAACCTCAAACTGACTCACATAAATCTAAGTGTTTCATACCTGGAGTTGGCCAGTATGGCTTAAAAATAAAATCTCAGATTTTTACACAGCAAATCGGATCTCGGTATATAAAAAATGTCTCCCTTTATTTTCCTAAACGGGACACATCATGAAAAATCCACTTTTTTAGCCCTTAAATCCATTTTATTGTGCACTTTGAGTCTGTCGGAGTGCAGAAAAGTTGGATTTAGTCTCTACTGGTGCTGCTGAGATGTATTTAGATTCTGTTTGGGTCATATTTTTCAATATTTAGTTCTCTACATTTCAAATCCAGTTTTTTTTAATAATAACACCAAAGTATTTGCTTTTTTTAGCAGCAGAACTGTTAAGAAAGGTCATTAAATTCCAGCTAAACAATTTTGCAACTCCACCATTTTTATTTCTTGCAACAATTGTTTTAATCCAAGTTCAAAACAGCAGAAATGACCAGTGAATAAGTCAAAATGTTGGGGTTATGTGTGTTAACCCACATAATCTTTTACACTATTAACCAGCATCATTTTACTGAACAAAGATGACTTTTCCCACTGATGTGGGAAAATTTATAAGAAAAATAAAATGCATTCAGGCACTTTGAAGACCAAAAAGGATTTCCTGAAACTCTAGTAACAAAACTCTCAAAAATGAAATCTTCTTGAACAGCAAACTTTATTAGTTGATGAAATTAATTTATCTCCCAGCCCAAATAATTCCCAATAAGTCACCTGGCCGTCTTAAAGACATAAGTTTGAACAGAAATATCCCAGACAATATTATGATCATATTATAAATGAAATGATTGAAAAAGGACGAACAACCTGATAAAGAAGCCTGGTTCTGTTCTGGGGACGACTGTGGAAACCTGGCGATGCAAAGAATGATTCTTCACAAAATCAAGAAAAGTATGAACAATGCTGACCACAGACAAACTCAGTCTCTCTTCAGTCAGAGGCTTCTTCAAATTTGCTGTAACACGGACAGCTACAAGAGATCTTTCCTGCCAACAGCCATCACTACAGTAACTGTTTGAAGAATTTCAATTAAAATGAGTTACAGCAACATTTAATTTCCCTTTGGGTTCAATAAAGTATTTTCAAATTTGAATGTAAGATCATACACCAAAACCAAGTTTCTGTGAACCGAGACAAGCGAGAAATATCACCTCAGCTTATTCAGACAGCACAACGTGAACAATATTCGAGTAAATTGGGTCACTGAGGAGCACTGCGGCAGACGCAGAACAAAGTTAATCTAAAATAAACGAATAAATCAAATATGATGTGTCTTTAAACATTCCTCTCTACCTGTGAGAGAAGCTTCAGGACCAGATGCTCTGCTTCCATGAACAAGCAAACACAGACAAGAAGGAAGCAGAGGAAGAGGCTGTGAGGAAGAGGAGCTGCTTAATGTTAAATATTCAACGGCAGGGTGAGGCTGTTTTCCATGAATTTCACCAGACTGAGGAAACAGGATCATAATATTGGGTGAGCGGAGAGGAAGGCGGCTGAATAAACCAGAGAAGCACAATGAAAAATGAGGAATCAAGGAACCAATTACAACTGAAGTTATTACCGACTAATTGTTAGAAGATACGACTACATGGTGAATCAATAACTGGAGGACAAAATGTAATTTATTAAACATTGCTGGGACTTTGAAAATAGGAAATAAGTTGTAATTTTAGAAAAATTAGAACATTTTAAATGTTTAGTTCTAAATAACAGAAGTAGGCCCGTCACGATGATAAATTTTACTTGA
Source organism: Poecilia mexicana (assembly GCF_051168715.1). Taxonomy (NCBI): domain Eukaryota; kingdom Metazoa; phylum Chordata; class Actinopteri; order Cyprinodontiformes; family Poeciliidae; genus Poecilia; species Poecilia mexicana. Next base: position 16,956,435 of record NW_028263370.1, on the reverse strand, counting down.
CGACAGATTGTCCCAGAAGTTATTGCAATAAACAATAATGTTGTTGTTTTGAGACCATTTTCAAGTAACATAGCATAATAATGCAAAAACACATTTTCAAAGATAGATAAATTTTAAATTCGAATGATCTGGAAGACATTTTAAATATCCAAAATAAATAAACAAAACAGAAACAACAAATAAAATTAATAATGAAGTCTCTAAAAAAAATGTCCTTCAAAAAAGGGCTAGATGAGACCAAAGCACCAGACTGAAGACCAGTTTTGGTCAGAAAAGAGGAAAAAGAGAAAAACGATCAATAATGCAAATGGAAATTATTGAGCCTGTTTTAATTTACCATACAATTAATTGATTTATTGTTTATTGTGACAGGCCAAGACTTGGATGCAATTTGCATGTATTGGTTCAGGGATAGCATTTGTTGGTGGATGCGATGCAGCCGATGCCAGGAGTGTTTGGGTCGAGATGACCGGACCTTCAAAGTGTTTAGAAATACTAACACTTCTGTAAGGCAACGCTCCCGCTGTTACGCCGTGAAAACACAGAACTGCAAACTAAAACACGCCTCAGTTCTTGGCAGTAACTCTGATTTGTCATTGTAACCCAATAACACTGACTTCTGGGAGCAGAAGACTGCGTGTGCGTGTGTGTGTGTGTGTGTGTACAGAGGATCCAATCGATCAGTCGCCATGTTCTCTTGTAATCTGTTGAACAACAGACGACCTTTCTCTCAAGTCTCCACTGCTTGACACCTCAGCACACACACACACACTTACACACACACTCACACCGACTTCCCTGCAAGACTGTCTAAACCTTTTAGCTGAGAGAAGCACCAACACTTGGAGCTCTTCTTCATTAATATTCTTTCAATGCATCATGCTGCATTGCGCTACTATAGTAACACATTTCCTCACCTTCAGACAGGCAGTGTTGAAATCGGCTGCATTTAGCCTCTCTCTGAAAGTCAAGAACAGTCTGATAGAGCAAACATTTGGCCTTTGAGCAACGTGAACAGCAGAACTGTCCTATTAAACCGTTACTATAAAGAGAAAGAGCCAGTTGGAAGTAACCAAAGCCTAGAAATTGTAACTTTAGGCATTTCCTAAACTAATATTTACCACCTACTCTTTCACTCTGTTCACATTCATTACTAGATTTTATTAAGGAACTGTATTAGTTTGCTTGAATCACCTCATGTAACTAGCATGACAAAAGGTTTCAAGGTTATAAACAAATCAGTCATCAAACCAATATAATTTATGGTTCTTCCTGAGCAATAAGATTTATTTAGGATCAACATTAAATTGCTAATAAAAACAGCAGTTAAAAATTCCTACGTTCCTGTATGAGTGAGTATTCATACATGGAAGGTCCTTTGGTCCTCTTCTTTGGTTCAGACCAAAAGTGAAAAACAGCAGCAAACTGTTTAGTAATGGACACCACCGTCTATGGATTGAATTTAAAATAATGGAAGTCGACAGCATTGTCACCAGTTCATAATAAGACAAAAAGAAGGAAAGCACAACTAGCAATGGCGTTTCGTGGAGAATTAACTGCTACGTCTGTCGAGAAATGATAGTTTTCATCCATCGTTTATGTGCAGATTAACCATGTTTGGCTTCTTCTGGTGCAGAATTATGATGCACGTCTGACGTTAACGATGTAAAAGTCAGATAAAATGTGACACGACCTGGTTATCTGGTTCTGTACTACCTGCAGATACTTTGAAAACAATTGGATACGTAACTGATTTTGCATCACATACAGGACTGGATAATAAATCAATAACAATATAACTTGTGACAGACATGTGATCAGTATCAATACATAATACGTCTGAAAATTTCACTGAACTTTCACCGCGAGATAATGAAGGTTGGTGGAATAAACTAACTCACTCGCTCTTTGGTTACCTAGCAACTGAGCCATTCTTTGGTTACCTAGCAACAACCTGTTTAGTAAGTTGCGCAGCAGCAGTTTCAGATTTCACCACCAAGCCTCATAACTACTTAAAAATAAAAAACAACAAGGTGAAATGGAAAACTGGATAAATCAGCAAAGCTCATGGACTAGTTTGGGAGTATTTCAGATATTAAAAGCAAACCAATAATTATGTATAACAATTGATATGAAATATTTGTCAATCATATTGTCCATCCATATATTTAAGCGGCACAAATCGGATTTACGGCGGGTGAATGGATCAGAATTGGGCCATTCCAAATCCTGTGAAAAAGTTGAATATGGACAAAATATATGCAGAAGAAGAAAAACTGAATTTGGGTCGCATTTGTCTGATGTGTAAAGACAGACAGAGGATCAATTTTATAGGAACGTCCTACGCTCATGCAACACAGGAGCATGCACTTCAGGGAGACGAGTCATCACATGGCACTGAACAACCAATTAGAGGGGAACTAAGGGCAAAACGAACGCCATGTCACACTGGGCTTCTATATTTAAAACGTAAACTGATCTTTTAGCCGGAATATCCTTTAATAACCCAAAATGTCATGTTTAACATTACAACTTCTCTAAAACACTTACAAAATTAATTACAAATAAAGTTGAACTCATTATCAATATCTATCACATGCTTGTTTATAAAGATGGCACTCACACAATATCAAACTCTTTAATAACTGGGGTAGTAACTTGAACTGAGAAACAAAGGATAAAGAGAGTTTGGCTGTTCATGTCAAGGAGAGGATGATGAAGTAAGCACCACGGACAGCTAACACCTGGAACCCATTACTGTGTAATAATGAAACAACTGTTTTAGTCAGGCCTTGATGAGGAAGAAGGTGGGCAGCCATGATGTTGTGGCCTCTGACATGTAAAAACAGGAGAGTGTTTGGCATTTGGTTTGAGATGAAAACTTGCACGTCTGCTTTTCCAACCCAGCTGATAACATAGAAGGAACCAGATTGATCACAAGAACTGAGACCAGGATTTGTCTTTGTCTTCCCAATCTAATTTACATAAGTCGTTATTCAGGTGCAGCACAATGAGGAAGGAGAAAGAGACTGCAGCAAACTGCAGCTTGAGGCCACGCCTGCCTGTTGGCTCAGGCGGTTTTCCACTCATGGCTCACTTGTCATTCACTCTCATCTTCAGAACATGAAGAAATCCGAGCCATGGAAGTAAAAAGCAGCACAGACTAAGTCAGTATTTTAAAGGGAAGAAGCTGCATTGCACTGCACACACATTTAAACATCCTCGGTGTGTTTCTCTACTAGGAATGTCCCACTTAGGATATTTTAATATGTTGTCCCTGATACTGATCCAGGTCGTTTAAGATTAGTCATCTGCTGATAGAGTCCCAGTCTGACACTGCAGTCTCTCTCATCTGTTCCTCCAGAACAGAACAGATATTTCATCCTGACCAGAGTTGGTCCAGGATCAAAAAGCTGCTCCAACATGGGGTAGACAGAGTTAGGAAAACCACCAACTCACACACACACACACACACACACACAACGTGTGTGAGTCAATATTTGCAAATTCACATCCATGCATGTCTGCTCTGTACTGCATATAAATATTTCCTTTTGCTCTCTGAACAGAATACAAAAAACTTTAAACATAAGTAAAAACAGACGAGATCAATTCCCTTGTATTAAATTACTAGGCCTGAACAGCAAAGCGCTGTGAAGGTCTATTGTAATCATAGTGTTTCTTCTTTTTATTTTGATTATGCTTCCGCCAAATGAATTGGCTTTTTGGGGGCTTTATCATATTCAAAAACTCACCAAACCTGTTCACCTCCTCGCCTGTGGGGGCACTACACAAGGAACTACTCAAGGAAACAGCATGAAAACCTCTAAAGAAGACATTAAGCAAAACTTCCTTCTTCACTAAATGCAATCTAAGAGTGGTGTCAGATTTTAACGGTTGTAGGATTTCTCTTTGGTCTTTGGCAGATGACCATGAGGCATTTCTCCCTCTAGTGCTGGACTCACACATTTGTTTTGCTTGTTTTTTCCCAGAATGCCCCACGATATAGACCATTTCCGGCTTTTGGAGTGGTCTCCAGTCCACTTTACATTCACATGTTGCAAACCTTGCTAGAGTTCACTTTCACCAAACCGTGAGTTTGCTGTTTTGGTCCACATCAGAGTCCAATTGTGCATTCACACCTCCCCAAACAAACCAGACCTTCAAGGCAAACGAACCAGTTTGATTAAAACAGACTAAATGGGGCTGGTATGAATGCACTCTTATTGTTAGTGTGGTTTAAACTTTTACTTCTTCATTGTGAAAAATAAATAACTCTGAACTTCAAGACAGTCAAAGCTGGCTTGATCAGACCAAAACAGGAAACTGAACAGTTGTTGTCACTAATTATAGATGTACTATGACTAGCATCAAGTTTCTCAGCCCTAACAGCCCATTGATTCAGCTCCATGCTAAACCAGCAGCACATCAGCTAATGCAGGACGGCAGAGATGCTTAAAACGTGTTAGCATTCATGTGTTTGGACAGTTTAATTTCCCCTCGTTGCCCTTTGATGTGTGCTGGAAAATGCTGACTCAGTCGACAGCAAGAGAGAGACGAGATGATGGACTAAACGGGAATCAGGAGCAGCTCGGCGTTTCTTTACGATTCCCTACAATGCAATAAGGCCGAAAAGAAGTCTCCTCTTTCAGCTTCGGTCAATAACAGACCAACTGACCAAGCACCGCTGCAATCAAACTGCTGAGAGTGAAGCAGGAAAATAAGAGCAGGACTTACTGTTGGAATCTAGATATAGATCTGGCACAGTAACAGGGCTGCAACTAATGATTATTTTAGTTATCACTTGTTCTGATGATTAACTGGATACAAAACAGCACATTTTGTGAATATTTTTTATACAATGTTCGAAATATATGAAAAGATGCAAATAATGCAGTGACATGCTTGAGTGCATGTTTGTAGCGAAGGACGTGTATGCAAAAAAAAAGAGAAATACTTCTAACATTAGTGTGAAAAGCTCAGCCCTTTCTGCTCAACTTATCAATACAATGTTGGGCTGATCTTTTGATTAATTTCTGGATTTACCAATTAATAACTGGATTTTACTGAGAAGTCGACTGATTTTTTTTTTTAAGTTATTAAACTTGGCTAAATATAGCAAGCATTTTGAAAGAAAGTGACCTAAATCTTGTTTTTATAACTGAGAATAAATTTGAAAAAGAATGTGAAAACTAGATTATTTTCTTAAAGCATAGAAAATGGCCAAGTCCTAGTCAACTGTTGGGTCTACGATGAATAACATCCTTTCCTACAAAGAGAAATAAACAAATCCGGCTACTTTATCTACTTTAATTTTGACCTTATGATTCTGGCCCACGTGACTAAAAGTTTGGACACCCCTGAGACGGGAGGAAAACAAGTAAGCATGCAAATGGAAAAAACTGAGGTCACTTTAATTTATCATGTGATTAACTGATTTATTCCTTATTTCGATAGGTTTAGCTCCCCCATTTACTCACAAACTGCTGTCTGTCTTCCTCTGGTCCTGACACATTTACACCTCAGGCCTTGAATGAACATTTTTCTGAAAAGGGCTTTTGTTTTTTGTTTTTTTTTTACAACAGAACAAACATCATGCAATCCCCCCTGCTGCTTTGTCACCCAATTCCAATCAGAGCCAAATTATTTCTGCCTGTGTTTATGTGTCCATAAATATGAATCAGAAATCTCAGAGGAATGCCTCTCAGCCTCCTGCAGTCTGACTGAAGCCTATTGATTGGACCACACAGGAAGGATGCAAAACTCTATTAAAGAGAGAGCAGCACAAGGCCTTTTATCCAGAAAGTCCAAAGGGAAATGACGAGAGGACTAATGGCACAGACTGTCTATTACTGAGCAATCTACTGACTGTGTAATATGAACCAATAGAAAAGCTCTGATCAAAAATAGGAGAAATGTACCACAATAGGCGACAGAAAAAAGAATGATACAAAAAATAAGGTGGATTAATGATCAATTTGTTTAATCGTGATTAATCAATTATTGAAATAATTGTCAACTAATTTAGTAATCAATTAATTATTAACTGGAGTATAAAGACTAAAAAAAAGGCCATTTGTTGAAGTAACGACACACTCGGACGTGTAATTAACACAAAAAATATACAGATTTAAAATGAGAAACCTTCTTTATCTGTAAAGATAGCAAGAACTCGTCAAGTGGCACTCGGTTCAAATTCTGTAAAAATAAAATTTCCTAAGCACCTTTTTCTGTCCAATTACTAATCTGTTAATTAAAAAAATAAGCAACAGATCAGTCAAACACTGTATAGATGCCAAGCCAAGCAGAAAGGTCTGAGCTTTTCACATGTTGCTGCTAAAAGTAACGTTTTTGGCTCCAGATGCATCCTTTCCTATAAAGAATCAAGCGTACGTAGGCCTGTCGCAACAAGTCCTAATTTAATTAATTGCATGATAATTTCCATTTGCATGATTTTGCATTTTTCTCTTTTCTTTTTTCCATTTCTGCCAAGAGCTGGATGATAAAAGTCTTCAGTTTGGTGAAGACAAACATTTAAATCTCCAAATACCAGAGAAACTTAAATTATTTCCACATTGTATAACACTTAAATCTTACATTCTCATCCTTAAATGTACATTTATTTATACATTTTAATATCAGTAGCATTTTTGATCTTTGAGGCACCCATATTTCCCAATTAGCTCCTGTTTAAAAAAACAGTTTTTTAAGCAAGTTTATATTTATACTTTTTTAACTCGATGTACTCCACATTCTGATTAAAAAAAAAACTCCATTTGGTTGTTCTAATAATTTTTTTTAATTATTTCCTTCTATTAAATTATAAACCCACTCTCCGTCACAAAACATTTTTTTATAAATGCATTTCTAATGTATAAATGAGCCTTAAACACAGATTTTTCAGAATCCAACAACAGAATAACTGTTGAAGGCTTTACCTTCTGCTTTGCAAAGAGGTAAAGCCAAGAAAGAGTCATGAAGATGGAAAGAGAAGATGGCGACATGGTGCAAGGGAGGGGTCACAGAAAAGCACAGAAGAAAGTAAAGAAGAGGCAGCTGCCTGTCCAACAAGTAGGTGATCAAGACAGATCCCAGGAGGAAGATGGAGAGCTGAGAAACAAGAAAAGCAAGAGCCAGAAATAGACAAGAGTGCAGTAGATGGTAGTGACAGTAAGAGAGGTTTGGGAGGGGTGCGACTGGGTAGACAGAGAGCGCACCGTCTCCCAAATGGGCAGGACCGATACTGCAGAGGAAGAAAAGGGAGGATGAGACGATGGAGGACGGAGAGAAACAGGAATGAGGGCAAGTCATTGCAGAATCTATAATAATTTCCCTGCATGTGTGCCGGTGTGGTGTGAGCAGCGGGAGGAGGATCCATTATCGAAGGAGCTGGACAACTGGCCAGTCAGCAGCACATTACATCAGCGTTGGCCTGCTGGAGCGCTGAGAGGTGAGGAAGGTGCTGAATATGGGCTGGGAGGGAGGGCGACGGGTTAGGGAGAAGGGCTGAGTGGGGAAGGTAATAAATAAGGAAGCAGGGCAAAATGGAGACGCAACAGAAGGCGTGGAGAAAGGAGGAGGACGAGGGAAGAATCTGGGGAAAAGAAAGCAGAACTAGGAGGGTAAAAATGTTTAAATGTGAAACTGTAATGGAGTGATGTCACAATAAATTTTACCGGACGATAAACTGACTCAGGTTATTGCGATTAACTATAATAATGATGTTTTGAGACAATTTTCAAATAATATAATTGTAATGGAATAATAATGCATGAACATCTTCCCAAAGACAGATAAACTTTAAATTCTAATTACACTGGAACTGGAAGACATTTAAAATATCTAAAATACACAAAACAATGAAAAAAAAAGAGTTATGAAGTCTCTGTAAACAAAATTGTCCTTCAAAATAAAGGCTAGGTCTTCACCAGACTGAAGACTTTTATCATCCAGTTTTTGGTAGAAAGAGAAAAACAACTCATGCAAATAGAAATCATTGAGCTCATTTTAATTTATCATGCAATTAATTGATTTATTGCTTATTGTGACAGGTCTACTGGTCCTGACAATGAATTGTCCTGAAGTTATTGCAATAAACAATATTGTCGTTTTGAGACTATTTTCAAGTAATATAATGGCAACTGAATAATAATGCAATCATATTCTCAAAGATCAATAAACTTTAAATTCTAATAAACATTTAACACTGGAGCTGGAAGACATTTTAAATACACAAAATAAATAAACAAAACAACTAATAAAATTAATTATTTAGACTTTGTACACAAAACTGTCCTTTAAAAAATGGGCCAGTTGAGACCAAAACACCAAACTGAAGACTTTATCATCCAGTTTTGGGTAGAAAGAGAAAACAAATGGTAAATCATGCAAGTGGAAAGGATTATTGCAACAGGTTTAGTGACATCATTTCAGATTTATAGAAAACAGGAGTTGCCTACATCCTGGCTCTAACGGGCTGAGTTTACCGGAGGGCTTCGATTTATCCCACATAACACGGCAGAAGAAGATCTGTTAAAGAAAATCAGATTTTTACTGGAACTCACAACAATATGGGCTCTCACAATAACAAAGCACAGCAGCAGAGGAGTTGGTTTCCCAAAGCGCTATCCGTTTACTGTCAGAATGTAATTATATCTGGTGAAGTAAGTATGAGCTGTTACTGTATTATTGGACCCAATTGTGAATATGTCATTATAGCTGCAGCTCCACTCACCAACCACTTTAATATACACCTTGTACTGCTTTAGCATTGGAACTCATTGTTCCCTCAAAGCTGCTTTAATTCTATGTATTTGATTTAACAATGTGTCAGAAACATTCCTGAGAGATTTTGGTCCAAATCACAATGTGAATGTGAATCTGATGCTGCTCTGGAGTCCAGAGAACTCATCGTCATGCAGGGCTGCAATTAATGATTATTTTAGTAACCGATAAATCTATCAATTATTCTGACAAAAAATTGGCACATTCTGCACATTTTTCATTTGACTATACAATACTAGAAATGCATTAAAAGATACAAATAAGCAATTCAAGTTAGATTTTTTAATTTTTTATTTTTGCCTAAAATGCAAAAACATTACATTCCTTTAGTATATGTAGGCTGATACATCTGGAGATTAAAAAAATACTTTGAACATCAAAATGTGAATAGCTCAGCCCTTTCTGTAAGATTATTTTTCAATAATAATAATAATAATAATAAGTGGTGCTAAAATAACTGAGCAATTGATTTGAACTTAATATTAGCAGAAAATGAGAAGTGGTTAAAATAACAAAAAGATGCAAGGCTTTCAGAAATCAAATAATCCAAAGAAAGCAAGTTCATATTCATTTAGAAACAACAACACTAATGTTTCAACTCAGGAAGAGTTCAGAAATCAATGTTTGGTGGAAAAACCAGGAGGTTTTCAATGGGGTTCAGGGCAGTGGGCTCTTAATTTTTACAGAGCTGTATATAGTAAAACATCAGCCATCTTTAGCAGAAATGATCCATTAAAAAAAACATACAAAACCTACAGAAATACCAGTTTTACCTACAGAAATACCAGTTTTATTCAGAGCACCACTATGTGTTTCATGTTTTATTTAGCTAATTTTCTGGGGAAACAAAAACTTCAACTCAAGACACACAATAAGTGTTATGAGAGATGAAATTTATTAAAAATGAGAATTTGCTCAGTCTGTCATTTTACATAAGGTTTTATGACACTGAAGTCGTTCTTCAGAGCATTCAGAGACAAAAATCTACACATTTCTTGGAATGTAAACATGCATGTAAGTTGTATTTTTCATAACAATGTACACATTATTCAAACAATGAGCCAGAGTGACTATGTTTGATGGAAATGGATGTAATAAAAGCTGGAGATGGATCAAACATCACAGTGGTGTAGGGTGACTACATCTGTAATGTGATTACAGTGGATGATGATACTATTCTCTGTAACAGCAAAAATGAGAATAAACACTGCTGTGAATAAATACTTCACCCTTCCAGATTTCTACAAAAAGTAGTGTTAAATAAATATTTTATTTATCTTGGTGACAGCTATTCAAACCACTAATGTATAATTACTGGTCTGAGGAATAATCACTTATATAGAACCTGTTCAAGGTTTACCCAAGAAAACTTGCTCAGCCTGCTGGCTGGGGCGCTAGTGCAGTCATTCATCCAGCGGCCCGTTATGTTTTTGGGTTAAAAAATGTTTAAAGTTGACAGGAAATTTTAAAATATCACTTCATAATCATGTGTTATTGAAAGACTGGAAGACTGACACTTGAACACCAACTATAAAGTCTTAAAAAATGCAAACATTTTAAAAAGACTTGATGAAATCAGCAATGCTTAGCCTGGTGTGGGCACAAGTAAAGCCTGGTGGCCCGCCAGGCTTATAATACACTGGGGGAAACCCTGCTGTTTGACAACATGCACTAGGCTGAAATTGTCACAAAGAATCACATCATACTCCAATTAAAGAATTTCAAGAACAGATGAGAAACAAAATCATTATCAGTTTTATGTGTGGAAAAGGTAACAAAGCCATCTATAGGACTCTGTGTTTGTGGAGGACCAAATTATCCACAATTACAGAAAACATGGAAGAGTGGTGAACCGTCTGAGGAAAGTCCAGGCCTACCATAATTACTCCGACTCATCAAAGGATCAACATCTACAGCGCTACAGGTCGCAATTAAGTTAGAGTTCATGTTAACAAAAGGGAACAAAGTGAAAAAGACATTCATCCATATAAAATCCTGAATCCTAGTTTTCTCTAAACATAAATGGATATTCTGATTTTGAATGGGGTCAACATTACTCACAGCTGTTCATAACAGTGTATGTCCATGTTTAAGTAAATGTTATAAAAAAGGAAATAAATGTTAAATAATCCAAATGGCAAAACAATACAGGTTTCAGGAAAACTGAGTGAACATTGGTGAGTTATGGAAAACTTCTGTTTATTTAGGGAAGACATTAGTCTGAGCCGATTCTTTTCTGGGTAATTTATCCAAATGATGGGATCTGGTCAAACATGCTAGCAGAGAAAAGGCACTGAAGGCTCAGTGAGATTTAAACGAAACAATGAGTCACGGAAATCCCAATGGTTTGCTAGTTCATATGATGACATAACTAGTTCCTGTCCTGAATAAATAGATACCCTATTGACGCATTGCACTGTTAATTAAGAGTGTCTGGATGCTGCTGTGAACAGGTTTCTCATTCTCTCTGGTACATGTGTAGATAATCCAGCCATAGTGTCCCATCAGCTGAAACCTCTTCCAGTCAGGTTTGTTGAATTTTTTTAAAAAGCTGGGTCACAGCTGACTGCTCTGTCGCCTCAAACTGGTGCTCAGAAATGTATTCATACCTTCTTACAGGCATCCACACCTACATGTTTACATGTATTCCACACAAAGTTCTAAATTCACAACAACACGGTGTCTCAAAGAAGACGTCTTTCAACTCCTGTGGGTCACTTCTTCACCTTGTGAACAACTTTCTCACCTCCAACAAATCCTGCGTCATCCCGACTCAGTGTCTGATGACAAGGACAAGACTACAGCAGACGGAGGGCGCAGCGCTTCTGTGTAATGAGGGACAAGACAACAGGAGGACAAAACTGGTGCAACAAAGTCAAAAGAAGACTTTTGTTTGTCCTCCATGTTGCACTAGTTTGTTCTACTCCAAGGTTTCCCCCAGAAAACTTGCTAAGCCCGGTGTTTGGGTGGCACGGCAGTCATTCATCCAATGACCCGTCGTGTTTTTGAGTTAATTTTTTTTTTAAAGTTGTCAGGAAATTTGAAAATTTCACTTGATAATTATGTGTTATTGAAATATTGGAAGATTAACACCTGAACACCAACTATAAAGTCTTGTAAAATGCAAAGATTTTAAAAAGACTTAAATAAATAAGCAGTGCTTAGCCTAGTGGCCTGCCAGGCTTATAATACATGTACTTTAATGCCACGAAGAGTGATCAAGATTACAGATGTTGGTCAGTGTTTGACACTTTCAGGAAGGTCAGACCTTAGGTTTGTTCGTGTGGTTTTATTTCTAGATCCAAAAGAGAAATGAGATTCTAGGTTACTGAAAAAATACATCTATCATTACAGAAATGTACAAAATAAAATCGGATTTTCCATATAGTAGCAGTGTCTCAAAATGTCTTAGTTTTTTTCAAGCAAATGTTCGACTTTTTAAACTCGGAAATTTCCGAGTTTTTTTCTAGAAACTTTCTAAGTTTTTCCAGCAGATTTCTGACTTTGGAAATTCAGAAATTTGCCTTTTTTCCCTCTGGAAAATTTGAGCTTAATCTCAAAGTTTCTTTGTTTTTTGGTGGACATTTACGCCTTTGTTTCTTCTATCTACAACGGCCCCAATGCGCTGTCACAGTTACTGCTAATTTAAAGAAAGTTGTAACAGCATATAATAAAATAGGAGTAAGTCCAGGATTTGATTAAAACCAACAAACTGATGAGAATTTTAAATGAATCAGAGAACAGAAGGTGGGATGATACCATTTCAAAAAGCAAAAGCCTGCACATTACCATAACAGCCATCTGGTACCAAACACAGCCTGTCTGATTCAGGCAGGATTTTTTCATTTTTATTCTATTACATTACATTTCTCCAGACAGTTTAGAGACGTTGGTTGCATCTACCATCAGTAATGAAGTCTAAGTTGTTCCCTCTACCATTTGTCCCACCCATATTTCTCAACCACAATTACGTTCCCTTTCAGCCCATTTCTGTCAGCAGCAGTCAGACCCACTGCGACCTTCCTGTTATCTTCATTACCACACTCGCCTCCTCCTTCCTCCACCTGCTCCACCCATAGAAAAGCTGCTGCTACCACACAGGAGATTCTGCTTTGGTCTCAACTCACCTGAACTCACAACCATCTACACAAGCAGAGCAAAGTAGCGACTTTGGACTGGGAAATGGATCGACTGATCAAATGTTCTGTGTTTGAAGATTTAATTTTTGGAAAATCAGGATTTTTTTTTCACCAGTGCACTTCTTGGGTCTCCATATTTCACAGACACCAAAGTGATGCCAGACCTGCCTTCTCGTTTGACAAACATTTTCTACAGCTTCTACTTATTTGGACTTTGAATTCAGCTTTGAATTCAGGTTAAGTCACAATTTTTTAAACAAAACCCTGTGTTTGAAAATATGTGGAATTTCTTTTCAAGAAAACTAAAAAAAAAAAAAAAGCTATTAAAATCAGAAATCAAATTTATTTTTAATCCATGTGGCCCAGTCATTCAGTGAACTGACATGTGAGCAACCTGCACCAACCATCTTGTTGCAAAATCATCAACAATGGCATAGATGTTATAACAAGTTCTGTCTCAATATGAAAAGGAGGCATTTCCTATTTTAACGTGTTACTGAAAATAAATGTAAGAAGTTCAGAGACACAGTACGTATTATAATATCACCATAAAATGTCACTATAACCTGAGGTAAACAGATTTTATTTAAGTTATCACTAAGATATCTAAATGAGCAGAGCAGATTTCTCTGTGAAAAGCTTTTCTTTTCCCTCCACTGCAGTTTAAATCCCAGGTGATGTGAACGATCATCCAACACAATAACAGCAACATCTTTCATAACATTATTAAGTTAGTGCTCCTTTCAGGTGTCCTAATTTCTAACCACACCAACTCATCTTACATAACTGACTGTTGAAGCGTCAGTTGTTGGTTGCATGGTATCCACACACCAGCTAATTAAAGCATGCTAGCAGTCAGGTGTTATTAGGAGGAAACAATCCTCATATTTAATCATTTAGTAACAGTTTCAGTGGCCACATCCACAGAATTTGCAACTAAAAAAATATCTCAAGTTTTAAAGTAACAGAATCAAAACAAAAGACTAGAGACAAACTTAAACACATAAATTGAGAAACATTTCTTATATAATTAAACTGCTGCAAATGTTGTGTAATAACTTGTTATTTTAATGCCACTTATTGGCTCAGCAAATTGTGGAGCTTCAAGTTAAACCAGACTGTCCAGCGCAAAATTGTGCAGAACTGCACAGCTCAAAATAATGTCACAAACTTTCTCAAACGTGCCACACAGTTAATCATGCCTCCATAGAGGAACTCTCCTGTAATACTAGCTTTAGCTATAAATCCCAGTGAATTATTGGAAGACCAAATTGACAATAACAACCCATTAGACTGCAATTGCACATTAGAGATACACAGCAACCTGCTTTTTAAATATATTTACCTATTCTGGGTATTGTGTTTATTAAAGTTCAGCCTAAATAGTGGAGCAGCAAACTTTACATTAAAGATACATTTTTTCTTCTATCCAACTAAATAAAAGTTGTTCAAAGCCACAAATGTTCTGTGAACCTTTGAGATTTTGGGGTCAAAGCAAACAGGAAGTCGCTGTGTAAAAAGTAAAAGTGAGTTCTGGATGCTCGCAACTGGACAGTAAAGGCTTCAATGGCCGCCTCTGCAGGACATATTGTGTCCAAACGGCATTGTTGGAGTAACACTGGTAAACCTTTGTTATGACAGGCTGAATGACCAACCAGAACTTTACTCATTCATTAAAAAAATAAAAAATACAACAGTGCAAAAACAGAACTGAGAGTTTCAACAGGCTTCTTCTGGTGCCGTCCAGAAAAAGGCTGTTCAGCTTTTCCAGACTCATTTTTCTTTGAACCTGTTGACTCTTGCACTGGTGAAGGGAAGTCCTAACTATTGCACACAAACTACAAAAACGCTTCCCCATTTCCTACTTGGCAACAAGGATATTTCATATCTGCTTATCCATTTGGAGGTCAAGATACAAAAAACATCATATATTGTAACTGGAAGTACTTCACCCTGTTCTAACATTTAAATATTCATTTGGTATTTTGTAATTATGTTATTTATTTTGTATTATTGATTTTATTTTAATCTTTAAAATACCAGAATTTGCTACGTCTACTTTGTATCCATATTTGACAATAAACCAGTAAACCAAGACATAGATCAACTGATTAATAGATTGGTGCATTATTTTCCAGATTCATCCAGAGACCATAGTCATGCTTGGCTACCAAGGAATCTACAGATATGTAAACAACCAAATCATTTCGTAACAGAACACCACTAACAAGCATTTTTTCATGTCAACACTAATTCTGACGTTGACTCTGTCTCTGTGTGATGTTGGTTCAGGACTGTCAGTCCATTCAACCAAACAGCGTTTGATTAGTAACTGCTCATCTCTTGCTAGATAGCCTGGTCACACCCAGCTGAGGAACTCCAGAATCAGGATGAAATAATCAATAGGTGTGATTTTACAGCTGGACACCTGCTGAAACATGGACACCTGCACAAAGTCGACTGTTGACTGAATACATTTAGCTTAGCAAAATGAAAACTGTGAGATAGAACAGCCCTGTTTAGCTGAGAGATAGGCAGCTAGCCTGCTAGCTAGTTTGTGTGCTTAGATGCTAGCCAATTAGCGAGCTAGGTTTGTAGTTCCAGGCAGATTAGGGGGGGACCTTATCCCTTGACTGAGTTCTGTGCAGATTTATCTCCAGCAAAGAAACCCAAAAGCAAACGCGTTAATGTTGAGCAGCATCGTAGTCAGGCTGGAACAGACACCCGTTGTCAGTGTAAGCAGTTAAAACAAAAGCCGGTGGTACCTTTGTCTCTCTGATGTCCTGCTTGGCTCCTTCGGGGTACCATTGCACGCGGACAAACCCCCTTCCGAGAGGCCGACTCGGGGTGTCCATGGCACTTTCAGTATCCGAACCACACGGGACTCGTCCTCCTCCTCCTCCTCCTGCGCCGCCGCCCCCACCGCCGCCGCCTCTCCCTCCGCCATCGTCGAGGTCCGAATCTGAGTTAAAATCCTCCTCCCCGTGAATCATCCGAACGATGCCGTACCGGACTGAGCCGCGATACCGTCCGGAGACCAGGTCGTGGGAAAACAGCAACCGCTGCGAGCCGTCTGCCGTGGGAGACAGAGCCATGGATGGAGGTTCCGAACCCGGGCTCGGTGCGGGAGAAAGGCCGGGTGTCGGGGATGCAGCCGTGCGCGTGTCGTCCGTTGGTGCTGTCGCCGCATCCGATGCTACGGGCTCCGCCATCGCTGCTGTTGTCAAGGAGTGATGTAAGAAGCGCGAGGATGACGGTGAAGTGAAAGGGCTGAAACTGGAAGCAGTGAGGTGCACGTGTTTACGTAGCGACGGAGGGCATACGTGGTATGTAGCGGTTAGGAGCGTCATCACGCAGTACCATTTGCCACCACTAAGAGGCACCCTTAAACACAAACTTGAGGACAATAATTTTGAAAGTCAATATCGCTGCTAATTTAAGGAGAAATTTAGAGCTCGCCAAAACAGACACTCCCCAATAAATTTACAGGAGAGTCAATTTTATTTTTAATATTTAAATATATAAATATATATATATATATATATATATATATATATATATATATATATATATATATATATAAAGCAATCTATAACTGTTTCTATGTATAAAAAAACTTATAAAACACAGTACTGGTTAAATTATTTAAATTGGAAGGTAGTAGCATATAATTATTTCAATATTCATTTAAAAATTTAAAGTTTATTAAGCACTAATGCTGACACATTAAATATTCATTTGATGATTTAATTTATTGCACTGTTGGGCTCCACTTGTCCACAAATGTGTTGATTTAAAACATTATTTAGCAGGAAATAAAAACAAGTCGAGAGGATAATCCTATCTATCTATCTATCTATCTATCTATCTATCTATCTATCTATCTATCTATCTATCTATCTATCTATCTATCTATCTATCTATCTGTAGTCAAGTTCCTTGTGTACAAAATGTTGACAAATAATTTCAGATTCTTTAACATGAAATAAAAGAAGTGCACCAACTTGATGTATTTATTCCTTTATATGCTTCTTGCATTTATTCATTTTTCTCTGAATTTCTCAGTATGCATTGTATATTTTTACACATTTTATTGTACTTGAAAATATGTAGAAGAATGCATGTGCTCAGACAATTAAGAAACCTATTTTATTTTTGAATAATATTAGTTATTCAAAATAATGTTGAATAATTATTTTTGAATAATAATTATTAATCAATATTAAAATTATTCAAAAATAACTACTACTTCAACATTTCACAAATCATTCAGTAAACAATTCAAATTGACGACGTTTCCCTGGAGGAAAAGATATTTAAAAAGTAGCCGTAAAATGGACTCCATTAAAAAAGGGCTAAATTGTCTCATAGTTTGAAGCAACAATAGGTGTTTGATAGTATATAATTAAACTTCCAGGAGCATAGTGAAGCATTAGCATCAGCTACAGTGATGAAATATTCTTTATATATATATATATATATATATATATATATATATATATATATATATATATATATATATAATTATTATTATTTTAGATCTTTGCTTGCATAATGACACACTTTACTTTTCTTTTGACCTCTTTTTTGAATGAACCGATCAGGGCCCCCAGTGTAAAGATCGGGATTTGCCACATCTTACATAAATAATGTTTGTCCAAAAAGATCAGTGCCTTTAATGCTGATGAGGTGACCAACAAACTCCTACACTTCCTGTAATCCTCTTACAGAACTGGAAAATAAAGCAGGGAATTTAACATAAACTGAGCTTAAAGGAGCAACATTCAGCTGACTGAAAGTCTCCTACAGAAAAATAAGATCATGTAATTAAGTCCTGCAGAGCTCCCAATTAGGCAAGACCAGCAGAGATGAAATCAGAGGGTTTTGTGTCACGAAATTGACAGCAAAAATACAGTTTATCCCTCTGAAGGATTGATGGACATATCTCCTGTCCTGCTCTGACCAAGGTCACATCTTTAATAGATAAAAAAAAAAAGCTTAATTAGATACCGCAACTCATGATCCAGGAATCTAGCTCTGACGCATAAGGATCATTATAAACACACGATTGGCCCCGCTTACCCCGGGTAAATATGTTTATTGTTCAACCTGCTCGCCAGGAAAGGAGGCTTTGGGCTTCCAGCTCACCCCGGGATTAGAAACAGCCGCCCCTGCGCACCGATATAAATCCTCCCGGCGCGCCGCGTCCAGCTCAGTCTTTACGCACGAGGCCGGCAGCGCGTGGAGGAAACTATCCGTGAAGCTGCTGTCCACGAGTGGACGCGAATAAAACAGTTATAAGTGGTATTATCACTTATAACTGTCTTTAACCTGCCTGCTTCTGAAGACAAACGGGACCGTAGGGATGTCCGTGCTGGGCGCACTGCCGTTCATGAAGCCGCTGCACCATGTGCGCTCCCCGGTGCCGCAGGGCCGCCGCCACACGCTGCCGGCCAGCGAGTTCCGCTCCCTGAGTCCGGAGGACGCAATCAGCGTGTTCGAGATAGAGAGAGAAGGTAACACAAGCTTATTACTTGGAGAGTCTCAGCGCTAAGGTTGCTGTCTAATTCAACCAGTAGATCACAATTACGCACACTCCAACTATATGCTTTCATACATGTAGTCAAAAAGAGGCATTCAGACGTAATAAATGTTAGTAATTTAAACTTGGAGTGGACCGTGGTTGATTGTAACAGCTTTTGCTCTTGCAAAATGTATTTGTACAACGGCATATTGCAGATATAAAAAAGTATTCAGTTTCAGCCAAAAAAAAAAATCAAGCACATGCACATGCTGCTCAATGTGCTAATGGCACAACTTATTGTTACAGAAAAACTGTTTATCCGCATTCATGCTAACTAACCTGATGACGGGCTCCATTAGGAGGAAAAAAATTATAACAGAAAGCAAGGGGAAGGGTGTGAGCAGCATATACACAAAGATGATTGACAATTGTAAGACCCCCTTCCTGTCTTTGATTGGTTTCTGAGCAGTGTAATTCCGCAGGTGGCGGTAGGACCCCAGGGAGGCACTTGATTTTTCACAGAATGTCTCAAACCGTCAAGACATTAAACATATTCTAGAAGTTGCATACTGCAGCTTTAAAAAAATTACCAGACATTTGGACTTTATTCCTGACATCTAAGCTCAGTAAAAGTTCAGAAATATTCTAAGATTTTAGGTTGAAAAAGTTTCTGAGTTGTCAGAGAAAGACTTTTTAACTTTATCTCCAGCTTTAGCCACAGCGCTAATGCTAGAGTCACGCTTGCTAGCAAAGCTAAGCTTCTTAACCTAAAGTGAGTGGTTGCCAAGGAACGGCACGTGAGGAAGTGGTTGCTAAGGAATGGTGGAATAGATTTAACGTTTAAAAACTCACTCAAGATTCTCTTCCATTGTTTTTCACCTAACAGCCTTCATCTCAGTGTCCGGAGAATGCCCGCTCCACCTGGACGAGGTGCGTCACTTCCTCACGCTGTGTCCCGAGCTTTCTCTCGGCTGGTTCGAGGAGGGACGGCTGGTGGCGTTCATCATCGGCTCTCTGTGGGACCAGGAGAGGCTAACCATGGTGAGACGGAGCTAAGCGCGCCGAGAGTTGCTACGAATAACAGATTTATTTATGGAGAGCGTTTATAGCGATTGTAAACTGAAATATTTCTGGAGACACAGACTGAAAGATTTTTTTATTATTTTTTAAAAATATATATATTATTCACCAATTTGTTCATACAAAACAACCATTATTTACTACCAAACAGAAGTTCTGATCTACAAAATACCCAATTAGCAAAGAGAACAAACAAACAAAAAAGAACAACAAAGCAATGTGTGTGAGAGAGAAAAAAAAGCTAATTAAATTGGATAAATTAAAGACAAACACAAATCACAGAAGATAACCAAGTGGTGTCATAACAAAAAATACAATTATTTAACATATGTGGGTTAGACCTTTTTTTTCTTCTTGGTAATTATTTTCTGATTTTTCCCCCCTCATTCCTATCTAACTTACAATACAAGTACACTACAACTATTAAAATTTTTGCAGACTCTGTGTAATACTATGATAAATATCAGTGGTATTTAATGTAGTACTTACTACTGGACTAGCAAAATTAGCTCAGCTAATGTAGGTTTTATCTGCTAGCTAAGACTGGCATGGAGTCTACATGTACTGACTGGCAATCGCTAGAGCCTTGTTATTCACATGAAGAATTCATACGTCCTTTACAAAACCGTTGAAACACTGATTATATGTGTCCATGGACTTCAGAACGTGAAGCTCCTCCATGGTGTAAACACTCTTCGTGTTCACTAGTGAACAATGTCAGGGTAGATCAGAAGAAGCTTGTCCACATGTTTCCATTATCTGTTTCATATGGGTTGATTCTGACAACACAGATTTTGTTGATATGTCTTTCTCCTGCACATTGGGCAAGAGTGTCAATATAGTCTTTCTGTTGGTGTCAAAGCCATGGTCCATCTATCCTTTGAGCTTGCCTACCAAGATGGCGGTTCTGGTTCAGACTTATTGGAACTATGTATTCATCACCAGTAATCTGATCAATCATTCCAGTCCTAGTAGTGATATTTGCTCTGATTAGTACAAATAAAAAGACAGGAGAAGGAGATGTTTTGAGTTTCATCGGTAGTAACCAAAGCAGACAGAGTTAAAAATTAGTGGAAGGGTAAGTCATGTTGGTAGTTTGGAGGGAGGCTGACTCTCTCTTACTTACATAATCCTACATGCCTCCTGTTGTCTCTCTGTTCTCCAGGATGCTTTGACTCTCCATAAGCCTCATGGAGCCACGGTCCATATCCACGTCCTCGCCGTCCACCGGACCTTCAGGCAGCAGGGGAAGGGCTCTATTCTGATGTGGCGCTACCTGCAGTACCTCCGCTGTCTGCCCTACGTGCGACGCGCTGTCCTGATGTGTGAGGACTTTCTGGTTCCCTTCTACCAGAAGTCAGGGTTCAAGGCTTTGGGCCCTGCTGAGATCACTGTGGGACCCCTCAACTTCATCGAGATGTTCTACCCAGTCAGGGGCCATGCCTTTATGCGGCGCAACAGTGGATGCTGAAGGACGGGACTTTGGTTTAACGTTTCCAAAAACAGGATGCATTGACATTCCTTAAGCCTCGCGTAGTGGAGGCATGTGAGTGGAGCAGGGATTTGTCTAATCTCTGAGTGAAAAATGTTCAGCAGCCAGTGAGAAGAGAGCCTTCGTGAAGCTGTAAACAAAGAGCTGACCTCCAGCTTTCAGCAACTGTTGGATACGTTCTTGTTGGCTGGAAACTGTCAAGATGTGTGCTGAAGAGAGAGAAGTTGCCATTGGAGCAAAGAGTGCGAGAGGCAACTTCATGAAACTTTGAAAAACTAAACATTGTGTGTTTTGAAAGAAAATGCCAGACACTTAACGAACTGCAAGCTGCCTTTTCTTTCATCCAGTCCTCGTTATAAATGGTTTGTTATAGTTCAAACTATGACTGGGCAAAAAAGCAATAAAAATAGATATCATGATAGACAAGAGATCAATATCAATAGATAATACATCCAGTTGAGTTTTTGCACAGCATTCTGGGGGATGTAGGCAGAGGAAAGGTTTTAGCCGCTCAACCTCTAACGGCTAGCTAAGCAAAGTTGGTAGAATCAATTCACTCACTCACTCTTTGGTTGCCTAGCAACACACTCTGGTTACCTAGCAACAACTTGTGGAGTAAGCATTAACAGTTTAAGATTTCTCCACTGTGGCTCACAATTGCTTATAAAAATGGCATGGAGTGGAAACTGGATAAAACCGGAAAGGTCGTGTCATCAGTTTGGCAGTATTTCAGATATTTAAAACAAAAACTAATCAATAATTATTGATAGAAAGATATGAAACCGTTACATCGTGACATGTTTTTCAGTTCTATTGCCCAGCTGTAGTTCAGACTTTGGAAACTAAAACATAAATGCTGAATGCTGGGCACTTGTGAAAAAGACGTGGAAAAAGCCTTACAATAAACGCCTCGCTCATTGTAACCAAGCACCCAATGTGGAGTTGGTTAAAAACTATTTTACTGTTACTTTTCCCCACAGAATAAATAAACTCAAAAGTTATTTCAAACTCTTAAATTACATAATCGTTTATATCAGTTGTAATATTTCAGATAAAACATTTAACAAATCTGTAACAGATGAGCTGTAAAATGTAACATCAGTATTGTAACAGCATAAATACATTGCCAAAGTAATGAAGGTAAATTGTATGATGAATGTAATTATGGATGAGTGATATCAGCTATCAATGTGTTGTTACGGATCTGATTGTATTTTGCTTTTTTTTTAACACATCGGTGTTTGCCCACCAGCTGTGAACAACGTGTGTAAAAACAGATCTAAACAAGAATTATATAATCACAGAACCGCAAAAATAGAAGAAAATTGTATTTTTCCTTGTAAGATGTCACCCAATTTGCCTCCTAAATCCTCAGGGGTTGAATGTTTTTGTTGTACAGTTTTATTTTTAAAATATAAAGGCTTTATTTTCTGACTTTTCTGAATTTGTTTTCTTGTGTGGAAATGTTTATATATGAAAATGTCTATTTGTCAAAGTTTTTATCAGAACTTTTACTAGCATGCCATTTGGGGTGAAAATTGCAGGAAATTTAAGGGGTAAAAATGAGTTTGATATTGTGAAACATCTAGGTGTAGCAAAATTAGAAGACATCCGCAAAAGAGGAATATTTTTCACAATGTGCATTAAATAGTAAGATCTGAGCAGTTCTGAACCTCCACGAAAGCTGATTTTCATTAAAAGGTTTGGATTATGTTGATATGGTAAATGAGAAATTATTTTAATAATCTATTGATTATTCTGACTGTAAAAATTGGAAAACTTATCTATACAGTGTAAGGCTGATTGTATTTTTTGATCAACTGATTAATTGAATAGCAGAAGGTACCAGATTTTTTTTTAAATATTTTTTTTAGTTAACTAATCAATGATTAAATTGGCAATTATTTCAATCAGTTTATCATGATTAATTGGATTGTTTCAGCCATAACTGACAGGGAAGAGGTTATAAGAAAAAAAACAGAGTCAAGTATATCTAAGTGTTGTTTATTTTAACATGACTTCTTTAAAATGAACATTTTTTACAGATTTATCAAAAATGAAGCAAAACAGAACAGTATCAAGGCCATCACCTTAGGTTTAACGAAACATTCCCTTTTCCCCCACAAATAAATAGAAAATAAAAACAGTAAATGATTTGGTCCTGACATAAAACAGCAGAGGAAGTGCAGCTTGCATTCATCATGGTTGACATGCTCATATATCCAAAGGCACAGTAAGGAGGCTTCCTAAACAACAACAAAAAAAATCCTATTTAACCAGGTTTATGACTCGTTTTCTCATAAATACCAGCTGATCAGTGAGCCAGTCTCACCGACTACTGTAATCTAACTAAACCCACATAATCCTCCTCAACATTACTGCAGCTTTTCAAGCAGCTGCAGGCTGACACTTTTTAGCCAAATACTTAAAATACAGTCAGATGCTGTTAGAAATGTTTCACTTGTCAGGGTTTTTACCCAGACCTTGCTCACATTGTCAGGGAGCCGATAAAACAGCAACATGGATCGATCAGGGCAAGAAGCTGGGACGGAAAAACACTAAATACCACCAAGGATCTTTAGTCTAGCTTCAGGGAAAATATCTTAGTACACTTGAAATGAGACAGAGCTAACCTACAAGTAACTTTTCAGTTAGAAATAATTCCTTAATATTGATGAAACTCACAATATGGGAATATTATAAGTTAAAATATCTTGCTGTGGTGGCAGATTACTTCACTTATAAGTATTAATTTTTCATTAATGTTGAGAAATGATCGACTTGAAAAACTCATATTGGGAATTTACTGTATCATTTATTATTTATAGGGAAAAATTAGATTTATTGCCTATTGATTTCAATTAATGATGTTAAAAACAAAACAAAACTGACACTTATTGGAAATTATTTTTACAAGAGCACCAATAAGTATTAGTAAATTTGAAAATATGATTTAAAAAGTTACTACGTACAGTTTAAACCACACTTCATTAAGTGGAGTCCTAAAGACTATTTAAAATAGGATTTTTTAAGAGTATATTGGTGATATTAATGATTTGCCATGCACTCATAGCCATACAGTTGCCTGAAGAAAAAACAGTAATTTTTAGCGTTACCACAAAATATCACAATATTGGTGTTAATTTTGTATTTCAAGTGTGCTAAAATATTTGTACTATAAACCAGACTAAAAATTCTTGGTAAAACTTTGTGTTTTAGAGTGTAAAGAAGATGAAACAGACCAATCATCTTACCTCAAAAAACACTTTGATTAGACAAAAAAAGGAAAGCTATGCAGAGTTTAATCCTAAAATAAATATAATCATGAGGAGTTTGGGGACATTTTATGGGGCCAAAATGTTTGTGGCAGCATAAAAAAGCAGCAGGTGAAGTCACTTTGGTAACGGAGCCACAGTTTGCCTTTAAGATGAATAAATCCACAGTTAGTGAGGCGTCTCTGTTGGTTTAAGGCAGGAAGAGGTTTCAGACCAACTATTCCAGCTGCATATTTAGAGTAATACATGGAGCATACCATTAAGAAGGTTTAAAATGATGAAGTCTGCATTCAGTGAGCTTTTTCAGATCCAGCAGGTGGGAAAAGGGCTATTTCAGAGTTTCTCCAGTTTTATTCACCCCTGAATGGCTGCCAAGAGATTAAAGGAAAAAAACAAATCAAAGAAACAGTACAGGTACTTTTCTCCTGGTCGGTAACATTATAACATGATATAAAGTTAAAAAACAAACAAACAAAAAAACTCCGTAATTTGAAATTATACTTCCCCTTTTAATTAAATGAACTCTGCAGAAAAAATTCTCTTTATTTGTGGGCACAGAGTAAACGGATCTAAACAACTCCATGACATGCTTCTTGGATGTTTATAAACAATATTAAAACTACACATTTTACCCCTTGTTCTGAATTAAATGCTACGTAGTGTTGGATGGTGGAATAAAATGCTGTTGGTGGCGGAGTCTGAATACTCTTGCAGAGAACAGGACCGCTTTTAAGGTGGTATAAGTGGTGGAAACCTGTAAATTTACCCTTTTTGAAACAATAGGATAGGAATTTAATAAAGGGTTCAAGGATCCCCCAATACATGTAAAAAAAAAAAACAAGATGGATACATTTATGTACCAAATCTGGCCCAGCATAAATGTTTTAGACATGTAAAATGAACCTCCAACTTAGGGATGCTCCGATCAAGTTTTCTGCTGCCGATTCCAATAACCATCACCAATGAGGCCGATCTCTGCCGATCACCTGGATTGATTGTTTAGTTTTTGCTTTAGGTATAAATGCCACTATGTGATCTGACAAAATTTAAAAAATGATCAGGCAATAAATTCACCTAATTTAGGCATAAAATATGCAAAATACTTGTAGGCACAATACTGCAGTTACTCAGTGAAAAGCTGCAATCAGTAAAATAATATTTAATAGTAAGGCTCGCAGTACCATAAATTATACAGGAGTCAAAAAATCTGCCTAAATCAAATAAAGTCAAGTAAAAAAGGGAAACATTCACCCAAAGTCAAATGCAGGATGCATCAAAATAAACAATCCTTCCTGATAGCATGGCTAGCTGATTAATGCTGGTTCTGATTGGTTGTTTCTCATTGGCTAGCTGATTAATGCTGGTTCTGATTGGTTGTTTCTCATTGGCTAGCTGATTAATGCTGGTTCTGATTGGTTGTTTCTGACCGAGCGGAGTAATTCTGTAGAATACAGGAGGCGGCAGAGGAGACCGATTATTTTTTCAGAGATTATCCGTAGGACAACGAAAATTTTAATACATATCTAAAATCTTTTTCTAAGTTACGTTGCTGCTTTAAGCAGAGGTTTCACTGCAGGTGGAGCAGAAGCGGCGCTCCGTCTGTGAAATATCATTACCAACAGAACCAGCGTCTTACACCGCTAGCTCGAAGACTTGAATTATCTTTCAGGTTATTTGTTTAGCTTTCTGATCGTGATGCTAATCTGGGAGAGTGTTGGTAGTTGTGCGCTGCTTCCGGATGTCCTTTTTTCCTGCATTGAGCCTCGATGTAGCCAAACTCCGTCAAATGCTTGTTTTTTAAATGTCACATTATATTCGTTGAGTTGATGCATTGTGACGTGCTTCAACCCCGAGGTAATTTTCCACCGCAACACGCAAACTTCCCCGTTCACTCAGAGCGTTATAGTTTAACACCACATTGCTTAGCATTTACTGCTGCGCGCTTGCGCAGTGTGAAGGGCAGATGAGACGGCTGCAGGCTGCGAATGAGATACAGGTGATCGGCAACAAGAGACCGTGATCGGCGATCACCGATCATACACTTTTTCACGGAAATCGGAAGATAATGATCCGTGGCAGACTTCATCAATCAAATCAAAGTTGTTTTTATCTGTATATTATCAAATTGCATGCATGTGAAAAGACGTTCAACGTTATTTAACTGAATACAGAGACATATTTTTATTAATATTTTAAGTTTGTTGGGTTGTTTTATCAATGAATTCTGACACTACTGACACTTTGATCTTTATATGGTTTAGAAATAAAATGAGTTTCAAAAAGAAATGCAGAAATCCTCCCAAAAAAGTGAACTAGCCCTTTACCCCTGGACGCCATCGCAGCATTCTCCATTCTGCGTTCAAATAATGGGCAAAAATAAATCTTTAATTTTTTTTTTACTTTATAAGAGGAAAAGCAGAACCACTGACTGCTTCTGTAGTGTTGAAACCTGATTAATTTAATATTCCTCTAAGCAGACTTAAAAGGGACGGCAGCTGCAGACTGGAGTCGCTCCCATCTTCTCTGTTGGCTCAAACCTCCATCAAACTGTATTTTCTTGATTCTGATGAGTTATTTGCTTGTGAACAAATGAAAAACCCAGATTGGATCATGTCAAACCTGCCTGAGGGCTGGAGTGAGTTCGAAGAGAGTCATCAGATTGGCAAGAGGGGAAGCTTCCAGTTTTCAGATAAAAACTCTTTGATTGTCAAAAAACAAAAACAAAACAGAAGACCTGGAAGCAAACTACCTCAAAGCAGAGAGAAGACCTGAAGATTAGTGCTCCACGTCGTTGATATTGTGGTCTATGTCATACTTTTCACAAAACTTGCTTGTGAAGGGGAGGCAGGTGAGATGCTCCAGCCAGTGGAGGTTGATGGGGTAAACATAAAACCAAACCACGAGGGAGGAGAAGAGCCCGACGTAGAAAACCAGCGACACAACGATCAGGATCCGCTTGCGGTATTTATCGAAGGTGCCGAAGGTGACGTAGGGTAGGATGGCGAAGGAGAGCAGCAGCCCGCCTATGAAGCCGAAGATGTGGGCGATGTTGTCGATCCACGGCAGGAGGCCACACAGGAAGAGGAAGAGCACGACGCCCAGGAGCTTGAGGAAGGCCTTCCACGGCTTTTCCAGCATCTGCCAGCCTTGGAAAAGCTCGACGAAGAGGCAAGCAAGGAGTCCAAACTGGGAGCCTGCTGGACCCACCTGGAGGGAGAGAGAAATAACGAAAGTTCAGTCCAGTTTTAGCTCAACATGCTTTAATTGGTGACTGGCTTGGTGGAAAATCTTTTTTTTTTCTGGGTAAAAACACAGAGTATCAGTAGCACCTGCAGTTGTACGGCTGTGAGACCCGAGTTGAAGAAATAATCCACAAGTTAAGCGAAATCAGAGCTTGTTACTTTTTTATTTAACTTCTTAAGACAGCATTTAAGTAAATTAAGCAAACTGAACTTGGAGAAAAGTTGCTAGTATCAGGTATCATCTGTAATAAAAAAAACACATCATTCTTTTTTTTCCTGAAAATTAGATGCAGCAGTCAAACAGGAACAGTTTCCAAAGACTCTTTTCTTTTCTGACCAAGAAAAGCGACATACTTATAAAATAAATGCATCTTAAAATGACACTGATTGTAGTTCGCTTTGCAACATTGCAGTGTGTGCCTCAGTTATAGATACAGTTCTGGGATAGAGCTGCAGAATGGGTCAGGCAGGAACGGTGAGCAGATTAACGCGACGTCAGCGCTGAGTTTGGCCTGGTCAGCTGGCTAATCAGACGGGTGATCTGTGAACACATTAAACACCAGCAGCCTAAAAAAGGATGCGGCACTCCACCCACACGTCGCAGACACACAGAAAGACATGATCCACTCACAGAGGGCAAAGGTCATTCACAGTCAGTGGCTGGAATGGAGTCACTGTTGATAAAATGCTAGCTAAGCTACTGCTTCAGAGTTAAGTTTTGGCTGAAACTTAATTTTCCTTAAACTAACAATTATTTCACAAGATGTTTTTGTGCTTGGGAGGAGATTATATCTTTCTTGCTTTAATGTCAATGTGAGATTTCTGCACGTCTTGGATTAAAACTTTTTAAACCAATCTGAATAATAAGCTGAGATTAATGACCTGTTTAATAACTAGAATTAATTTGAATATGTGTGTGATTGAATTGAAATTATTATTTTTTTTAGATGCTTCAAGATGACATTACTTGTGAATTGACGCTCTGCAAATAAACTGAGTTGAACTGAGTCACCTTTAATTGTTATTCCACAAAGACGGCCAAAAAGCTGAGTTGGTGTGAAGTGTATCTTCACACAGGTTACATGATTAAAGGTGACTTAACAGGTTAGGATAGACTGATGGGCTTTACAAAACATCTTTGTCATATTTTCTGCACAAAATTATTCTTAAATAATGAGATTTTAGTCTGGTCAGTTCTGACTATTAGCTGTTTTAGGGCATCCTGTCACTTTAAATCCAAATAAGCTGCTGCTGGCCACGCCCCCAAACTCTGCATTTACACTAGTAGATAAAAATGGCTGCAAAAAGATGCGCAATTATGCAATTGTACATCTTTGAAAAGCATTACTAGAGCCTCCTGCACAACCAACGAGTAGGCAGCAAGTGGTTTCTGGGTGGGAAGCCAACAACAAAACAGTTGTCCTTTTCCAGCAGCCATTGTACAGTGCATACAGCAGTAAAAACCAGCTGACCAAATGTGCTGGATCTCAGCCTGGGTTGCTTGGTAACTGGCAGAGTTCCGCT
The DNA here is from genome assembly GCF_051168715.1 of Poecilia mexicana. NCBI lineage: Eukaryota > Metazoa > Chordata > Actinopteri > Cyprinodontiformes > Poeciliidae > Poecilia > Poecilia mexicana. The sequence continues at coordinate 16,927,375 of NW_028263370.1, read as the reverse complement.
GGGGTTGCTAGGTAACAGTGCACTGCCTGTTGAATGTGACTAAACAATCAGGAGGTTTTTGAAGCGGCACATTTACCAAACACCAAAAAACAGGTTTCGGAGTGAAAATTTCAACCTGAGTAAAAGATGGAGCTCCACCCAACAGAACAAAAGTCAAAATTTGCTCAGATTGTTGACCAGACTTTCACTTGTTGCCACATTGAGGATGAATCCTGTATCTGGAGCTGAGTCGAGGCGCTGCAGAGAATAACTAACCAACCAGGTGAACAGAACATCCTCCTCTTTCTAATTCCTCCTGGCCAGAGACAACAACTATAATCTCCACTTCCGGGCGTCTGTTTCCACACAGCATTGCTCAACGTGTTTTCACTACACATCAAACTGGAACACTGACTGAATAAGAACTCACTTTGGTAAACAGAAGCAGGATTAGGTGCAAAATGGGCCATTTTCCAAATGCATGCTTCAATGTTTTAAATGTTATTAATAAAGTCTGGGAATTAAAAGAGCTTAAGCATCAGTTATTTACACAAAAATGAAACTACTTTTATGACTTTCTGCAGTTGGAGTCAAGGAATTATGCAGCAATAAAGAGTTGTGCACCTAAAATACCTCGATTATTGTATTATATATATATATATATATATATATATATATATATATATATATATATATATATATATAAATCCTAAATCCTTATCTATTAAACTTCGTTTTTTATTGTAGTTTAATGTTAAAAAAAATTCACATTAACAAAAAAAATAAGGAATTAGGCACCGGAATCACAGGGACCCTCATGATTAAACTATGAAAGTACTGCAAAAACTAATAAAGCTACTGCTAATACTTGTATTTTGCAGGTCAAAAATGCTCAAGAATCAAGAATAAAGTTCAACCTTTGAACTTAAAGCTTGTCAGGAAAATCTTGTCTTGCGTCTCTGCATGTATCCGACCTGCAGGCAACTTTCTCTCCTTTGACCCTGCAGTCAAAGACGTTCAGCCATCTGTTGCTGTTTCCAACTGAGGTTACGTTCCAATTTATTTGCTGAAATCTGATATTTTTGTGTGTTGTTCATGTTACTAATTCAATGCAACTGCAATCAGACGTTTGTGTCAACGATTTATAACCCTAAAGTGATGAGTATGCAGGAGAAGGACGTTGACGTTTAAAGAAGTTGGTTTATGTTATAGCTATACAGTGATGAGAGTCAACTAACCGCAACAGTGTTTTGTGGAGCATCAGCTGTAATTTATATAGATACACATTTTTGAACACAACTTACTGCTGTAAGTTTATCTTTCACAAACTCACATTTAGGTTCAAAATCTAAAACTTTAAATTTATTTGACTTAAAGAGTAGAAGACAGAAAACAACAAAATACAACTCAAATGTTTTACATTTGAGTTCTAATTTTCCGCCATTATTTACATTCTGATTTAGCGCATTTGGTTTCTGCTGATGCAGAATTGTGACGCTTTTCTCACATCGATGATGTAAAAGTTGGATAAAATGCGTCACTACCGTTCAGACTGCTGACACCAAAAACGATCAGATACGTGTCTGACTTAGTTCCACTAATATAAGTGGCCAAAGTTTGATCGTTTTGGGGTGAAAAGGTCAGAATTGGGCCGTTTGGACTTCAGTGTGAATGTAGCCACAAAGTAGCAGTGGAGGGCATTCAGTTTAGCATTACTTACTGTAATAATTAAAACACAGATAACTGGCATAGATGCTTCTCTATCTCTAGTTTAAAACAAGAATGGAGCAATGTTACAATCCATTTCAGGTTCCCATCCTTGACAAATCTAAACTCTCTCTCCTTCCATCCTAAGTGTTGCTTGCGTTATTTTTCCATAAGGCTCCATGACTTAACGCTGACAGAATAATCCACTTAAAGCGCCTCTTTAAGTGGATTGACCGGCATGTGTCGTGTGTTGCATGTGCTTCCTCGGGTCGCTGCTGGTATTTAAAGACCTGCTGGGGGACGGTCAGGGATGAGGAGAGTTGGGTGCCAAGGTTTCCGGCTCTCATGTCACTGAACATCACACGCCACCATCTTACAGAATCAATGGATAAAATAACATGTTTTTGTTTTTAATTTAAGCCATGTTCAAGTTGAACAGCATCAGTGAGAGAACAAGTCTCAGGATTAACTTCTTCTTCATCGACACGTGTGGATGGAGCTCAGACGTTGCTACAGTTGTTTTTATTTAAACTGAAGAAGTAATCCCATTCACCAAGCACTGAGGCAGGGGCCTTTGTTAGCCCACACAAAGGCATTAGGCTAATCTCCTAATAAGAAAAGTGGGCTTTCCAACCTCACATGTGGGTAAAAAACCCCGTAATCAAGACTGCTATTTCTCTACATGCCAATTTTATTAATATTTTATGTTTTTCCCCTTTTATGGGGCAATAACTGGTGTTACTAATGAGAAAATCTACTTATCCAGAGACATAGCCGTGGCTGACTCTGTGACTTTCTCTCCCGTTTTAATCTTGTGAACTAACAGAACGGCTTCTCCTCACCTTCAGCTCACCTGACCAGGCACTCTGAAAGAGGAAATCTCATGTGGTTTCATCATGAACGTCGTAATGAGTTAATCCAAGTTATTACAGGACGTAACTAACAAACCTTTTGACAACAAGCAGCATAAGCAAATCTCACAGAATATCTCAAAGTGATTTTGCAAAAAGCATAAGAAAAGGAGTAAATGTGACTGTTTAACGTCACATTTCTTCATTTTGCATTCTTCAAGAGACGTCGTGAAACAGGAAGTTAAATTACCATTGATAGGATTTTTTTTAATTTTTTTTTTTACATTTTGTCACTAGGATGAGATGGTTTCGTTGGCTGCAACAAAACTGGTTTATTTTGCAAAGCTGCAAAGGAAACACTTTTTATGCATCACACAAGTCACATGACCAGCAGCCGGATGTTGCCACTGCGGCAAACCACGAAGAAGAAGCTGACAGGAAGTAGTGGGAGACTGATGGCACTGCATGTTTTTTAACTAATTATCACATGAACAAACTTATTCATACTTGATTTTAATTGCGTTTCTTATTCATTGAAAATGTCACAATTGCATAATTGTGTTTATGCAACATTAGTGGAACCATCAATAAAGTTTTGCACACGTTTGTAATGGAAACGCAGCTGCTGGCGCGTTTTCCCCGCCAGGTTTGTGCGAGCACCTGAATTCACACGGAGGGCTCACCTCGGCTCTGTAGGGGAGGAACAAGGCAGAGGCCAGGTTTCCGGTGAGGCCACTGAAGATGTAGATGATGGAGATGCGGGCCCAACCTGCCAGCTTCTCCAGGTCTCTGAGTACGGTCATCTGGAACACCACGGACACGACACAGTGAAAGAGCCTGAACACACACACAGAGGAATCTGTTAGAAAGAAAGTGTGCTATGCTTGCTCAGATCACTAAGCTCTTTTGCTCTGCTTGTTCAAATTAAAAGGAGTGAACGTGAGGGATTTCCCTTGTGCTCTGAGCATTATGGAGCTCATGTGAGTGAACTGCTCACCTCTTTAATTAGGCCAGAATCCAGAAATATCCTCAATATTTAAGTAGAAGGTTTATCTGTAGGAAATGACTCAAAAGTCTCTTCTTGTTTGTAAAACACACATGATAAGGTGAGACGATTTATTCTAAATTCAAAAGGATCTTTAAAAGTTGACATATTATGCTTCCTTTAACAGATTAGGATCGCTCCGTGGGCTTTACGAAACATGTTCAGCGAATGAGATTTTAGTCTGATCAGTTCTGCCTATTTTGAGCCTATTGTCACTTTAAATTCAATTAGCTGATGCTGACCACGCCTCCAACTCAACGTTTACACTCGCATGTGAAAATGGCTGCAAATAAATACGCACATATGCAACTGTACATCTTTGAAAGGCACAAGTTGAGCCTCCTGCACAACCAACAAGAATGCAGCAAGTAGTTTCTGGATGGAAAGTGAACAACAAAACACTCATTGTATTCCAGCAGCCATTGTACAGCGCATACAGTGGTAAAACCAGCTGAAGAAACATGGTGGAGCCCCACTTTGGTTGCTAAGTAACGGGCTGGAATTTGTTGTGGTTGCCAGGTAACAGTGCACTGATGATTTGTGACTTTACATTCTTGAGGTTTTGTTCTGGAGCTCATTTTCCAGTCACCAAAAATCGTTAACTTATTGCCAAAAACCAGATGGGTGGTGGTGGTTTTTTTTTTGGCTGTTTTTAGAAGCAATAGATTCACAAAAGGAAGTAAAACAGACATTCAAAATGTGAATTTTGCATAGTAGGTCCCGGTTTAGCTTCCAGAAATCAAACAAGTCGTTTTATTTTGCGAAAGGTCGTTGGTGGTCTGCTTGATTCGCACCCTGCATGGAGGAAGAGGGAAAGCCACAGCCGGTAGAACTGATCGGGAACGTCTGGATTCAGGAAGGGCAGCAAACCGCAGACATCAGCCAGACAGTGGACCTGCAACAGAGCACAGCGATCAGAAACAAAACTATCACACAGAGACGCAGGCCACGCACGCACGCACACACACTCACAGTACCTGTGAGCATAGCGTGGCCTCCTCATGGAAGTAACCATGCATGAAAGTGCAGTACTCTCTGGTTGTGATCTCACATCTGCAGCAGGGATGGACAAAATGGAGAGGTGCACAAAAATCACAGTTTGGTATATTTTCACCAATTAAAAATGGTTACCATAGACTGGAGATCTGTTTTGGTTTTATTTAATTAAACGATAAGCAAGGAAATAAATGGATGTATGGATGAAACCACTCGTAAAGAGTCAATGCTGTTAATTATTTTTATAAGATTGTGTAGATATTTGAGAATAAACAAGGTTTAAATCACTTTGGAGCTGTTTTGAACGATTAATCAATTATTCAAATAATCGTCAACTAACTTAGTAATCGATTAGTCATTAACTGGAGCACACAGACCTAAAAAAAGGTCATTTGCTGAAAGAACAACACAGTCAGAGCAGAAATCAAGCCAAAATTCCCACCTGCCCTTAGTGCTTATGCAGCAGGGTCGACCTTTAATGGTGCAGTCCATGTGTTTGAGGCCTGTGTTGTTGAACTTTCTGGGATGGGTGCAGATCTGCCAAAGGAAATGATCAGACGTTTAATATTTCCTCTGAAACCCTTAAAGAACTTTACTTTAAATTAAACAGGGTGAGTCCATTTCATAACCATCGGTGCGTTTGCTCACCGGCCACCTGGTGATGTCCCCTGGCCATACGTGAGGAAAAGACGAGGCCGGCTCCTCGCACAATCTTATCAACCCAACACATGAGATTTTCAGTCAACCAGGATTTCATGTTTTTATACGTCAGTCGCAGCGGAAACATTTTCTGCCCTCACCTGGGATCCTGATGGCAGACGGCCCCAGAAGACCGGTCCGTAGTGTCGTTATTCCGCTTCGTGAAGGTGGCCAGCGTCTCCTGCATGAAATGATTCAAACGCTTAACTGCTACAGAGTTTTCAACTCTTCACAGGATAAAACTCTACAAAAAATGTGCACACTGTGGAAAGTGACAAACACCAACTTTGATGCAATTTGTTGGCTTTATCTTGCATGACAGAGCAACGTAACGTGGTGCTCGTATTGTTTTTGAGATTTTGTACAAGAAAATCTAAAAATATTGCATTAGGATTTAGAATCTTCAACTTTGACACCCCAAAATAAAATCTAGAGCAATTAATTTCCTTCAAATATATTTGGCTGCAACTTGTGAATATTATTGGAGTAAAAAAAAAAATTACAAAAATAAAAAATTAACTGAACCACATTGAAAATCTCGTGGTTTTTCCACTAAATACTGATTTCTGAATTCTTCTTCAGTTAAAACATCAGTGTTGTTGTTTCAAAATGAATATAAACTTGTTTTCTTTGCATTATTTGAGATCTGAAAGCCTTGCATCTTCTTGGTTATTTTGACCATTTCTCATTTTCTGCAAATAAATACTAAATTTTTGCTTGGAGTTTCAGAGACATGTTGTCAGTAGTTCATAGAATAAAAACAACAAAGTTCATGTTACTCAAACATAAACCTATAAAAAGTAAAATCAGAGAAACTGATCATATTAAGTTCTCTTAATTTTTTTCCAGATCTGTATATGTAACACAGAACGCCTTAAAACTAATTAACTTAAAACTAAAATAATTTCTGTTAGTTGCACCACCTGATCTACCACAGGTGGTAATCTGATGATTCAGGACAGAGCATCAAGCAGAGAAACTGTGTGGAAAAGTTGAATAAAATACCGAGCAGTCGGCCCTGAGCGTCTGCACACATCCAGAGTTATCATTCTGAATGCAACATCCAGATTCCCTTTCCAGATCTTTGTCTTTCTGGATCATCCGGACTATCTGCTTGTCCTGCCGCATGCAGGGCGAGAACTTTGCCCCCAGGTGGATTAGATCGTCCTGGAAGATAAAACGAAACATCGTAAAGTTCAGCAAATGAAGAAACTCAGAGAGATCTACTGAGTCTACATAGAAAATGTTTTGTTGAAATCTAATTTTTTTTTTTTTTTTGCATGGCTGTTCATAACTTTAAATTAAATGCGATCACACTCAGATTTCTGTGTGAGCGGTTTACATCCCCAAAGCGGTCAGGAGAAAAACTTCACACAGAACCAAACTGTTTACTAAAATAATAATGGATGAAGCCGATTATGGATCAACATCAACATTTATTCAGCTGAGGGGGCCGATAGTGTCGTCACAAGATCATAACAAGAAGAAAGCTAATAAAAAGAAAGCACAACTACTACAGCAATGATCTTTCTTGGAGAATGGATAGTAAGTATTGATTAATTATAATTTACGTCTGCAGTTAGAACGAATTACGACGCATGGGTCACCCCAATGACAAAAGTTCAGACTGCACATGCTTTGAAAAAAGTCAGGTGTGTATCCAATTTAATCCAAATTATAAGCAACACAAACAGATATTATTTTGGGGGGAAAAACATGGAAGTTGTGCCTTTCAGACCGTCGTGAAAAGTAGGATTTGGGTCGCATTTGCCAGTTGTGTGAACATAAAAAAACCTCCCCAGCTGCGGTAACAATAAACAAATATTCTTAGCAACATCACTAGTTTTTAGCAGAACTCAGGAGACAAACCCAAACCACTGTTTTTAATAAACATTTTTTTCTCAGCTTTGAGAGAAAACATGGTGAGAAATGATAATGTGGAAACCTGCACTAGAACAAAAATATCTCGCGTAACAGCGACTACATCACACCGAGTTTCTCTGGACAGGGAGTTTATCTCAGGCAGCGGATGCTCGTATTTTAATAACTGTAAATATCAAATGCATCCTGGGTGTGGAGTGAAAGCCATGCACAGTAAAGCAGCAGACTCACGGAGCTCGGTCCGATCCAGAAGTTCTCCTGTTGGATAAACTTCACACTTTCATAAATGCCTTTGTTCTTCAGCACCTGTAGAGGGCGACAGAGTGCCACAATTATCCAGAATAAGAACTTTTACTGCACTGAATAATGTTTTAAAGCACAGCTTACTCCCAGTGGTTTGGAGAAAAAGAAAATTCACTCACTAGTTCAGTTTTGGAGCGTTGTGAAAACCCCACAGGGGCAAAACCATAGGTGCAGCAGGCCAGCAGAGTGATAATAACGTGGACAAATGTTATCCAGTAGGTAAAGTAGGGCCTGGAAATACATGACAGAAAGTCTCAAAACACTTAAAGGCAACAGAAAGAGATTAAAACGGTGAAAAATGTAGTTTCAGTCATTTTAAATGTCACATTACAGAAGGAAATTACAACAAACCGGCAAAGAACTAATGTTATTTAATAATCTCTGCAAAATTCAGATTTAATCAAGTTAAGTTTCTCTCTCTAAGCTTTAAAAATGTTGATTAATTAGCTGGAAGATATGCAAAATAAATAAATAAATAAAAATATATGATTATAGTGCCATAATTTCACACTGAAAAACCAAACACTTAGTTTGAGGAGACAATAAATCCTGGTTTAGAAAACCGTTTTAAAATAAACACAAGTTGCACAATTACTGCAACTAAAATAAATAAAATACATTTTATTAAATTTAAGTACATTATAACTTCTAGGAACTTATAATTGTTGACTATTTGTTTCTTTGGGGTATAATTATGATGTGACACAAGAATTTGTTATTTTCTAACCATTTCCAGTGAATCAGATGTTGAGGAAGCTGAAATAGACGATGCACCAAATAGAAAAACCCATCTTTTCCCAAGGCCTTAACTTTGTGTTGTTTTGTTTAAACACAAATAGTTTAAAATGTTAGTTTTTCAGTATCAGACTCTGCTGCTGCTGCTGTAAAATCTAATTTATTTTACTAGCATTGCTAACAAAACAGTCTAAGTTTGTGCCAGTGAACTGACTCTCGTGTGCAGATAACCATCTGGTTTGCAGTAACTCTGCGTGGTTTCTGACCTGTGGCTGTGGAAGTCCTCCAGCTGCTTCTGGACGTTGCTGCTAAGGCTGCGTCGGTAGTTTCGGTTCAACCATTTGCCCACCACGCCCATGCCGTAGTCACGCTTCTGTTTGTCAAACGCAAAATGCTTCACCTGGGAAGCGATGCGGCGACCGCGAGGAGGAAGACCCTTTTCAGGCACTGCGATGGGGGTCTTCACAGAGACGTCCTTACTGCAGACAGACAGAGAAAATACTCAGATTAAAACACTGAAGGTCTTGGTTTTTATTTGTGTAGAAGCTCTAAAAGGAACTGCATGTTTTTTGCACGTTAAACTGCAACCACCTTTAAAAATTACCAGTATTTGTATCCATCTCTGCGTTGATCTCTAACCTTTAGCTCAAGGAAGTGACTGAGTTGTCGCCTCTCTGATCTCTTTTCAATCAGGTCACGTCAACATTTAGACGCAGGAACTCGTTTTCAGTGAAAGCTTCTCACAACTGGAATAAAATACCAGCCAGTGTAAAAACGTACAAGTATTTAAAAATAATTTTCTACAATGCTACAAATACCCAAGTACCACACTGGACTCTTTTCCTATTTCTCCTTTTTCTCTCTGTTATTGTTTTTCCTTTACACCCATTTCTGACGCCTGTATTTGTTATATATCACAATAATAAAAAATAATATTAATAATGTCTACTACCTTAAAAGCATGGCTCCTAGAAGATCAAATGTGCAGGAACTGGTTGTATGATTCTTAATTTTATTTAGTTTTTTTATGTATTGTGGTGAACATTTGTGACTTTTGAAACTTGATACGTTCCTTTTAGATAAAAAAAAAAAGCTTTTTATTTATCATCATTATTATTCCTCCTTTCTTTAAACAGCTTGTCAAGTTGTCTGTGTTGCACTGCAATATATTGTAAGCTTAGAATCTAAACTTTCAGAGTCTGTAAATAACTCAAAACAAATTGTTCATGGTTTTATCGAGGCCAGTCACATTTACAAAACAGCCCCATCCTTCTCCTTAGGAGGAACAAAGAGTGAGACTCAGATTTTAATTTCAGCTTGTGTCTATTAAGATGCTGTGTTTTTACTGGGGTCATTTCAGGTAAGTCGTCCTCGACCTGAAAAGGTTTGGTTTAGATTTTGTCGAATTTGGCTGCCAACTCACAGGCTCGGGAACTTCTTTGTGGATGCGGGAGAGGCCGACATGGGAGGTGATTCAAACACGTCATCCGCCATGGAGTACATCTCAGCATCAACCTGCACGTCCAGGACCGCAGGGCGGGAAAAGATCAGATAAGAAGCTACGAAGCCGACTCCAGAAACTGATGGCAAACGGAGTGTTTGGGACGGTCGCTGCTGACCTTGCTGAAGAAAAGCGAAGCAGAGGTGGTGTCTCCTGAATCCACAGTGTCCTCGTCTATCCAGTTGTTCTGGATGAAGCTCCTCCTGGTGAAGCCGCGCGTGCCGTGCGAATCCGCCAAGCCGCTGCGACCCTGAAGAGGAAAAACACCACGAAACAAGGTGGATGATGCACAACAGGCTGGTGCAAACTTTTCTAGATGATGAACTGACCCAGAAATTAATGCGATAAATAATAATATTGTCATTTTGAGACCATTTTCAAGTAAAATAATGTTAAAGGCAAAACAACACACAAAAAATCTACTATTTGTACTAATAACTAGTGTTTCTCCTGGAAAGTTAAGGAAAACAAACAATTGTGCACTGAAAAAAAGAAAACGGAAATCCAACTTTTAAAAAATGTGTTAATTTCTACATGTAATCAAATGATTATCTAATCATTTATTTACTTGGATAAACTAAATTTGATTACTTGCAATAAATGTACTTTTTTATATACAAGTTGGATCACCTGTTTTCTTTTTTAGTGTGCAAATTAAAATGATCAAGCTCCTTTAAATTTATTAGCTCAATGAAATATGATTAATAGATTTTTCCCAGCTGTTTATTATACAATTTTAAAAGTCAAGTCATGTGTGAAATTAGTTTAGAAGTCAAGCAAGAACAAAGAAAACAAAGACAAATGATGAATGACTGTCCACGGTTTTATTTTGTTGTTGTTTTGAGTTTTTTCCGGTGCACACCCTGCGAGTATTTCTGTTCCACTTTCTAGTGCAAATGTCTTAGCAAACTTGAAATAAGACAAAACTGGGATACAAGTAACATTTCAGCAAAACATAGAGGCTTGTTTTAAGTCAATAATCCATTAATATTGATTTTAAATAGTTCTAGTTTCATTATTTAACTTGTAACAAGACATTTTTTCCATGTAATAAGTAAATTTAAATGCCAACAGAACCAGAACTTTTTCATCAATACTAAGGAATTATTTACTTAAAACAAGCCTCTATATCTTGTGAAATGTTACACTTAAGTAACTGTGTCTTATTCCAAGTGTAATAAAATACTTGCACTAGAAATTAGACCAGAATCAGGTGGTAGGATGTTATGTTGTTGCAGTGCGGCTCACCCTCAGCAGGTTGGATGCGGCTCGGATGCTCATGCGGGCGACGGACTCCCTCTTCCGCCTGGGCAGGCGGCTGCACCCGGAGCGCTGGCTGGTGAAGGAGCTCAGAGAGGTGACCCCCGGCGTGAAGGGGCCCCCGTGGACCGTGTGGGGCGTTTTGGGTAAACTGTCCATCTCATCTGGGTACCGGAAAGCTCTGCCTCGGGCCAGGGGGTCCACAATCTGATTTAAACACAGATGAAGAAGTAAGGCTGCAGATGATTAGTCAAATTTAAAAAATGGCACATTCTGCAGATTTTTCATTTAATCACTTAAGCTAATTTTATACAATATCAAAAATACAGTTAAAAATTATAAATAAATTATTAATTTACTCTTTTAAATAAGAAAATAAGCATTTTATTGGCTTATTCCTCAAGTGAATATTTGATCATTTATAGCAAAAGTAATAAAAATACTTCTAAAATCAATTACTTCTGTTTAAAATCAAAACATTGTTGGGCTAATCTGCTGATTATTGTTTTGAATTATTAAATTATTATTGGACAGCAAAAAGTGCTCAATAAGAGATTATTTTATGAAATTTGACTTTTTAGTTTGATGAGTTTTGGGTAGAACATATGCAGAATAAGAAGGTTTATTCCTTTATTTTAAATGCAAAATGTGATTTTTCACAAAATTACTGCTTAAATATGATTTTTTGCAATTAATTGGTTAATTATTTCAATAATAGATTCACTATTATTAATCAGATGAAATGTTTCATCCCTATAGAGAAGGGAGTCTTTGGTGTAAACTCTAATTTGAGTTTTTGTGAATGCTCAGCTTCAGAACGTGTTGAGTCGAGGTTACGCCGAGTCACACAGCGACGACAGTAGCCTACCTTCCGCAGCTTGCTGGTGGCTGGTGAGTCTGGGTTCTGGTCCAAGGTGGACGCCGTCTCTGGTTCTCGATATTGGGCCTTTAGCTTGCCGTAGCGCTGGCTGCAGTGGCGCAGGCTCTTCCTGTGCCACAGCTGCTGCTTCGTCTCACAGTCTTCACCAACGCCGAACCACTCGGCCGCATTTCTGAAGGTCACAGGTGCAATAAATACAGACATTCAGTGAACACTCAATAATGCCACATGCCTGCTGTGCGGTCGGCTGGACAAACAGAGAAGGATAGAAACCAAACCTGTTATTTTATTTTATAACGTCTAATGAGGAAAGACACAGCGGCGATGATAGCAGCCGTTAATCATAATGACTGGCAGTGAAAGCTTTTTACGCGGTAAGAAAATTCACTTTCATATACTTTATAAGTAAACATGATTAGAAAGTTATCAAATATTGCAATATGGAGAAGGTACACATCTAATGTCTGGTGCAGGATTGTAACCATGGAGACAGTGCAGCACCTAGCCTAGCATGTATGGAAAAAAACTGGTTAGCGTCTCGTCTTTTGTACGTTTTTAATGCTGCTCCAGTGTAAGAGGAAACGCTGTTTATGACATACTGATATAAATCATGTGGTGTGAATTCAATAAAAGTCGGTAATTTGATCAACACATCAGGAGGGAGGAGGTACGGGTCGGCTTCTAAGCTAGCTGTTTTGTAAATATCGCCGTCTATGAGCCCCAACCAGGTGTTACATTCACAGACAAATTAGCTCGACTGAAAGTAGAAGAAGCCATGAATAAACTGGCAAAAACAAGTTTGGAAAACCATTTTAGTGCTGTGTTCAAAACTCCCAACGTCCGTCATGGCACCTCAAATTATTTAGTGATGTCAATAACGGCTGCGTTTTGTTTCTGCAATATTTTGTAAAAACATTAAGCATCACACAACACCCAGCTTTTTAAACATTTAAAACCAGCAGCAGCAGCAGCAGCAGCAGCAGCAGCTTACTTTCGGATGCTTTGTGAAAGGGACGTTTGTCTTCCAAACTTCGACCTTCTGTCTCTGGCTGAGAAGTCGCCATCGTCGCCTCCAGCGAAGCTGTCTGACGTCGAACCAGGACCCCGGTTGCTCACGCTCTTTTTCAGCGATGGTCTGAGAGGCTGAGCAAAACAAAGCAGAAATGAGGCAATGAAAGGCCATCACAGGTTGAATGTTTCCTTCCTAAAAATTCACATGAAGCTGAGTTGAGTCAAGGGAAATTAAGTTTAACGCATCAGACCGTAAAACAAATTGAAAATTGTAATTTTTGCAAAAGCAATAATCACCATGTCATTATTAAATAAAATTAAGCTAAAATATAAAAGTAAAAAGATTAAAAGTTGGGCATCATTCCTTTCTATGATATTGAAACACAAAGAAGGATGAACACATGAATCAAGAGCAAACATACAGTAACAGGGTGAAGTTAAATCTTCTAAAAATTCAAAAGTACTTTATTAATCCCAAGGAGAAATTAAATCTTGTAATTCTTCAGAGTTACTGCAGATCCTGATGGGAGGAAAGATCTCCTGTAGCAGTCTGCAGTACAGTGACTCTGAAGACGCCTCTGACTGAAGATAGTCCGTTTCCCAAGACAGTGTCAAGAAGAGGGTGTTCAGAGTTGTAAATAATTTTCCTGTGTCCTGTCCACACAGAGGCTTATATAATCCAATCAGCTTCTTGAAAACGAACCACAATAGATGCTACGCAGTGAATCGTTTGCAATCGACAAGCTGGTGGGAGTTGAGGGTGGAGTGGGTGGATGTGTAACAGTTTGAGGCTCATGCATGAGTTCACACTACATTTACATCTTAATTGCTCTACTTTAGGAAGTAGTTAAACTGCAGCTTCCTCGACTGAACCCTGATCCACTGCCTGCTCGTTGTGTGTGTGTGTGTGTGTGTGTGTGTGTGTGTGTGTGTGTGTGTGTGTGTGTGTGTGTGTGTGTGTGTGGAGCCCAGGGAGAAAACGAACCGTTTTGGGCTCATTAACTGCCAGACGGCTTTAAAATATGTCACTCTGGCTGAGCACAACACAAATGAGGGTTGAAGAAGCATAAAATGTGACTGGATTAAGTTTTAAACCTTCTTTCTGGTCTGCTGAACCAGCAGGCTCCCAAGCTGGCATCCAATTAGACTTTTGCACAGGTAAAAATAGCGACATCATTTTGTTTCTTTCGTCCGGAGCCACTGGACGTTTGGTACCGACCGTGCTTCAGTTCATGTTTGATAAATGATTGATTGGATGATTACCTGACTGGGGAACATTTCGTACTTGTAAAGTTTTTTTTTATTTTGGACCAAAATAAAAAGGTTAAGGTTTTTGCTGCAGAGTGTAGGAAGAGCTTTATTTCTCAAAATCAGATTTGTGCCTCTGGTTTGCTCAGAATTAATATTTACCTAATTCATTGTTAATTAAACTATTTAGCTTCAGAAAGCTCATTTTGTTCCTTTTTTTAAATTGTAAAAACCCAAGTCTTTGGTTCTGCTGTACAGGCCTTTCTGTGTTGATCCAGCAGATCCGAGCCACAAATGGCTCTTTGGACTTTTGACTGAAAATTAAAAACAACCAACTAATGCTTTAAAAAAATAGATATAACAACAAATGCAGCTTGGCAGTTTTTCCAGCTTTATCCTTGAATAATCTTATTAAAATTTCACAACAGAATGACAATAAAAGTGCCAATATTTATTTATTCTTTCTCATTTTGAAAATAATGTGGATCTTTCCTCACAAATATCAACATCCCTTGGAAGAAAATGTGTCGATCCTCTTTTTGAGAGTTTTATGTTTTTTCTTTATTTTATGGCTAAAGAACAAATCAATAACAATATCTACCGTGATAGAGGTGATCAATATCAATAGAAAATATCCTTGATAGAATATTCAATATTAAATATATACTCAGATCCAGAACCACAAAGCATTCTGGGGGATGTAGGCAGAGGAAAGACTTTAGCCGCTCAACCTCTCAAGGCTAGCTAAATAAAGTTGGTGGAATCAACTAACTCACTCACTCTTCGGTTACCTAGCAACTCACTCACTCTTTGGTTACCTAGCAACTTAGTCATTCTTTGGTTGCCCAGCAACAAGGTGCCTCATGACTGCTTGGAAAAAAAAAGAACAGTATGGAGTGAAAATTGTGGAATAAAGAGGAAATATCACACCACCAGTTTTACAGCATTTCAGATATTTAAAACAAATAACAAAATAAATCTATAATTATCAACATTGACCGATATGAAACATTTATGTAGCAATTTTTTTTTCAGCCATATTGTCCAGCCTTACTTAAAACGGAAATAAAATTGTTCTTTAAAAACAGACTTCCTATAGTAGATATTTTTTAAAAGGTTATGAAACACTTGTGGCTCTAAACGAGTTTTATTTAGCTGAGCAGGAAAAGGTTGCAGAAGCTTGAGCCAGCATGTATTGGTTTCTCTTGATATTCTCAGCTTCTCCCATAATTTAAACACATGGTGCAGGTTGAGTTTGTGGTCCTGTATAAACTGGTGGGATTTCTGGAACCACTGGATTAACCCAACTAAGCAACAGAATTTCCTCTGCCTTCAATATGGTGAGTCTCAAACATTAAACATTAGAGACTGGAGAGAGCGTTTAAGGATGGATTAATGCTTCTGCCTACCTGTCTGGCAGAATCAGCGGACATGGTGTAGCTCGGCGGAGGAATGGCTATCGTAAGGCTGGGAGGCTTCTTGCTCTTCAGACGACTGTCTCCTTGTCCTCCGTATGGAGGCGGCTCGCCCCCTACCTGAGGATCCATGCTGTCAAAGTGCTGAAAATAGAGAAACGGTAAAGAAAGTTAACTTTTATTTACTGCAAGACATAGCAAGGTCAGACAATATAGGAAATATTGCTAAAAGGAATCAAAATTATGAAAGAAGCACCATGTGAATGTGTGTTACAAAACAAGAGTAAATATCTCAGATTGCTCAGATTTGACACAACCTATTTGCATATATTTTATTGTGTGTTTGATAACGAGACAAAGATGAAACGGTAAAAACAATAAAATGAGGAAAAGAAGATATAAAACTACTGAATCAAAACAAATACAATATTTAAAAATTGGTACAATTCTGGTTCATCTTCTTAAGCCTTGAAACAAATATTTTAATTCCAGTTATGGTCTTAAAAAAAAAAAAAATCAAGACCATTCTATAAAATCAAGACAGAAAAACAGAAATTAGCCAAACTGTGTTCACACAGGAGTCAGAATGGAAAATGTTAAAAATAAATAAAAACATAGCAATATTGTGGCAATATTGTGGAGGATAAACCATGCAATAGTAAGGGGGAAAAAGTGACTTAAAAAGAATGCAGACTTTATTTGGTCTAAGAAGTACAACTCAAAATTAAACTGAATTATGAACAGATGTTAAACTGTGTGGAAGTCAAATGGCAGAAATTAATATTAAATGTTTTTATACTGCAAGCAGTTGTTTTATTTACTGCCTATAATAATTATTCATTAGTGAAAGTTTATTTTTCCAGATCCATAACGCAGCAGAGACCCTCAGGATCAACAACCGCTCAGGCTTTTCCTGGATGATACCATCCACCAGTTTTCTTTGGAGTCTGAATTCAAGTCTTAATCTTAAATTATAAAATTTTTTTCTTCTAAGGACAACAACATAAAAGTGAAGAAAGTGGTGCAGTTTGCGTGAAAGCAAGTTCAGAATCCGACAGAAAATGAAGAATATTAAGATTCTTCAAGATTAGCTGAACTTACGCATCACAGCATTTGTCTTAAATATTTATCAGACATTTTATTGAACCAAAAACATACACATAAGAGTCTATTCTGTGGATTGAGTTTTTAGTTTTTATACATTTAATAAACTTTAAAAGTCAAAGTATCATAAATCATAAACTGATCGGCCTTTATTCCTGAGTTTGGTTGATCGGTGATCAGCTGACATGTGAAACCGACGTTCTCTACGTCTGCAAACGTCTGAAAATCAGCTGCTGTCCCCTTTTGCTTTGCTGTGAGAGACGAATGCCGAGTCAGCAGGTCGGGCTTTCTAAAGATAGGCGATCGGCCTGAAAACGGCAATCGGTGAACTGTAGATTAAATGGATTTAAATAACCAGTTTCCTGCTGGATATTTCCTGATTATTTAAATGGATGTAAATAACCAGTTTCCTGCTGGATATTTCCTGTTGAAGCCACTGTTGATGATTAATCAGAAGTGGTTTTGACAGGAAATATCCAAATGTACCGAATTGAGTAATAAAATCCTACTGAAGGAAGTACCACACCAAAAAAAAAAAAAAAAAAAAAAAAAAATCCCTTACTCAGCTTCAGCTTTAAGACGAATTACTTCGACAGCTCAAGAGCAGAATCAAAACAAACTTAGATATTTCAGCACACCCAGCACGTGAACCACCAGCTAGTCTATTCCTGCAGCTCAGATTGCATCGTCATGGTAACAAATAAAATATTTTAAGTGAAAGCAAAGCCGATGTGAACCCACCAAATCACAAGCCTTGCTAAGAAGCCCATTGTGGTCCCGAGCCGACGGCCTTCAGAGCTGCGGTTTCAGAAATCAATGTGCCGGCCTGCAGGCCTGCATGCGACAGGAACGACAGCAGCGCAGAAATCTGAGCCCAGCTCGGATCGCCTGGCTGCCATTACAGAGCGGAGGAATGGCTACACGCCCTGACATTTACTATGACCCATGACTCAAAAACTACAGTTCACACAGGGGCAGTCGGGCACATTTCTATTCTTGCAACCATTTTTTATTTTATTTTTTCCGGTATTAAATAATTTAAAGTTTAGGCAGAGCTGATTGAGTCCTCTTCAGGCAGACAGGAGGATACGGGAAATCCAGCCTGCGGTTTGGGGGGAGGCAGCAACCCGCCCACTTAGATAATGAAATAGAAGGAATTTGGCTAATGGACAGAGCACTCAAGTGGCAGAGAGAGACTGCTGCTGCTGCTGCTGAGCGCAATTTATCAATGCAGACACTAGACAGGCTGCTGGTAGCATCCATGGAGGAAAGTTTATGCTTCTGTAATGCAGACGGTGTTCTCCCAGGGCAATACGGCAAAAAATAAAGAACCAAAGATCTGAAGCTGAACATTATTTCTCCATATTTAAGAGTGTAAAAAGGATTATTACACATAGGTCTAAGAAATCAATACAATAAAACTGATTGACTGAAAATGTTGGGTTTTAAAATAGAAGTAAAATTGATCTTTGAACATTTTTTACAGAAATTGCTTTTTTACAACTGTGCATTTGTACAGTTTAACCAGCGAAACCAATCCAGATACTTTTATTAACCAGAGCCACATGTGGCCCAATTAAATGTAAAAATATTTAATTGATCCCCTCCATTGGCTCTTCTCTTCTGATTATACATGCAAGAAAAAAACATGTAATTTTAGGAGTTTTTCCCATATTTTTCTTTTTACAAAGTCTGCATCTAATATCTACACTGGCTTATAAAAGTTATAAAAGCATCAAACTCGGCTTCCTCTCTTCATTTCACCTGATTGACAAAACTTTTTTTTCTTCTTTTTTAAAAGAGCATTCATTTTGTTCTAAAAACAGAAATTGATTTGAGTTTTTTTTTAGCTTTCATGAAAAAACACAAAGTATTTTTTGTGGCTGTAGGTAAGTTTCATTTTGCAGCAGAAGGGGTCAAAGGTGGCTCATTGAATGGAAAAGGTTGGTGACCTCTAGTTAAGATAAACTCGTAACTTTAAGCCATTCAAATAGATACAGTAAGCATTTTGTCTGAGACCAAAACACTCTGTAATCCATCTTGCCCTTAAGAAACAATATAATTATAGGAAAAAAAACTATAAATAAGGTAATATTTGATAACCATTTAGTGAAGTCTCAAATGTTTATTCGTTTTCTACATCTATATTTTCCAGTTCTGTCATTGCAGTTTCAGGAACTGTGACTTTGTTTCTCTTCCAGGAAGAGTTTTGCAACTGGCAGACCAAAGAGGCTACAAGGGCAGAGTCAGACGGGAACTCAGTCTCAGTTTCTGTGGAGAAACCATTGAAATTGCGAATTCATGCGTGAACAAACCTAAAATTATCACATCCCTCTTTTCTGATATTTGTATGAAAGTAATGAGATATTAATCTTTTAGCAGTAAACATTCAAATGGTGCAGAGTGACATGAAAACCTGCTAACATTTAGCTTAAATTGGCTTACTATGAAAAAAAAAACTACAAACATGACCTAAATAATGCAAAATTTAACTATAGTCTACCAATCCAACATCTACTGACCAAAATTATGACTTAGTTGAACAAAAACACACAAAACAACCTCATAGTAGAGTGATTAAAGAGTAGCGACTCGTTCTGAACTTGGAGACAGTATAACGTTAGGCCTGAAGGTACGTAGACGTTCTCCTAGAAGAATGTCGTCAAGGTGGTTGGTAATTTCTCTTTGCATTTCCGGGAACCTGTTCAGATTTAAAATTAGGTCACAAGCTTTTTCTGTAAAGTCCAGAGGCCAGAAGTCTTCAATCGTCTTAAATCCTGAATATTTCTCATGGCTTTCAAGTGTTATCTTGATGTTGTGATTTTTTCAGTCATTAGCGATTGGACTGATTATAGAGTGAATTATTGATTCAATTATAAATGAAAACAAACTGTTTATTTGAACTGTTAATGTTATTCACTGCTAAATATTGTTTGACGAAATAGGTCTAGACACATGATCAAAAGTTGGTGGAATCAACTGACTCACTCACTCTTGGTTACCTAGCAACCCACTCATTCTTTGGTTGCCTAGCAACAAACTGTTGAGTAACTACCACAGCAGCAGTTTCAGGTTTCACCACTGTTCCTCAAAACTGCTTAAAGTTAAACGACGGCGTAATGAAAACTGTGGATGAGAGAAGAAAGGTCACGCAACCAGTTTGGCAGAACTTCAGATATTTAAAAACAAAAAACAAATCAATTATCGGTAATGACTCACATGAACGGCTTATATCGTTCAGCCCTAAAATGAAACAACAATCTCCAAAATGAAGAATTCATCCTCAAGGATTGATTTTTTTTTCTTTTTTTTAGCATTTGTGAGGCTGATTTGATTACACCAAACTATCGCCGCTAAAACAAAAACACCCATTTGAACAATTCAAACTTTTAGCATTTTTTTATTCGATAAATTAAACCAAAATATGTCCTCTGACCACATCCGTTTTTCATTTTTAAAGGGTGGATGCTGACTCGCCCTTCTCTAGCGGTGACATCACACAGACCCATGACTGCGTGAAACCAGGTTTCAGTCTCTCCCCGCTGGGACGGGAAGGCCTGACCATGGAAATGTGTCACTGTGTTTCTGTTTATTCCCATCCACAAGCCAGTATAATCCCCTATAAAACCTAAAGGAGGACTGGTGATGATTCAGTCAGAGGTAAGCAACATCTAAATTAGCACTATAAAACCTAGAACCACAACCATGCTCCAGTTTTTTTCTACATTACTAAAGACACCAAAACTAATCAAAAATGGAGATATTGACGAGGGCTTTTTGTTCAGACAACAACTCTCTTCCACTCACTGTGTATTTTTAGGATCCTTCACACCTCTGAACCAAGGGAATAGATGGGAATGAACACTATCCGCCTTCAAAGCGGTAAGGAGCACACTGTTGCTGCTTTCTACAAGGAGGAAAATCAGCAATCCTTTCTGAAGCGCAGAGCTGCGACTGCCAAGTTCAGGCTTTTGTAAAGGCCTTTCCACTTCAGGCCTTTACTTGGCAGAGAATCGAGAAGTGGTCGATCTGAGCTCACAAATTACATAGGTGAAAACTAGAAGTACTGACATTTGTACGCTTACTACAGTGGCTATGGCTGTTCCTGTGAACAAAAGCTGAGGACAAAAGATGATGCATTAAACAATCAGCAGGCAGACTGTTATGAATATTCATCATCAACAGTCAGACTCATTTGTTCACCATTTACCTTGATTCCTCAAGCCTGAGCTTTGTGGTCAGTTTATCACCAAACCTTTAAATCCATTCCACAGCATATTGTCCTTCCAACAAAGAGGAGTAAAGAGGGAAAGAATAGGAGGAGTAAACTTTGTTTGTTGATAACGTCTGCATGATAAAACGCTCTTTACAGCCAACTCCTATTTCACCAGGTTCCTATATAGAGATTCAATCTGAAAGCATAAATCTGTGCTTACTGTGAAATCCGTGCTTTGATGATAAATCTTGCTACGCACACATTAGGACTGGAAGATTTGGCTGAAAAACATATAATAAAATAAGCGCTTAATATCAGTCGATGCTGATACCTATTGATTAGTTTTATTTATTTATATTTTTTGCTTTAAATATCTGAAATACTTCCAAACTGGTGATGTGACCTTTCCAGTTTTATTCACAATTTTCACACCACACCGCTTTTTAAAATTATTTTTAAGCATTTACCAGGCATGGTGGCAAAACCTTAAACTACTGCTGCGAAGGTTGCTAGGTAACCACAAGTTACTTAACAGGTTGTTGCTAGGTAACCAAAGAATGAGTTAGTGAGTTGATGCCACCAACCCTGCTTAGCTCGCCGTGAGAAGTTGAGCAGCTGCTGTCCGTCCTCCACCTACATCTCCCAGAACTCTGTGCAGTTCTGGGTCATTGTTCAAGGAATACTCTGTACATCACGTGGTCCCTTCAATGATCGAAAAAAGGCTTTGAGTTTCCACCAGGACAGACCTCAGTCAGGGTCAATCAAGCTGAAAAAAGTCAGTTCATGTCAACAGTCGACCTCATGGGCATGTCTCTTCTTTGCTGCTGATTATTCAGAATTTCATGATTAACCTGAATGTGTCATTAAAAATACTGCTCTGGTTTACATTATAAGCCTCAGCAGACTGACTCTGTCCTAATATATAGGTTAATATAATATATAGGCTACTATATAGGTTGATATATAGGTTTAAAACAATGCTGCTTACAAGCACCTGCCCAAAGATTTGAATGAACAGAAATAGCTGACATGATAGATTTCTTATTTTTGAGCAACGTAGTCAGATGCTGATGTGGTTTGTGACTCTTTCTAAATGAGGAAGCGACCATGAGATTAACTGCTCCATCAGTTTCTCAAAAAAGTCCAGAATGCAAACTCCTCTGGTTTGAACTCTTCATGTGAACTAATAAATAGCTTGTACTCAATGTACAGGCTATCTGCTATAAGAGTGAGTTAGCTAACTAGCTATCCAGCTGTTTGTCCATCTGTCTAGATATCTAGACAGATAGCTAGCTGTCTGTCTGTCTAAGTAACTAGACAGACAAGTTCACATATCCAGTGGCACTAACCTCAAATGATTCCACAAACATGCAATAAATAACAAAAACAGTATTAACAAAACTAATGAGTCTAAAAAACACAAAATACCACGCTACAATACTAAAAAGCCTAATTGCCCTGGGAACAAAACATGTTCTGAACTCTACCAATACTTTGCTTTGGCAGTGTTGAGATGAAGACATTTCCTGTTATGCTAATGTAAAATAGGATTGGCTGCTATAATACACCATCATCATACTAATGTCAGCACAGAAAAAATGTTCCCATTATGACATGAGACGTGTCCTGCTAAAGGTGCAAGGACTGCTAAAGGTTGACTTCCTGACTTCACAACAGACAGAGGCAGAAGAAACCAGCTGCAGATTTCAGTCTGACATTATTTTATGTTAAACAAATATATCAGATGAATGCATCAATGCTTTCCACGCTGCTCTAATCATTAAATAATCGAAACTGAGGATGCTATACAGTTTGATGTGCTGCAACCCTCAGACGTGTCAAGTGTTTTTCACACCTTGCAGCAGCGGTCATCATCATATAGGAGCCAAGCATAAGCGTTCAAACGTCTAAAAAACCCAAAACAAAACGTACCACATTTACCAGAAGCTGATTGATGCATTCACAATCTGTCATATTGATTTTCTGATGCACTATATCAATATTACCAATGCATCTTGACTTATTTAGCCACTCCTGTGCATTCTTCCCAGTCCTCTTCTGTTTGCGTTCATATACCGACTGCTGTCACATTCTTGTTTAGTTACTCATCACCTTCCACAAACATACAGCTCTGTGTAACACTGTGCAAGTTTTAGCAATAATATTTAACTAAAAAGCTCGCACTGGAGGCAACCCACAAGTTTGGAAAGATTTGCTTCCGACATTATCAAGAATATCAAAGCCATATGAATAACTTTTAAATCCAATTTTGCTATAAACTGTCCTGACACACATGCATAAATGCAGCAACACCGCTTGCACTCATAATATGAATAATTAATGACAATTCACCACAGAAAGGCTTTTTAAAGGCTTAGATCAGATTTTCACGGGGCAGAATAGTGGGAAGAAGAGACAGATAACGGGTCCAATGGTACCAAGAGAAAGTTTTACAATTGCTTTTGTATTTTACTGTTAAAAAAAGAAAAAGAAAATGGATGTGGATAAATTACAAGCCAACAAAGTGATTTGCTTCAGCCAAGCAAATCACTTTCAATATTTGGTAATGGTGAGTGTTATAATTATGTGGCTCAAAATACGACTAAAAATTATGTTTTAACCTACTTGCCTTCATAGAATAAAGTCCAAAGTTTGAGTCATTTTATTTCTGTTAATTTATAAATCTGTCACTTTCTTCAGCCAAAAAGACTTGGCTGGAAATTTGGTTGTTGCTGTGGGAAAACACACATCATTACTGAGACTTTTATGGATTTGGAGAAATAACAGCCTGTCACACAACCTAAGAGTTTAATCAGGAAAGAGCAGCTCTTCAGTTCAGAAAACAGCAATCAACTGAAAACTGGTGACAGAGAAAATGATTAATGTGACTAATGAAGCACGGTGCAGATGTAACCTTTGCAGTTTGATAAAACGGGATCGATCTAAAAATGACATCTGTCTGCTACAGGTAAGTGAAATATTTAAAATAACTTCACAGAACGTTCGTTTGAAAAACCCAATGTATCCTTTTAACTTCTTACAATAAATAAACGATTTATCAATCATGAAATGCATACATGTGCCTGTCAAAATAAATCAATTAATTGCATTAAGCGCAATAATTTTCATTTGCATGGTTTATTAATTTTCTTTTTTTGCTATCTTTCTACCAAAGACTGTGACAAAAGTTCTCCTTTTGGTGCTTTGGTCTCAATTAGACATTTTATTTGTCGTTTCTGTTTTGTTTATTTATTTTGGATATTTAAAATGTCTTCCAGTTCCAGTGTTAAATGTTCATAGGCCTAGAAACATAATTGTAAATTAGAACTTGTTCCACACAAATATTAAGCTGGACACAATGGATTTATGTTAGATAAATATAGCAGAATATATATTTAATTTCATTTAATGCAAAACAGAAAGTTTTAGATTTTGAAAAAAAATTATGTATTATTATAATTTGTTAGTGGTGCTTCATCTGTTCAAGTATCTGTCTAATAAGCTGAAAGGTTTCACTGCATCCATGAGTAAAAACAGTAAATGTGACTGAAAATAGTCAAAGTTTCAAGTCACTTTTCCTGTCTCTACTTTCCACCACAGCAGCAGACACTGACACAAAATGACTCTCTGATGGAATACAAGTATTTGTTTGTCTATTTGTTCATCGTTTTTTTTCTTCAAAAATTCAAATAATCTCAATAAAAACCCCTCTTGTCTAACAATCGGAGCTTTCAGCGGGATCCCAAGCTGTTAACGGACGGCCAGCAGGGACAGAGTGAGAGAGACGGTCTGCAGGCCGGCAGCCAGAGAAGAAAAACGACCGTTTGACTCCAACGGCCAACCTTTCTGGGACAACCACATCAACACGCGAGCAACTTCCTGTGATTAAGTTTTACATGACGGTTTGAACAGCAAGCTGGATGTAGAAAGTGAAAACAGATCTGTAAAAATGATGAGCAGCAGCTGAGAGAGAGCGAACAGAGAGCAGAAGGCGTGGTGAGGAAGAGCAGCAGAGAACCGCAGCACTGCAAGCCAGTACTACTTCACAAACAAATCAAGTCTAAAACTGCAGGATCAATCATGGCGCAATGCACATTTCAACAACAAATTCAAAGCAATTTTCAAAGAAAATGTTTATTTTAATTATCTCTGCAGTTGGCTCCGGAATACAGCTATGCTAAAATTTAAAATGTTATACCAACAAAACCAATTCTGTCTAACATGGAGAAGAAAAATGTGAACAAAAACACTCAGTAGACGTCCTGACAGTGTTTGGGATTGTTGTGTGTTTTATGTCAGTTGGTTTGGTGAATACTCTCGTCCATGTCAGTCTTGTTTAAATTTAAATAAATCTTCACCAGGCCACGTCGCCATCTGCATTTTGGCTCTACGCCTCCATCAATCATGATAGTAGAAGAGAATTCAACACCCATTCATTAAAAATATATCATTAAAAAGTGTTTTACTTAATTGGAAAACCACTTTACAATAAGACTCCCCCTAATAGGTGGCTAATAAATAGAGATGTTTTTTTTTTTACCTCTAAGCACTCTATAAATCATTAATAACTGTTTATTATGCATTAATTAGGTGTGAGAAGGAGACAAAATCTACCAGTTTCTTGCCAATATATTCAACCTAGAGCTGTTATACTAAACATTTCAGACTGCCTTATAAGCACAATACGCATTTGTAAACTTTTTTACAGATCTAAAACCTTTAAATAATTTTGAAAGAAAGTTGAGATGTGGAAACTAAATTAGAATCACCCATCAATCATATTAATGCAAAGCTCTTAAAGCTGGTAATCTAGGAGATTTATGTTTGTTGCATTCATCCTGAGCCGATCAGCTGTTCGATCAACCAACCAAACAGCAAATATCACCTTATTATCCAAGTGCTGCTTTACTAAGAACAAAATGACAACATTTAATAATTTGAATATGTGAAATAAGCAGCTGCAAAATGTAGAAGAGTTTAGTTTATATCTCCATGTTTCATATTTTAGTTTTACACAAAGAAACCGTGGCATTTCGCGGCGCCATTATTAAACCAGCCTGTGACAAGTTATGACATCCCACAGTCGAGGAAACACACCAGCGTTCTGTCACCTGCAAAACTACTCTGGAAACTCATTAGTCACTGCTTGATGAATGAATCACAAGGAAAACAACCATCCAAGCAAAAACTGACGGCAAGTTTTAACAAAGAGCAACTCGATTCCTGCTTAAAGCTCAACTCAAATAAAACTGGGAGTGCAGATTAATTCAAACTGTGCTTACATTCCCAGTGTTTCAAGGGAGAAATTTTGTTATGTTTATTTAGGGATGACATGATAAATTGTCCCAGTAATCAATAGTTTGAATAAGCCTTTTAGTCAGAGGCTTCTTCAAGTTCGTTGTAGCACAGACTGCTACAGGAGACCTTTCCTGCCCAATGCCATTGCCATCTTTTGTTACAACTTTTAATATCCTTTTGGGATCAATTAAGTATTTTTTAACTTAATTTGAATTTAATTATTGTGGCAAACAATAATGTTTTAAGACAAATTTCAAGTAATATAATGATAGTAGCCTCACTATCAATATAGACCAATAAACTTTAATTTGGTGAAAACATTTAACACTGAAACCGGAATATTAAAAAAAAAAACTGCAATAACCAAAAATAAACAGAAAAAAACACACATAACTGAAACTATTAATATAATAGTTCATGATGTCTCTAAACAAATTCCTCCTCAAAAAATATCAATAACCAGAATGGAAGTCATCAAGATAATTTAACTTATCATGAGATTAATTGATTCATTGCATCAGATTTATCTGTAACACCAACTTTTCTTGGGTATTTTAACTCATTACAATTTAACAACTTTTTTTAAGAGAAACTAAACTTCAACTTCATCTTTTTTCACAGTTATTGACTGAATATTTTCAATCTTTCTCTTTATTTCAGTCTGTGACATGATAGTCTTCAAACCCTTGATGACCGAGATAAGATTGTAGGTTGTAGAAACAAGTTCTGACTCAGCTGACCCGACTGAATTTGGTGCCAGCCTGTGTGTGTGCTCGGAGATGGAGCAGCAGAGGAAACCGCCTCCTCACACTCCAGTATTTTTAGGCGATGCCTTTAAACAACCAATGTTGCACATTTAAAACAAAACCGTCTCCCAGTTCAAAACGGATCCATGTGTTGCACAAAGTCAGAATTCAGGTCCAAAAAAACCTACAACCCAGTAAATGAGGGAAGCTGCACCTTCTTTCACGAATCTGCGTGCCCAAGCATGCGTCGCTGCATGCTGCTATAACGGCCTTGATCCCAAGCCAAGAGCTCCTCTCACTGCTTCACATCCGACCTACATAACTACAGACAGCACCAACAGACACACGCATCATGCATGTATGTCGCAATGTGTCACCCAAACTGCTAATCTGAGACATTCATGGCAGAAAGCCTTTTTAGCTAGCCCAGCTTGCATTGTGTTTCTCACTCACAGTCAGATACTGACAGCAGCGCCAGACAGAACTCGAGTAAAGACATTCTGTCCTCCAGGAACCGACGAGGAAAGAACAACTCTGCACCGGCTCCCTGCAGACTTTAAGATACTGCTGGCAGTTTATAAATCACTGAGCGGCTCAGCAACACATTAAAGATCTGCTGCTGTTGCATCAACCGTCCAGAACCTCTCAGGTCTTCTGGTTCTGCTCTGCATCCCCAGAACCAAACATGGAGAAGCAGCATTCAGCTTCCAGAAACAAACTTCTTTAAAAACCCACCTGTTCAGAGTTGCTTTTGAAACATAATCAATGAAACTTTAATCAACAAGCTGATGTGTAACGACGGAAAAATGTAATGTTTCATTTAATGATTTTGTATTTTTGTGCTGGAAAGCACTTTGAAATGTCTCGCTGCTGAAATGTGCTACACAAATAAAATGTGATTGGCTGATTGAACACTTTTTCTAACTGTCTATACCACATGTCTCAAACTCAAGGTCCGTGGGCCAAATCTGGCCCGCAGTAGCTTCGTATGTGGCCCTCTACACTACATCAAAAAGTTCCTCCAGTTTTTCACAAATAAGCAAAATTCACACAAAATCTATATTTGTTCTGATTTTACTGCAATTTTTTTCTCAAAATGAATCAAAAACATTGGGTTTAAGTGAGTGCTGCCTTAGCTTTACTTGATGTCAAGTTATAGTCTGATTGATGCAGCAAGTAATAAAAAGTCACTTTTAGTATCATACAGTAGCACAAATATTGTTAATTTTTTTACATTTCTATATTAGCTCCATAAAATCTGTAATTTTGGAAGCAAAAATTACAAAAAAATTCACGAAATCCTGGAGAGACTGATCAGCGTGGAACGATGTTCAATGCTATTTAATTTTAAAGAAAGAAAAATGAAATGAAACACTTCTTGAATCCAGAAACAAGCTATTTTGATATATAATAACAGTTCAATGGGTTTAATCAATATATTTGATAATATTACTATCAAATATTACTTAAAAGAAACTTGAGTTTGAAATTGGGTCTCTGCCTCTTTAAAAACTCCTGCTCCTTCTGAAACTCTGCCTTCAGGAAGTCATCACAACATGGCTCCTCTATTAACCCTTTAAGAACATTTTTACCAGTGTTTCCCCGAGAGGTAGCTCCTATAATGAGCTCAGCAGCAGAGTAATTCCACCTGGTGTTTGCTAATTGCTGCTGGCTAGTCTGAAGGATCTCCCACTGCTGTGTGAGGAGGAAGCTCAGAAGTTTGGAAACTATAGATCCGAGGAGGAGCTGCTCCTTGAAGGCGGAGCTAAGTCCACCCAGGCATTTTGAACGGCTTCATGTCATCATGGAAACTGGAGGATTTTTCAAACATGCCTGAAAGAATCAAAGCAACACTTGCTCTGAAAGCTCAAAAAGTCAATTGTACGCAATACTGCCCCTTTAATAGAAAATAAATGTTCTATGTAGTCTGCAGATGAGGTAAAAGTGAAACAGACTGGAATGAACATAATGCAAGTGGACGGTGAAATTACTAAGTGCAAGCTGCCATTTTATTTACGATTAGTAAAATGAAGTGTGTGTTATGATGCTGCAGATTGCCGAGTGCTGCTCTACTGATTTCAGGTCCATTAACTTAAATAGCAAAGTGTTTGTTCATTTCACTTTGGATAAATTGATAAAACATTTGCATGTTATACACAACAAATGTTTTCTTTCCTAGGACGGACACCGACACAATAAGTGTACCATTTCTTTCTGAATGCGGTTGTCCTTCAAGTCTTTTTAGATTGTAGATATTTTTCTGACAGAATGTTTCAGGTTAAAACAGGTTCAGGGCTTTAAATAACAACCACATGACCACCTCTGTAAAAACAGGTTTAACCACAAAAAACATCCAGTTTCTGTCCAAACCCAAAGCCTTGCTGGGAACAATGAACAGCCAACATAACAGGCGCAGCTCAACGCATCACAACATCACACAAAAGTTAACTACTTCCTTTGAAATATGATTCCAAAAGAAAATCCTTTATTTTCAAACACAGAGCGATTTGGATGAGTCACAAAAGGTCACTGCTAAAGTTTCTGAGAAAGTCTGAATATCACATAAGACCAAATAAATAAATGTTCATGAAGAGATGCGTGAAAGCACATTGGTAGAAAGTTAAGTGGAAGGATAAAGTGTGATACAAAGTTATTGCTTTTAGAGCAATAATTAATCAATTTAAGGCATGGATGTTCTCTACACGTTGTGATCAACATAAAAGTCCCAACGTGGGAAGACAAGTTGAGGTCGAACACCAATGTTACCCTCTGATCCCTGAGGGAGGTAAACCAGTGACCTCTGTGAACTCCACAGGAAATATTGGATTGCTGAATGAGTGTGATGTAGTAATTTGATGCAAAGCGAACACAGCGGCTGCAACACAGAGGAAAACAGCTGCATAATCAGAGCGACACATTGCTCAACAGTCTGATTCTGACAGCAGGGTGACGATGTTGCACAACGACTAACTGTTTTTAAACTGCGCTGAATGCATTTGGACAGCATGCATGAGGAACATAAAGTGTTACACTTTCCTCAGGGTAAAATCTTCCTCTCGTTTTATTTGATTTATTTTGAACATGATAGTAGTATAAAATCATGCACAAGAACAAGGAATGCAAAAGCCACATATACAATATATACATTTAAGCCACACCCTTTTGGATCCGCCATCCCAGCAGCGTGAGCTGAAGCACACTGGAGATTACAGCAAATCAGCCTGAATAATGAGGAGTGGGCATAAATCATTTATCATGATAAACTTTCATCGTTATCACAATAGTGCCACAAAATATTGTGATAAAACTTTAAGTCCACACATGGAAGGACGTGGTGATTTGTGGTTTTGGTGTTTACTGTAAATCTGTGATCAGAAAGACACGAATGCCTGACTTTAGATAATCTACCAGTTCAACACGCCTGACTCAAACGAAGGGTTCGTTGTGTTGAAGCAGAAGCGTATGTAAACTTCTGACTTTTCAGGAAAGGAACCATTTCTTTACGCTTCCCTGTGCAGACAGGATTTATGGAGATGTTGATTATGTTTCCAGGCAGGACTTGGCACCTGCTTGTATTGACAAAGGTGGTAATACCTACTTTAATGACTTTAGTATCACTGTGAAACATTGGCAGGAAACTGGCATAAACAAAACCTGATAGAGTTGTTGTAAAAGAGGAAGTTGACACACCAAACACAAAAAGGCTGAAGGCTGTTAAAGGACTGTTATTATGCGTTTTAAAGGCGCAATGTGCCACTTTACAGCACAATCAAGTTAAAGTTTATTTTTTTAAATGGGGCAATATGTAATAATGAACAATTACATGTAAATATGTGAGATTGTAGCTAGGTGGCTAATTTCAGTATCTAGTCCCAGTGGTTAAATTCTAATGAACATTTAAAACTGAAACTAGAAGACATTTTAAATATCCAAAATAAATTAACAAAACAGCAGAAACAAATAAAATGGATACTTAAGTCTCTGTAAACAAAACTGTCCTTCAAAATAAAAGCATGTTGAGACCAAAGCACCAAATTGAAGACTTTTGCCATCCATTTTTTGTAGAAAGTGAAAAATGATAAATCATGCAAATTGAAATGATTGAGTTTAATTCCTCCTCTGATTAACTGACTTATTTGTGAAGACAGGCCTGCTGACTTCACAATTTGACACCTTGAAATTGGGTCTCTGTCTCTTCAAGAAGCACCACAATGCTTCTCATTATGCCGTTTACAACGTTGGACTGGGAAGTAGATCCAATGATGAGCTCAGCAGATGTGCAGGTCCACCAGGTGTTTAACTGCTGCTGCTGCTGCTAGTCTGAAGGAGCAGAGTCGGGTTCACCACGCTGAGGTTTCTGGACACTTATTTTTATTTGACTACTGCAGCTGGATTTCCTCTAGCTGTGTAGGATAATCATCAAAATAATCAATAAACACTTGAAGTCATCACATCAGTCTAATTTAGCTAATATGAGTTCACTTTGTGAACAGGTGTGGGCCTGGGACACAATATGTAAATTAAACAAAGTTAATCAGACAAAATTTGTATGCGCACACAATGAAGCTTTTATTTCTTGTATAACTACTTCCAACACCTGCAGAATATCAGCAGATGTGGCAAAATGTTGCAGCTTCATGCACAGATGTAAAGCAGATGTACTCTATGTGAAAGTAGAGGTAGAAGTAGTTTACTAAAACAAAAACTCTTATTCCCTGTTTGTATAAAGATCAACACAACAGCTACAGAAACATTTGCAAAACACAACAAGCCAGTTATGGTAATTTTGCAAAGCATAAATCAATAGTGTTTCTCTCAGAAAACAAAAATGAAATGCTTTCAGAGTTTATGGTGTCTGACATAACAAAAAAATAACTCCAGTGAAAACAAATGCTTCAGTTCTTCACAGCTCTGAAGCGAATGTTTGTACTACTTTAACTAAAAAGCACATACAAAAGCAAAGGCATTGTTCTACACCAGTAGGAGGTGATAAGTTTCAGCTCTGCCAGAAGATTATAACACTAGAAAGATAAAGTCCTTCACTTAAACCAGACCAGCCAAAATGTTTGGCTTGTTGTACGACTTCATTATGAATAAAACAAACATAACATATTATGATGTTAATGTTCCCAAACTTGGAGATCTGATGGCCAAACTCAACAGATCTGAAAACGCTAAACACAATAAACGTAACTTTATGGCTAAAATGTCACTCAGTGAGGAAGAAGCCACATTTCCAAAGCAAAATTCAAATTACTGTTTGAAAATGCAAATGTCAGCTGATTAAAATTAATTTAACAAATACCAAAGCATGGTGTTTCTCATGCTACGAAGCCTGAGAAACACCAACCCATCTGTGAAGTACGGTGGTGGCAGCATAATGCTGTGGACATGTTTTACAGCAGTGGAGAGCTGCTACACTTCACAAAACACCGGAGAACATGAAAAAAGAAAATAATGCAGGAACATTGAAGCAAGATCTCAAAAAGTTAGGTAGAAGGTCAAAGCCTCGGTGTTAATGGACACTAATAATAAGCATATCACCACATTATTTATAAATTAGCAAAAGATTAGCATAAAATGTATGATCGAAGAGGCCACCACAAAGTCTTGACCTCAAGCCCATAAAAAATAGCAGCAGAGATGGAACGTGTTGACCAACTTAGTCGACTAACTTCATTCAGCTGCACTAGTTTGACAGAAAATGGGCCAAAGTTTCTGCAAATTATTGAGAGGAAATTGTGGAAGAATTATGTCAAGTCATTCAATACAAAAGGGAATATTAATGATAAAAACCAGCCCTTTGTTCGATACTTTGCTTCGTATAGAGTTTCTGTATTCTCTGCCAGTGAGAAATGATTTTTTTACTTGAAGTTTTTAATTTTACCAAATCACTAATGTTTGTCCGTAACGTATATAATGCGATAGTTCGACACTATGAAGCTTCCTGGAAACTGCCTGAGTTGTAAACAACCATCCTCCACTGCGAAGAGAGAAGTGAAGAGTCGAAAAAGATGGCGCTTAATCTTAGGTATTTGGACTGAACGGCTTTGTTTTCTTCCTTAGCTGCCATCGCTAAAACTACAGACTATAAATCTAAAATCAACAATATTGTTCACAACTTCTTCTGTTCACTGATTGGGTTGGTTGAAATTATACCAAATGAATCCAAGTCAATGAGAGGAATCCCAGAAGGAGCAGAGAAGGGAGATGAGAATCGAGTGAAATTACAAAGAATGGCAAAGGCTGGGCTAAAACACTAAGAAATGGTATGAAAACTAATATATACACTAATAGTTTTGATAACATGCACTGAAATAAACCTTCAAAGAGTCAGGCAGTGAAGAAAAGATGTCTTCAGGTTTCAAATGTATGCTATAAATTCACTTGCACAAATAGAGATGAGACAACATAAAAAAATCCCCACTTATTTTCATTCTATTCTAAATATCAAAAGAAATGAACTCAGTTGCAATCAGCATGTAGCAAAAGATACAAAGTTACATGTTTGGATCCAGTCCTGATGCAGAAGTTGTTTTTCGTGAAGCTGTGCTCTAATTTACAAAAACTTTCACGGTCCGAACTGATACAGGTCTGCTTTGTGGTTAAGTGAAACTAAAAACTAAAACTTTAAGATGTTTACTGCAGCTCTTATCACGGATAATCTGAAACCAAAGGGTTTTTCTTTGCCAAGTAATTTCAAGGTTTGCAACAGGCTGTTGCGGTGTGCTTTTCTCAGCCTGAGCGGTTTTCTTTTAGTTAATCAACATTTAGTCTTAAAGGAAGTCATCTCACATCGTTAGGTTTTGTGAGGGCTGCACACAAGTCCATCAGTGGTTGTGGTGAGATACACACAAGGGAAGGTCTTTCCTGATTGATATCCCTATAAGACTACGCCCTGAACTACCAGAGAGCCTCAGCTTCACACCAAAAACGCAGTTTTTCTCTAACCTTCATGGCAGTTATCACATCAGAAGCTCAAGTTCTGCTACTTCTTCTTTTTGACATCTGCCTTGATGTTGCGCTCCATTCTTACAAAACATATGCATGAATCTGCAAAGATCTGACAGGCTGTAGCATCACTTGTCCCCTTCATACTGACAATGCAGTTTCCATAACACCTTTTTCTGCTCTGTGTCTTTGGACAAATGTGTAAGAAAGAAACTGTCCTCAGATAAACAACGTTTACCTAAGAATCTGTCACTTTCATATGTTTTCTCAGCGCTAATATTTATATTTTAATTGTTATGCTCTTTTGAAGCAGTTTTGATTTTTATGTCTGAACTTACTTACTTACTACATTAAAATATAACAACTACCACAGTAATGCCGCAGCAGAAACAGCAGCCATCGTTTTGACAATACCACCCACTTTCAACCACAAATGTTAATAAAACAAACAGATGCCGCTGTGGGAGGAAAAGAAAAGTACACATTTCCTCTGTGAACACTGAGATAAAAGAGTTTTATCTTTTTATACTTATATCCATACGTAGCAAACAAGTAAAACTGCACACAAATTAAACCTCACTAGAAATAGTTTTGTTTATTTAGTTAATGCTTTTTAAATGCACTGCCAAAACACAAAGAGGAACATCTGACATTCCCTTTAACAAACCTACCTCTGACCACAAGAACCAAGCCAATTGAGGTTTTTACCAGAAAGCTTTAAATATTTTCTCACCTGATAGTCTGGTAGATTCTGGTCAATTGGGAACCAAAATTGCAACATTTGTAACATTTTCAGCTGCTGTGGTTCGCTTTCACACTGCACTGTCAAACAATTCAAACCCTTTGAAAATCCTGTTCCCCTCCGTGCCTGTGGTGGCGCTGCACCGAGAACAACTGGCGAAACACGAAAACCTCTGAACAAGACCTTCCTTCTTCACAAAATGTGGAGTGGCGTCAAATTTTAGTGATTCTAGCATTTATTTAATGACTTTTGCAAAAAACCACGAGTCATTTCTTCCACTAGTGCTAGACACATCAGGTTTGTTTTGGTTGCATTTACCCAGAATGCCCTGCGCTGTAGTCCCAGTAAGTAATATATGTAACCTGTTGGTTGGCAGTTCACTGCCAGTGATTGCCACATTACGTTTATTTTTATTGGCTGTGATGTTTAAAAAGAGTAGAGTGTACATTGTGATAAAGGAAAAGAACAAAAAAAAGTTAAGGATTCTATCACATGTTTCTATCACACAAATAGTGCCTCGATTACAGACCTGAAATCTCCAGACCCGGTAGGTTTCCAGCAAAAGTTGCAGCGGCCGATCTGGATAAGACGGGAACTGGCTTTGTGAAACTGAAAATCCAGCGATAAGTCTGAAGTCACTTCAATAAACGACTAATCCAGCTAGCATTATCAAACACCTAAAGACTTCTGACAGATTACTTCAAAGATCTGAACAAATAAAAGTCAGTTTCAAATTACAGAACACAACTAGAGATCAGGCTTGATGGACTCAGACCTGAACCTTCAGGGCCACATAAAGGTGATTGCAAAGTCAGCCTTCTATCACCTGATAAACATTTCTAGGATTAAATAATTAATGTCTCAGCAAGCCAGCAGCTTTTTATCCCCTCATTTACAGCTTATAATTTTAAGGAATTTTCTGTTAGCCCACTGTAAGAAAATGCAGTCATGTGTCACTCAGACTTTTGGTTCAATTAAAATAAAAAAGGCAAAAGACCAAAAAGGGACTCAAGATATGTTAATATGTTTTATAAAATCACAGAGAAACCGTTTATGTTTCATCATTTATGATTATCTCCAGAATTAATTGAGATACTTAAATAGCAAGAGAAATAAAAGAAAATGGTTTTAATAATACAGATTTTATATGGAAGCAGGAGGGGCTGAAATTTAAAAACAATCTAGAAAATATTTTTTCTCCAAACTCAGAAATTTCCAAAGTTTTTCTTCTTTTTTTTTTTTTTAGAATATTTATGAGACAAATCTCAAAATTTCAAATGTCTGATATTTTCCTCCAGCAAGTTTTATACTTTTAAACTCAGCAATTTCCTTGTATGTGTGCGTGTGTGTTTTTGTTTTGTTTTGTTTTTTTGTTTTTTTTTTAGAAAATTTCA
Organism: Poecilia mexicana; assembly: GCF_051168715.1. Lineage (NCBI taxonomy): Eukaryota > Metazoa > Chordata > Actinopteri > Cyprinodontiformes > Poeciliidae > Poecilia > Poecilia mexicana. The sequence goes on along the minus strand of NW_028263370.1, from coordinate 16,891,413 downwards.
GATTTCTCTTCTAAAATTTTAGCCTTTTTGAACTCAGACATTTCCAAGATTTTCTCTAGAGGATTTCTGAGACCAATCTTGAAATATCTCAGCTTTTTATAGAAAATGTTCAACTTTAAAAATTCAGAAATTTCCCCCAAAATTTTTATTATTTCTGAGATAATTCTCAAAGCTTCTGATTTTATTTTTTTAACAAATTTTTGACTCCACCTTGTACAATTCGTTTGTACAAAATGGATTTCTGAACTGACCTGCAGATAAAAAATATACACAAACAAATGTCCTACAAAGATCAGTTGCCTTTTGTGATGTCATCCCACACCAGACAAGTGGGCGTGTCCAACTTGTTTTCAGGAAGGCAGTCTGTTTTAATTCAACCCATTGTAAGAAAATAGCAAAACAAGTAGAAGTTTTTACCATTACTTCACATTGTAAAAGTGACAACCTACATTTAAATCAAGTTTGATTGATTAACAAAGACCAGGCTGAGTAGGTGCTTTAAAAAACAACAAAACTACTGTATAATTAGATGACTTCACAGTAATGAGCTGTTGAGGGGATATACACTAAACAACAGCAGCTATTTTTACTCTGTTGCGACTCACCAACTTGTACGCTGAAATACAACCATTCCAGGATAAGTCACGGAAACATTAATGTATAACTTTAATTAGCGTCTCCATTCAGCTGAAAGTCTCAGTTTCAGTTCGCGTCGTGTGTCTGTAGTGTATGTAAACATAACCTCCTACAGCCATTGAGAACAGATGGAGGGCTGTAAGGTGGGCAGCGCAGGAATATGACAGACATGGCGCCCAGAAGTAACTTTAAATGGGGCAGCAGATGGAAAACTCAAATGAATAACTGAGCTTGTTTGGGTTTGGACGGGCGGGTAGAGCAACAAAGGGCTTGCCGAGGCATGCCGACAGCTAGTTTCAGAGCGGTGGGGTAACAACGGCAGTTAGAACCGAACCTTTAGCTTGTTTTTACTTTAATTAACAGAGGTAAAGCAAAAGGTAGCACACAATGAACCTGGTTACTCAACACTGTCTACCAAAACAACAATAGCCGCTCTCACTTAAAAAATAAGACGAGTTACCAGCCAGTTGCTAAATACACCAAACGTCTTAAAATGTTTTACTCACCTCCAAGCAAAAGTAGTTGGCTTTTTATTCATGAGCAGGTGTTAAATGTCCGAAAAACTACAGTTAGATTGTGACAAGTGGTGTGTCACACACTTCCCTCTTTCTCTCCTCCGACATCCTTATTTTTTTAATGCAGCTTCAGAAAGCAGAGAGCTGAGAGGAGGAGGCGGAGCCACGTCTTATCTTCAGAGGGGGAGAGTCTCTGCCTGGGTCGGTTCCAACCACCTCCAACACCCCGGAGCTGCGTGTGGAAACTACCCGCCGTAGTTACTCCTACACAAATATGCACCGATCTGCTGCCAGGCCAGGCTGTGTTCAGTTCCTACGGCTGGGACGCACGACCAGAGGCGATTCCAGACCAAATTTACCAGGGGGCTCTCTGGGGGCTCACAACAATACCACAGCGGTGGGGGGTCATTACATATAGAAAAAAAGGAGTAAATTTCCCCCCAAAAGTCAGGAATTCTTATTCTCAGAAATTTTATAGAAAAATATCTAGGAAATTTCAGAGTTAGAAAAGTAAAAATGATAGGGGAAAAAAATCATAAGTTTTGACATTAATTTAAAGAAAACATACTGAGCTTAAAAAGTTTTAAATTTTCTGGGGAGGAAAAAGAAATCTGAAATTTTCTAGAAAAATATCTTGGAAATTTCAGTTTGAAAAGTCAAAAAACTGTTAGAAAAATATATCAGATTTTGAGACTAATCTAAAAGAAAAAAAAAAAAACAATGAACTTGCTAAGCTGAAAAAAATTGCTCAGGTGGGAGAAGGGGGGAATCAAACTTTGAAATTTATGTCAGAAGTTTTCTAGAAAAGAAAACCTTGGAAATTTCTGAGTTTGAATAGAACATTTTCTAGAAAAAAAAATTCTGAAATTTTTAGGCTATTCTCAGAAAAATTCTAAAAAAAAAAAACCTGGAGATATCTGTTAAATTTACTGGAACAAATTCATTTTGAGATTCGTCATAGATATTTCCTAGAAAAAACAAGAACAAATTTACTAGATTGTACTATAAAATAGCACTATGTGACTGGAGACACATAATACTGCCCCTTTAAAAGGTGCCAATTAGTCAGAAAATTGCAATCAGTGCAGTCCTAGACTCTAATCAGAAATATTGATAAAAAAATTGCAGATTAAAACATTGTTACACCCTTCTTATTGATTCAATTCTAACAGTATTACCAGCGTAAATCAAACTTCATCCAAAAAAAACTACACAGTGTCAGGAAACACAATACAAACGTTTCTTTCTTTTATTACATTCTTTGTTATATTACTACATTTTAGATTAGCACAAAATAATGTCATCCTCACAAAAATCAAAACCCATGAGATTAACGGTTTAGTCAGTACATGACAACGGTCGTCGTTGAAATCATAGGTTTCACCACTTGTGAAAATACAGAAACTATTGTGCAAAAACACCCTCCATCTGTTAGATAATGAAAATAACATTTCATCAGGCACATATTGATACACAAATCAGCTTTAAAAGTTATAGTGACGCTTTAGAGCAAGTTATCAATACAGTCCTGAAATTGTACAAAAATACGAAAGTCTTACAGCTACTTTCCATCCAGTGCCAATCTGACTGCTGATTAAAATTAATTCGATTTACTTTGATAAATTAGCCTGGTATTGGTAAAGTAAAACTTAGTAAAGTGAAAGTATTTTTTAAAGTTCTGAAATGTGTCCTGTTAAAAGCAACAGCTTTAAAAACGAAGCTACCCAGATGTTACCTGCCATATCAAAACAAGCTGTGATTTTCAAACACACAAGATCATTCATAATTTAAATAAAAATGCAAAAAGGGGAACTAAAACTACAATCCCAAAGTGCATAATTTAATTCCAGCATCAAACTGTTCTCCTGTTATCTTCTGGTGAACCTGCTATTTATGCATTGATATTAACTTTTATTAACTGGAATGTTGGAGGGAAGCCAACAAATTCAAGCTGGTCAAAGTTCAAAGAGGAAAGGAGGAGAAGTTCAGAGCGAGCGAAAGGTTGGATCAACTCCTTCAGTCAGGTTTGGCGAGGCTTGTGACTCACTAGATTTTTGGGAGTATTTATACATATGCAGTGTGCAATATTTCTAAAAATATTTTAAATGAAAAAAGCTTCCATATTTTCTGTCTCAAACACGATGCTTTCATGAACTATTTATTATAGAAATCATACCAGCAGAATTTAAATGACTATAACTATACGAATGTTTCTCATGTACTCTTAATCGTTATTTCTTCTTTATTGGTTTTAAAAATGTCTGTTTCTGGTGATGAAAGACATCTTCGGTCTATTTCCCCGTCACCACCATGACGCTCCAGTTATCTGCCGTCTACCAGGAATTTAGTCGTGTTTGTTGAGTTAAACTGACATGGATGGAGAGCTAGAACTGCGGTAAACACCAGCAGAGAAATCCATCACAGGGCTGATTTAACAAGTTACTACAGAGGAGGTTTGTGCAGCTAAAGGCTCCCAGCCGTTGGTGGAGGTCCGGTTCATCAGCTTACAGTTTGGACCGCAGCGGCTTCAGGTACTTCTGGAAGGATTCATGGACCTGAAGGAAAGAGCAAAGGAGATGAAAATCCACAAATATCAAAAACAAACATGGATGTAATCAGACAAAAACGTTTTTATTTCTATATTCTTCCTGCAATCTGAGTAATGAGATCAATGTTAACTAAGAGTTTTCCCTGATTTCTGAGAATTAAAGTTTGAATTCTGGGAATTCTCTGAATTTCCTAAGAATTCTGAAAAAAGAAAGAATTCTGGGTAAAACAAAAGTCAGAATTCTGGGATTAAATCAGAATTATGTCTTTTTAACCCAGAATTTTGACTTTCTTTCGTCAGAATTTAGAGAATATTCAGGCAATTCTCAAAAATGTCAAAGAATTCTGAAACAAAAGTCAGAATTTTGATATTTTCCCCAACAATTGTGACTTTTGATCTCCTAATCTGACATTAAAGTCTACAGAGTGTGATGACTGTTCTCTTTTCTTTTTTTTACCTCTGCGGCATTAAGGGGTGAGCGGCGAGCCCACTCGAACATGTTCTCGTAGACGTTCCCGTCGTACCGTCCCAGAACCGAATTCAGCTTCTTGTCGTGGATGTCGAAGGCATCGACCAGCGCCACAGCGTTGGGTCGCAGCTGGGACAGAAGCTCTTTGATACGAACCGAAATCTGCAGAACCTGCGGCACGCTCACCAGTCCAGCCTGCAAGACAGAAGAATGTTTACCGGAAACAGAATCAGCTTTATTAGCTACGTTTGTGCACAAAAACAAAAAATTAACTTTTCACTTTGCTCTCGATGCACAGACATTTCAAATATACATATACAAAATTTGGAGGAAGATTTTATTTTCTCTTGCAAATATGTATATATACAGAATGTTTTAACAAGAAAAGACAAAGTTAAATTAGTGCAAATAGCGCTGTGTAGAACCAAAACAATGTCTAAACATTGTGTGTCCAGGATGTGTGGGGTCTGCAGATATGCTGGCTACACTTTTCCTGCCCCTCGATCTGTAGAAATCTCGCAGAACTGATTGTTCGTTACAGTCTTTACTAGGGGTGTCCAGAAGAAACTTTTTACTTACAATAACATTGTGATATTTGCAGCGTTGAGCAACAATATTGATGCAATACGATATCAGCACAAATCAAATGCACTTTTATTACTTATTTTGTAGCATAAAATATTAGAAAAGGTTAACAGTAGTCACCCAACTGTTGCCAATTTAGCAAAAGTCACTATATTTAGCAACTTTTCAGACATAAAAACAATCGGAGCTGGAAGCTTCTTAAGGATCTGTGATCGGTCAGAAAACTGGAATCGGTTCGCCGCTCCTTAACGTACCTGCAGGAAGTCTCCAGAGTTCTTTGTGATTCCATGCATGGCGTAGAGCAGAGCCAGCGTTGACAGCACAGAGTGTATTGCTGTGTCCCCAACGCCTTTCAGCTTGTCATTAAAGACTTTCACCACAACATAGTGACAGTGGGCCTAAAGAGAGACGATATCAGGGAAAAATAATCAATACCAGGGAGCAATAAATGAAGTAGTCACTGTAGGATAGAAAAATCAGATTGTAGAGGCAAATTAAAGGAATTATAATCAGTCAAAACAGGCTCCTCCCACCAAAAAACAAGAAAATCATAAAAAAAATTACAGCAAAATATCTGGACACAACGCATTGGTTAAAAATGCAAATAGAGGAATATGAAAAAGGTAATTTACATATTAAATTATGTTTGTAAAAGCAGCTCACTGATGTGTTTTCAAATTAATTCACTATAATTTAATCAGCAATGTTTATTTGTATAGCACATTTCATACAAAGTCATAAAAACACAAAAATACAAAGTCATAGAAACGCAGTCAATTTATGAAACATTACATTTTGTCAAGTTCCATCGTTAAAAATCAACATTTTGACCATTTACACGTCAAAATGTTGGATAATGTTTGTTTCACTGATTGTTTCAAAAGCAACTTTAAACAGCTGGGCTTTAGTCTGGATTTAAAGGAGCTCAGTGTTTCGGCTGTTTTTCAGATTTCTGGATGTTTGTTCCAGATTTGTGGTGCGTAGAAGCTGAATGCTGCTTCTCCTCATTTGGTTCTGGTTCTGGTGACTCAGAGCAGAACCAGAACCAGAAGACCTGAGGGTTCTGGAAGGTTGCCATGACAACAGCAGATCTTTAATGTGCTGTTGATTGAGTGATTTATAAATTAACAGCAGGATTTTAAAGTCTTTTCTCTCAGTGTAGGGACTGTAGAACTGGTTGATGAGCTCTAACTTCCTGGTTTTAGTCAGAACTCCAGCAGCAGCGTCTGGATCAGCTGCAGCTGCAGGATTGATTCTTTAGATTTCTTTAAACTACAAACTGACAGAGAGGAACTTACGTCCGAGGCTCTGACCAGGTCGATAGCGCTGTTGTTCCAGGCGTCCTCCTGTGACTTCCTGCGCTGCAGCTCCTGCTGGATGCTTTTCGCCGCCATCTCAACTAAACTACAAACACAAACCTCCATTAGTAAACGTGTCGTTCAAAAAGAAAGACAGTTTTCTCCTAAATACGCTCCATCTGAACATGATTTAATCACAGTATGTTTAGGAACAGTTCAGAGGCTTGTTAGAAAACATCAGAGAACAAACTGGAGACCAAGCTTAAAATCGAAAGCATATGGGAGGATTTTGACGGTTTCCCTGGCGATGGCTGCCTGCCTAAGCTGAGCACAAGACAACCGAATGGTTTGGGTTCATGTGTAAAATGATCCAGACCTGATTCTCCATCCAATCTGTCTGAGCTTGAACTACTCCGCAAAGAAGAGCGGACCAAACTTTCAGTTCCTAGATGCAAAATGATGGTAGAGAAACACCTGGAAAGCTGCAATTTCAGTAAAAAGTTGGTTTTACAAACCGTTATTACCTCAGGAAGCTGAATACAAGACATGTAAAATATAGAAAACTATTAAAACTTTGCTTATTCAGCTTAATATCATTTCTTTCTACAATTAATTGTGTTCGATATACTTATATATGCCTTTTATTGCGTTATAGTTTTTATTTCCAGTTGACCTTGAGTGCTTTTAAAGTCGCCTTCAAATAAGATTGAATAATATTATTATTGCTAATCCTTTTTTCATCCACTTTATAACCAAGAACTACTTTGAGTTGGTCGAATAAAATCCCAACAGAAGATGAAGCATCCAAGTTTGGCCTTTGTGGCCACACAGGGTTCTGACATGTTTTCAAAGGTCAAATTCAAGCAGTTTTAAATTATTTTTTGCACCACAAAAATACCTCAACACCATCAAATTTTGGATTAATCAAAGTTTAAAACAGCTGTCATAATATGGCTGTCAGCATGTGAACAAATATGTAACAGAAATAAGCAGGACGAATGTGTTTGGTTGGGCTTTGTTGGTCTGATATCTGGAAGTGGAGCACCAGGTTTGGTCTCCCTCCGACAGGCTGACAGAGACTCTTTGTGCTCAGCACAGCTGATACTCGCAGCAAATGGATTTAGACATGACTAAAGTGAGCAGCATGCAGTGATGTAATCGGATATCATCTTCCTCCGAGAAAACAATAGAGGCTGAACTACGGGTGCAACGGACTGAAGCGAATTAAACACCATCGTATGGAAAAACGTTATTCCATTACAAATGACCAACTTGCTACTCATTGGGTGAAAGTAAGGATCTGTTGAGTGACGCATTATAATGAAATCCAGGTCAGATGTGTCTTTTGATGCATGCAGAAAAAATATTCTTTTTCATCAATTCAAAAACAAATATTATATTCTAACAAACAGAGGTATTGAGATGAGAACAAACAAAAATAAACAAAAAAAGGAGGTACACATTAGAAAGGGTGCATGCAATGAAACAGAGCATAACAAAGAGGTAAAATGAAATTGTTTAATGTTTGTGGGTTAGGATTTATTTTTCTTTTAATCTTGGCAGGTATTTTCTGATTTGGATTATTATTTTTCATTTTCTCTAATATTCCTCTTTTTTATTAATCTAGGGTTGAGTAGAAGGGAGAAAGAAAAAAAATAAACAAAAAATAAAAATTAAAAGTATATGCCAAAACAAAAAATAAATTATTTAACAATAATTATGTATTAAATTATTAATCAGTAATAATTTAAATATTAATAAAGAAATAATTTATTTATTGAATTATTAGTCTGAAAGTCTGAATTTGACTTTCAGACTTTAATATCTGAAAGTAAAATTTCAGATATTAAAAGTCAGAATTCTGAAAAAGAAAAACAAAACTTAATTTTCCAGCTTTAATCTCAAAACATGCCAAAAAAAGAATAAATAATTAAATTATTTAATCTTTATTTTGGGATATGTTGCTTTTTGTTTGTTTGAGTAATCAAATAATAATTAGATAAATTATTTATTCTTTTGGGATTTTACTAGTATGTTTTCCCATTTCCTCTTTGAGAATAATAAAGGTTAAACTTTACTTTTGCGCTCAACTTTTTCAGTCAACAGGAAGTTGGCGCCCCCTGGTGTTGAGCATTAAAATGAAATGTATATTTCTGAATCTCTGCGTTGCACTGGTAATTCTGCTCAGTGGAGGTTGTGACTTACGTGGCGGCTCTCTGCTGGTAGACCTCCACCAGGCTGCTCAGGTCATTGATGTCCACCAGGGGGCGCCTGGAGGCCACAGCCTGCGGCTGGACCCTCCGGTTCTGGGACTCGTTCAGGTACGACACGATGCCGCTCAGCTGCTGGCCCTTTTCCGCCTGCCGGTAGCTCTTCACCAGATATCTGCAACCATGAATAGATTCACAGATATTCATATTAAAGCTTGAAATTAAATTGAGGAGCTACTGAAGCGAGATTGTCTAAACAGAAAAGGGAAAAGGTTTGGGCGAAAAGTATTTATTGTGTTTCACAGGAGCTTGGATGAGGTTGGAAAAGGATTATGACCACTGAACAAAAAATATTCTAAATTTAATCCATGAATTCTGAGAATAACATATAATTTCAAGTATTAAAATAAGAATTCTGAGGAATTCCGACTTTCATCTCAAAATTCTGAAAAGTCAGAATTCAGAATTAAATTTTCCTGAATTTTGACTTTAATCTCAAGATTCTGATATTAAATTTAGAACGCAGATTTTTTTTAAACCAGAGATCAGAATTTTGAGATTAATGTCAAAATTTTTGAAAAAGTCTAAAGTATGAAATTAAACTTAGAAGCTGTTTTTTTTTCAGAGATTAAAATTAAAATTTTGAGAAAAAAATGTTATTAGATTTTTTCAGAATTCTTATTAAACTTTAATTTCAAAATTCTGAAAAAAAGGCAGAATTCAGATTTAATTTTTTTCTGAATTTTAACTTTAATCTCAAAATTGTGATATTAAATTTAGAATGCAGATTTTTTTTAAATGAGATAGAAGTCATCATTTTAAAATTGTCAAAAATTTTGAAAAATTCTAAATTATGAAATAACACTCAGAAATGTGATTTAAAAAAAAATTCAGAGATTAAAGTTAAAATTTTGAGAAAAAAAATGAAATTAGATTTTTTTTTCTTCCCCAAATTCCCTTTAAAGTTAAAATTCTGGAAAAGGTCAAAATTCTGTCCCTAAACTCAAAATTAAAGTCTGGATTTAATTGAGACTTTAAATTCAGAATTTTTCAGAATTCTGAAAAAAGTCAGAATTTTTACATTTTTTGCTGAACAATTTTGACAAAGTCTGATTTTTTTTTTCTTTTTCTTAGAATTCTGAGATTAAAATCAGAATTCTGACTGTTTTTTTGCAGTGACCCTAATCTATTTCCATACTTGGACTATAAAAGAAGCATTTATGTGTTTTAATCAGTGCAGCATGTCTGGATCTGTACAGTGTTAAAAGGGATGGTTTAGTGTTGCAACATCAAACGCTGATTGTCAGCACCAAACCCAGTTCATGTTGTTGACACTTCTTATGTTTACATTATAAGGAGTGTTGAGTTACATTGAAACAGCAGGACTAACTGGTGAAACTCAACAGAGCTGAAAGCCACAAGTATCTACATGAAAACAACTGCATCATTTCCAAGTCATTTGTTCCTTTGCAGAGCTCAATGCAAACTGAGTCTCCCGTTTCATTCCCTCCCATTCACTCCAGCTTTGTTCTGTCTGTGTTCAGGCATGAACTTCCTGTGAGGGGAACATTTCTGGAACTGGTCGCGGGTCCTCAGAGGGAAACAAAGACCGAATATCATCTGACACGTTTCTGAAACTGATCTTCTGACCTTTACAAAAAAAATAGCCGCCATGATAAAGGTCGGATTGTTTCTGTGTCCAGCTCCTTTTGCGTCAAACTCGACCCAGGCAGGCTGGGAGCTTTACCTTGCAGTCTGCAGCATCATGACTGTGTTCTCGCCCTCGTAGGTGCAGGTTGGGGTAAACTCAACGTAAATATCGGGCAAGGCACTGCTGCGGGAGTAACCGTGGCCGCCACACGACATGCGGCACACTTCGATAGCGGAGTTGGTTTCCCAGGTGGTGAAGGCCTTCAGGCCTGCAGAGAGGGCATGGAGCTGCAGGGCAGAGGGAGAACCAGGTCAGAGACTCGGCTCAGGGTTATTAAATACTTTCACATAAATTAGTGATGTGATTCACGGTTTCCACACATTTTTCCCACAGTAAAATTCAGGCATTCTCAAGGTAAGTTTTCAGGTTTTTCCACCTCCACACTTTGGAGTTAAAAACAAAAGAAAATAACTAATGAGGACAGTTTTAATTCACTATTACACATAATTGATTACTGTTATTAATTATGTCTTGTAAAATATTCTACATAGCAGCGACAAGGAAAATTTAAATGTAGCAAAATTTTACATTTTGAAAATTCTCACATGCACACTGCATAAACCTGAGAACAAAACACAAATTTCAGAAAAAAGACCCCTCAATTTCAATAACAGCAACAAATAAAGACTGGACAATATGTCATGATACGTTTTTAAGCCATAAGCATTTCATATTAGTCAATATTGATAATTAGTGATTCGTTTTTTGCTTTAAATGTCTGAAAAAAACTGACAAACCGATGGTGTGACCGTTCCCGTTTTATCCTTAGTTTCATCTCGAGCTGCTGTGGTCATTTTCAAGTACAAACCCTGTTGATTAAATCTAATGCAGCTCCCATTCACAATGCAATTTGAATAAAAATACCCACATATATTACACTGAAACTCTTTATATTTCATTCTCTTCACCATTGCAGAGTTCTGGAAACTTTCCCACCCTTTCTTCTGCGATTCTTGAAAAGCTATAAGAAGTTAAGTGTTGTATGTTGAAATAAAAAAATGGGGCCCTAACCATTGCACCACCAACCAAACGTAGATCAGTAATTTCTTTTGACACAAGCCTCAAGTTTAAAGGTCAGTGATCCAACAGGTCCGTACCTCGGGCAGCTGGCTGAAGTCTCCCTGGTTGATGTCTTCAGAGATCCGGTGGTATATCTCCGTCATGTACTGGCCGACAAACGTGAACGCGTAAGCCATGGAGAGCAGAGGGAAGAGCTTGTACTGCTGCGTCTGGTAGTCCAGGATCTGAGGCTCTGGCTCTCTGCAGATTGGAAACGCAGAGGTTAGACTGTCCTCTGCAGGAGGATGTGGCAACAAATCAGATATCTAAAGAGACACAAAACATTTCCTGCTGCATGCTGGGGATTCCTGAACCAGTTTGGGGAAATAAAAAACGCCAAGAACTGTGCTCCAGTTGGAGATTCAGCAAACTCAAAATAATTCATATTTAAAGCCAAACAAATAATAATTTTGTTAAAGAAGTGGTGCTATGTGTTTTCCAAGCACAAAGCCCCATTTTGCAGCATGATCAAGTAAATATGTTACCTTCATTGCTATAAAAATGTTGACGCTTTGAAATTGGGCCTCTGTGTCTTTAAGACATCACAATAACGCTCCTCCATTATGCCGGTTGGACTGAGAAGTTGCATTTATAATGAGATTAGCAGATTCAGTTCCATCAGGCTTTTGCAACTTGCTGCTGGCTAGTCTGAAGGAGCTGAGGAAGTGTTTTGGGAAAATAAGCGGCGCTTTGTGACAGCAAGCCTTTGGGCATCCTCAGCCAGTAATTCAATGAGTCCCCAAACATGCATGAAGGGATCAAAGCAACTCCAGGTGCGTTTTTGATGAGGAAATGACATTATAACCTGATGTAAAGTTAAAAAAAGTTGATGTTATGTAATACTTTTCAAGCTCAACCCAAACTTTTTTTTTTTAGAAAAGCCAGTTTTGCTCAGATGTGAACTTTGAGCCACTTTACTGTCTTTTCTTCACATCACTGCTAGTCTTGCTAAATCAGATTCATGATACAGTTTAAAAGGTTTAATCAGGCAAATAAAAGCCAAACAGTACAATTAAGTACCACTGCATTTAATAAGTATAATTAGTCAAAGATTAGATAAAAATATGGAAAATCAAAGAATTTTTTCACCTTCAGATTTCTGTTTTTCCCCTAATGTTTTTCAAGATTGGAAAATAATCAAAGCGGATTCCCAGATGTGTGTAAAGTTAGATGCACGTAAAGTGATTTCTGTGTGAAACCGTTGTGCTGCAGTGTGTCTCCTGACCCCGGCCGGATCTCGGACTGGTGACGCACGGCGCTGTAGCGGATGGCGATGGTGCAGGACTTGGACAGGGCGCGAGCCGACTCGCCTACAATCATGGAGCGGACGAACACCATGGTGCCGTAGGTCAGCTTGGAACTGGGCGGCTTCACGTACGTCCCGTCCGGCTCCACCTGGTGGAGGAAGAATCCCCAGTTTAAACGTTAATCCATCCTCAGGATCACTGCCACTAACTGGAATCAGCATTTTAAGGATTTAACTAAACAGCAGCAACCACGTTATTTTACATTTGGTTCCAATCTGAAGACAAATATTTGATAATCGATAACATTTTCACTGTTTTTTCCAAAAACATATAATTAATTATAATTTGATATTTTAACCCCAGTCATGGTAAAATCAATTTAGCCCTCATTAATATCTATAGATCTATCCATCTAGATCTATCTATATATGTATTTATATCCATTTATCTAGATTTATGAATCTATACATCTCTCTCTCTCTCTCACACACACACACATAAATTATAAGATAATTTATTGGTGACTCAACATCTTATTTGCTGTTTTTTCTTATTTACTTTTTTAGATCCTATTTTATAATTTGTTTTATCTCTTTACTCTGAACCTTTTATGCGTCAGGAATAAAGATGATGATGTTATTTCCCTCATTAAATATGAATATTTTGTTATAAATTTGCCCCTTACTCCTCAGTCTCTTATTCTGTTATATATTTTGTACTCTAGTCTGAATTTGCAGTTTGCATTCATCATGAAGTTGCTGCTGGTACATCTAAACTCGGGACATTAAAGAATATTTCTATCCCATTTTAAAATCCTTTATGGACATTATTTTCCATTGTGTCCCAAGAGTTAGTAAAGAACAACCAAAAGCGTTGTGAATTCGAAAATCTCCGTCAGATCTGGCAACCCTGTTTTCAACTGAGCAGCATTTTAATGTTTTCAAGATCTCTATAGATATTATCTTTTCAGGAAGACAATCAAATCACCTTGGAGTATTTCATCATCATGTTCTCTCGAGGAATCCTCACGTTCTCCAGTTTCAGAAATCCGTTATCAACTTCATTAAAGCCAAACTTAGGGCCAATATCACCGACTACGATTCCTGCAGCAGGAAAGCAGAAAAGATCATGAGAGACGGGTGGATTTTCTGCAAACGCTACGTCCAAAGAGACCAGACAAACTGAGTTTACCCGGCAGAGGTTGGTGAGTCGTCATGTCACGGATGGGAACGATGAACGCATGCAGACCGTGGCAGTTTCCCAAACTGTACAGCTGGGCCAAAACGATGGCATGGTTGGAGGTCTTCCCAACTGGAGCAGGAGGAGACAGAGGGGGGGTGATTTCTGCTCTGCCTGAAAGCCCAGACCATCGGAGTATCTGTGATTGTGCTTACGTCCTCCAGGCCACCATTTGATGGAGCTGACGGTGGGACTGTTCAACACAAACTCCTGGGTGGCCGGATCGTACGTGGCTGTGGTCTCCAGGCCTCTGAGGTGTGTGCCTGCATCCAGAAAACGTTTAAATCCCCACACAGCTTTGGTAAAATAACAGTGATATGGAACATTAGGGATGCACGATATTGGATTTTTGGTCGATATCCGATATGCCAATATACTAAAGCTCATTTGGCTGATAACCAATACCGATATTTTTTTCCTATATTTATTTATTGAGTATATATGACTTTCTCTACTGTGGAATTAAACTGCTGCATTATCTTTGTCAATTTAGCCTGCTAAAAAAAACGCAAATACTAAAAAGGAGGCTGGAAATTATGTATAACTTTCAACTTGCATTATATTTAATGTAAATTTCGTGGCATTTGCTCTCTCTAAAGACAACAACACTCAAACAGAGCAAATTTGGCTTTGTCACTGGTTTGTCACATAAAAACAAACCAGTAAGTCACTTTTATATCAGTGAGTTATTTTGACGGAGTGGCCGACGTCTGATATAAAGTTTTACAGTTGATGTTTGCCGATACCGATACCATGCTAATAATATCGTGCATCCCTATGTAGCGTATTTCAGTTAGACAGTATAGCAATCTGCTAAGGCCACTTGGCTTCAAATTATCCCCAAAATGAATCAGAAATTATTTAAATTCAAAAAGCCAATTCAGTTTTTAGCTACAACACAAAGGAGTGACACAGCTTGTCGTGTTTGACAGATCTCAATGTAATCAACGCCATAACACGGCAGTCACAGGTAAACACAGGTCCTTAAACGACAGTTTGAGGTGAAGGAGAGGAAAGACGGTTCATCAAAATGACGCATTAGAAGCAGGGATACATTTCTAGCTGTTATTCTAGAGGAACAAGAGTAAAAATTAATTAAGGGAAGAAGCGAACATTTAGCTTCAGTTTTTAGTTACTGTAGATGGAAGATTATCAGTTTTGGTAAATCATACTAGGATTTTTCTCATTAGAGGCAATAAACACAAGCTATAACAAGCTAAAATGAGTTTTAGCGTCAGTTTCAGAGCTGAAATATTTTACTGTCAAACAGAAAAAATGAACATAGATCAGGGGGTCTGAAACCTGTTTGAACCTTTCACAATGGCTCTTTAACACTGATGTTTTTAAACATTAACAAACGCCTGGGTTGGTAGTTTTTCCAGTTTCTTCATGGAAAAAACTAGAAAACCTTCTGCAAGAGATTCACCTTCTAACAAAGGTTGAAAATTTGGTAACACTTTATTTGAAGGGGGCTGAATAAGATTGTCATGACACTTTCATAAACATGACATAACACCTGTCATGAACATGAATGAGCCTTCATGAATATTTATGACTGTTGTCATAAAGCGTCATTCGGTAAATTATGACACTTTTAATACAAAGTTGACATTATTCAAAATGTCTTTGTTATGACAACTTGACATTAACCAAGAAATCATGACTGTTATAAATTTGTTATAAAAGAATTAATGATTGCACTTTAAAAATTAGGTAACTTTATGTTATTAAAGGTAAAGTTTAAACAGTAATGATTTATTTTCTGATATTGGGACCGATACAAATATTAATACTGGATTGGTGCATCTCTAATTGTAATGGGAAAAGATCCTGAGAGTGGGAAACTGTAAGAGAAAAAGAAAATAAAATTTAAAAAATCCATACATTTATTTTTTTTCCAAAAAAACCTGATCAGACAGAAACATTTAATTAACTCTGATTTACCAAAACTAATCACTGATTGATTGAGAATCGTTCCTTTAACAAAAACACAGCCGGTTCGGACGGGTCCGTTCTCGTTTTACCGTGGCCCATCTCGGTCTGAGCGTAGGTGCCGATGATCTCTAGGTTCCAGGCGGGCATGAAGAACCGGTCCATTTGAGCCGGGCTGGCCTGGTTGAGCAGCGTGGGCAGGAACATCGCCAAGTGGAGGTCCAAGGGCGATGGCCTGCCGGGGTGCACACAACTAGGCCGCGCAAGACGGGGGGCAAACAGGACAGAGGAGCAGGAGGGGAGGATGTGGGAAAAGGTGTGAGGATGGAAGGCATCCCATGGATGAATCAGAGAAAAGAATCACATTGTTTTATTCCCAGAGGAGAAATGTGAATGATTTGCATGGTTCAAGGCAGCAGAGAGGAAAGCAGTGAAGAGAGAAGACAAAACAGCTTGTGAGCATAACATGCATATTGGAATAGTTGATTCAAGCAAATGATTGTCATTTATTGAAACTTCACTCCTTCATTTTCCACTTAAATATCCCTTCAGTGTCAGGAATTTGGTCCTAAACCAGAGCAAAAACATTTACAAAACACCAGAGTATCAGTCCAAAACGTGGAAGTAGCTTCTTCTCCTCTCGATTCAGACCTAAAGCAGGCAGACGCTGCACATTCAGAGGCCTCATTAGCCTCCCCGATCACACAATGCTGCCTGTTTATTCGCTACATCCCATAATCTCTGGTCGCCATGGATCTCAGCAGCCAATCCAAATGCAGACTAGGAAGGCTCAGATTGTTATTAATATGAATTATTTGCTATTTTTCCATGATTTGTAAAAGATGGAAATCAATTACGAGACACAAAGCGTCGTCATTGGTGAGTTATAATACAGAAAAGAGAGTAAAACAAGAGGAAGTTTTTGAGCTAACTGATGACTGAAGCGGCTCTGAGGAAAACCGACGCTACGTTATGATAATTAGTTCACTATGTTAACTCTACAACAGGTGCAGAAGCATTTAGGACAGTATTTTGTTAGAGAATCATCTCTCATTAGCAGAGAACGGCAGATAATCATGCCGTTCTCGACTACATGATTCAGATCTGTCAAACACGCACAAGAACTTCCCATCGCTCCCCATTGGTACCGATCCGTGTTACGTTTAAGAAATGGTTGTTTTTAACATCAAATAAGGGCCTTATGAATTGATTCAGTAAATAATTTAGCTTCAACATTCAGGACTGACCGTGACCCATCTCAGTTTGGGCATATGTGCCCAAAACCTGGAAGGAGTCAGCCAGAGGCAGCCATTTCTTGGCCTGCTGGGGATCGCAGAGTCTGCGCAGGCTTGGGATGAACATGACAACGTGCAGCCCGAAAGGTTCCTGCTGGTTCCCCTTAACCATACTGGACGAAGAGGGGTTGAAGTTCAGGTTCAATAAATCAACAGACAACACATACATTTACTGATATTAAACAAGATATGTGAAGGTGACTTATCGAACATTATTTCAGCCTCACGTAGAAAAGACGTCTCAATGATAAATTGAGCTAAACATTTTAAAATATCACTTGATAATTATGTGTTATTAAAAGATTGTAAGATTAATACCTGAACACCAACTATAAAGTCTTAAAAATGCAAACATTTAAAAAAGACTTAAATAAATAAGCAATGCTAAGCCTGGTGGGAGCACAAATAAAGCCTGGTGGCCCGCCAGGCTAATAATACACCTGTTTATGCACCGACAGCCATAAAGTTACTAAAAAAAAATTAATGTATATTTTTTATCTTTTTTTTTTTTTTTGCTGTCACAGTAGTGGTGATAAAATCCTAAATCAATATCGCCCACCTCTATTCTGTACAAATCACAACAAATTTCCTACTGTAGATATTTATCAAAGGTTCTTTTTCCACAAGGCTGTGTAACATTTGCATTTCTAAAATAGTTTTATTTAGCTGATAAAAATGGCAGACCAGTGATTTGTTCCACAAAATCCCAATAAAATGGATTAAAGTTTCTGGTTGCAACGTGACTTATGTGAAAAGGTGGAAGTATGAATCCTTTGGCAAGGCACTGATTAAACTTCTCTACTCTCCATTGTAGAAGTGGAACAAGCTGGCAGTCTCTCAGCCTTTCACACACTTTTAATCTCTTCTGAACTTTGCTCAGACTTTTGTTTGCTTCAAACCCACAGAGGAGTCCACAGACATTTTTCTAGACTGTCCATTATGCTGAATGTCAGATTAAAGCAACCACTTGCTTTAATCTTAGTCAGAAGGTTAGTCAGCTAACCTTCTGACTAAGATGATTAAACTTCCTGAAAAATGGGGCCTATTTGGAGAAAAAACAAATCCATTTTGATTCCTGGTTTTAGCAGCTACGTCATTTACTGCTGGGTGGGTTTGGATATCAGAGACTCTGACTGTAATCATAAAGTTCATGTAGTGATTTTAGAACGGCTCTGCACTGAAGTTAGTTAATGACATACTGTCACAACAAACAATAAATCAATGAATCACATGATAAATTAAAACAAACTCAATCATTTCCATTCGCATCAACATTTTTCTTTTTCCCCCTTTTTTCTACTAATATTGATTTTCAATTTGATGCATTTATCTCAATGTACCTTTTTTTAAGGACAATTCTGTTTACAGAATCTTAATAAGTCATTTTATTGATTGTTTCTGTTGTTTTGTTTATTTATTTTGGATATTTAAAATGTCTTCCAGCTCAGGTGTTAAATGTAAATTTGAGACTAAAATGTATTGATCTTTGAGAATGTATTCTTGCATTATTATGCCATTATTATTTTTATATTACTTAAAAATGGTTTCAAAACAACAATATTATGGTTTATTGCAATAACAACGTCATTGTTCAGCAAAATATGTTATCATGACAGACATACAGGTACACTGCAGTCCTGTCTGGGAAATGTTTAGTCTGCTTGATTTGAAAATAATTTATTTTCATAGATCAATATATAACAGCGTTTCTTTTTTGAGAGCTTCAGTTTTTGGTTAACGTTGAACTTTTTAGCGTCAGTTTATCGCAGTGATTAGACGGCGGAGAATCGTTTTCCCGCCAGCGTCGTTCTCCGTCTGCGTACCTTTTGTAGTGATAGATCTCCTCCGGGTCGGCGATGCCATACTCTCGGAGCTTCAGAATCATCTGGGCGCTTTTTCGAACGGCCTGGTCGTAGCGTTCGCTGCGAGACAGGAAGTTTGGGTCGTCCTCGTTGAAATCTGGGTCACTGAAAACCAGCGCCTCTACGGAAGACAAACAAAACGTTAAACTACATGTCCAACAGCGGAGAGACGGAAACTTATGAGTATTTTTTAAGTATGGTCATACAAATCTAATGTATCACTTTTTATTTTTGTACAATATTTCACAGTAAATGCCAGAAAACTAAAGAAATATCAATACGAAAATAGTGTTTGAATTTAAATTTTAACTAACTGTTGACTTATTTTTATTTTCTAAAGCTGGTGTCAGTATTTAAAAGCCTTAGCAGTCAAGAGTTGATTTGTCTCATCAATTATTTTTATTTTATTTACCTGATGATTCCCCCTGCTGTCACTTTCGTTTGCCCGAGAATCAGAAACACATGAATAACGGACAAAACTGAGAAATTTTTCCGTCCTTTCGTCAGTGGTATTCAGGTCAAATGCTTCAAAATAAATCTAAATTTATTTTTTCCATTGGTAAATATTGTGATGACAATATGCCTACTTGTTTATTCCTCATCTGTGCTTTATAATTTTGGGCATTGTAGTTGTGTCCAGTGTAAACATCTGAGATAGAAAATACTACATTCATATGTAAAGTAGATGTTCACAACACTTAAAATATACCACACAATATTTACTGCATTACAAACAGTTCATAAGGGTTTAAATATTGTATACAATGATCTATTGCGCAGTCCGACATGTTACTCTTTAATATAAGTCAAAGCATTTCTTCCTAATCTCTGTCTGATTTTAACAAAGCTGAAAAAATACAGAAAAGCTCATAATACTGTTTGATGAGTTTATTTTTTGAGAGTTTTGATGGATTTTATTAATGAGGAGGAATAATTTATTTTTCTCATCACTGATCATAGGAAAAAAAATCTAATTACTTTGATCTCCAGTTACTTTAAATGTTCAGCAACAGAAATAGTAAACAAAACAAAACAAAACAAAATAGTAAACAAAACAAAACGAATCAAAATATCTTCATAGCATGAGACCAAAAATGCTAAAAGGAAATGTTGCTCAGTTAAAATGCTGCTCAGTTCTTTAAAATGTCAGCTTTAGCCATTTTTTCTTGGCATTTTCATGTCTTTCTAAATAATACTTTAGAAAGACTCATAACATTTTCAATAGGAATAACATTAGCAGTGTAAAGAACACAATTTTTTATTAAGCCATTGTCCTGTTTTTTTTTTTTTTTTTTTTTTTATAGAAATGCAACAACATTGAAGAAAATGTACCAAACATAAAAACTTGTTCTTCAAGTTAAAAATCTAAACAAATTTCTATTTTTTCTTCAGAGTCTTGGATCTTTTCTGGCTCTAAACACATTTGTTTTGCTGAACCGATGGTAAAATGGTTTTTATGGTAGTAAAGGTTGCTGTACTATGATAATACATGCTACTTAGCCTGCTCTTTCTTTGAGAAGGCAACCAGCTTACAAGGCTTATTCAGTCAGGACCCGAAAAACAGGATCGACACCATGTTTAATGTAACTTTAAACATGGACTTGACATGACTCAATTGAATTATTGAGTCATAAAGATCTTTTGACCTTGGTAATAATAATTTTTACTTCTACTAAGTGCAGCCTGACTTAAATTTAAAGCTAATTGGTAGATAAAACTAAAGCCGAATATAGTTGTGAAAAATGCTCAATCAAAATAATATAAAAAATCTTAAAATATCTCTTTTCATGGGACCTGTTGGAGACATTTTTCTAAATAACACTTTAAAAAGACTCATAAACCTTAACTTGGGATGCGTTTAAAAATGCTTTGCAAGCTTTGAAGTAACAACAGTTCAAATTTATGTAGCAGCTTGTTATTGAAGCAAATTGGATAAATGTACACAACGGCAGCTGTAAAAACTACGTTTCAAGCTCACCAATTTGTCGTCTTCTTTTGGTCTTTTCCGGGCCTCCGTCCAAAATGTACGTAAGTTTTTCGACGTCAAACGAAGCATTTTGACGTTCTCGTGTGATATCAGGATTCATGGCTCAAACCTCGTCTATATGGGCGGAAAATGAGCTAAAAAGTGTTGAATAATAAGTAGAGGTACTCCAGTAACCTGCTGGACCTGGGTAATTTCTCTACTGCGCAGCCGCAGAGAGGTGGGAACGGTTACGTATGGTGACGTGACATAGATCCCGGAAGTGTTTTCCCGAGAGTTCTGTGATAGGTTAACTTCTTTATAGTTAATAAACATGTCGATGCTTCCTCCAACCGCAGTGTTTCGTTTTCCTTGGGAAGTGAACTCAATCAAAGAAGGAGAATCAGTGCGGACATTTGGCAGGTCGGGATTTAGACATCGGTTCTGACCCAGAAAGTTTATAGTTATGTCGACCCCCAGGATGGTTGACTAATAATCAGTCCTGGTTTAGAGTGTACCTGGGTTGGCTACAGGGCAAATTTCCAACATTATATCTTGATATATTGCTTTTATTTATTTGTAACTTGAAATTGTTGCCTTTCCAGACTTGTTTGCTATCAGCCGGATGAATCCAAAGCCACCCTGACAGCCCAGCATGCTTCCAAAGAACACCGTGTGTTTGTCCAAACCCAGTTTGTTGAGCCATTTAACCCAATAATTGGAGCCCAGTACCTGGTTCTGGGTGAGACAGAAATGTATGAAGGTAAAAGACCCCTCTGTGATTTCTCTTGTAGTTTTGATTTAGTTTATCTTCTCTGATGTTGTTATTAAAGAAGCTGGTTATGACCGAGAGATGCAAAGTTGTTGGCACACTGAAAAATTAAAATGTAGTCATTGGGATGATAATGGACTGAATTTAGCACTGTTAAAGTTATACTTGTCCTAATAAGAAAGCAATCAATTAACTGCATGATAAATTAAAATAAATTTGATAGTTTTCATTCTGATGATTAATATTTTTGAAAAAAAATTTTGTTTACAGACATCATAATCCATTTTTTATTGTTTAAGTTGTAAGTGGTATTTATTTATTGTTTTTGGTTGTTAAATATCCAAATACTATAACAGGAAGATATGCAAAATATCTTCCACTTAAATGTTAAGTGTTCTTTACAAAAAGTGTATTGGTCTTTGATCGGGCAAACTCTCATAGACCAATAATAATATAATTATAATTTTTAATATATTGAAAATAGTCTCAAACAATATTGTCACTTATCGGGACAATTATTATTTGTTATTGTGACAGACAAATCAAACTACTTTACCCAAGATCCAAAAAACCACACAGTCGAACTCACATTCATACAGATAAGCCCAAAAGTTTGCATATTTATGCTTAAATTAATCTTTTTTATTATACCAACAGCTTTCTTTTGACTGGAAATTGATTGTTTTGGAGTGGTCCAGACATTCTGTACTTTAATCTGTTAGATCAGTGTTTCTCAACCCTGGACCTCACCGCCCCCCTGCTCTGCATGTTTTAGATGTGCCTCTATTCCAGAACAGCTGATTCAAATGATTTCATGACCATCAAGTACTGACCATCTAAATAAGTTTTATTTAGGTAGACCAAGGGGAAAATGGCTCTTTGAATTATAAGGGTTGAAAACTCTGACCCACCCACATCCGTTTGTCTGCAGGGGTTGGTGTGATGGTTCGCGCCCGTGTCCTGAATTGCGTTGATGGCGTAAACACTGCACTTCTGCAGAAGGCCATCGCTGAGCAGAGGAGCTTCTTCGCCGAGAGGGAGAGCAAACAGGGGGAGGTTGCACAACCACAAGATGTAACTTGATAAAGGTCTTCATGCTGTAATGTTAGCAGGCCCACAGCAATGTTCAGAGACTTTTGTACCCATATTATCTTTATCAGTTACTCTGGCACAAGGAAGCTAAGAATCAGTCTGGTTCCCAGAAGACAGATTGGGTCCATATATTGTATTTTTGTCAATCTCTGAGGTTTATGATTGCTTGTAGCAGATTTTTGTGTTAATTCTGCTTGATGATGTCATTTCACAGCTTGTGAACAAATGTTATGCCAAAGCTCATATACAAGCAGCAGATTCACATTCCTCCATTATGTGGATGACAATAAACTAGGAATATTTTCTACTGTCAAAATCAGGTATATTTCTGTATATATTTGTAATAAAAAATAATGTCCTGGTTAAACGAAATGAAACATAATGGGTGATGTCTTATTCTGGAATATGCTTCTCTGGTATTGTTTAGGAAATTATTCTTGCATGGTGAACGCTGCTTCTTATGAGTTGTGGTCTGTTCGCATGAAAACCACGGCCTTAAAGGAACAGTACAACTTGATGTCATCTGCATAGATATGACAGTAGTGATCTTTAAGTCTGTTTATCATCTTTATGGATTGCTTCTGTTTCTATGAACCTGCAAGGAAAAGCAAGTTTTGACAATAGATGGATGAATTGATGCATTTAGCAGAACATTCATAATAAAAAGTGAAGAGCCAAATGCTTTTTAACCATCATAAGTTAATTTTAATCATATCTGATTCTTCATAAAATATCAAACAATTTTAAGCTTTAAGTGAAGAATTAACACAGAGTCAAATCAATCTATAATATTATGCCCCAATACCACACCAATATTCACCATAAACAGTATTTATACAGCACTGGTCACTTTATTTTGATCCAAAAGGGCTCAAACAACAAATATTCCTATGTATGACTCTTGGTTAAACAAATGCAACTCAACAGCAATCATCCTGGCAGCTTGACCAACAGTTTTATAATATACGTCTTCTCCTGAGTTAATACATAATATATATATGTAGTAGAAGCAGCAGAATCCATAATATATTTTATTACCAAGCTAAAAACAACCTCTAAATAGTAAACATAAATTAGTTGTGTGTAGTGAAAGTAAAGAAAATAGCTTAATAACAATAATAACTTAGACTTTGACCCAACTCAGAATGTCGGCACACTCAGCTGTTGGCATTAACGATTTAATTTTCAGGCCTCATAAAGAAAACAGCAGGCTCAGCTAAGCTAGCAAAGAATGCAAGCCACAGTCGAAACCAATCTACCAGGTTTTGACAGCAGAAACATAAATAACACCTAAAATAGCTGCACTAAACAACTACAGCAGCAGTAACACGCACTCCTCCAACCCACCAAGCCAAGCAAAGGTGCAAACTGCATTTATGGCATCCTTCAATTGTGTGATGTTTTGGTAAATTATCTCCCACAAATTATCTAAGCTTTTCACTATGCATGGAAACGATCAGTGTTTGTCCAGATTCTGGTTTGACTGTGCTTCTCAGCATGCAACATCCTCATGGCTGCTTAGCCTGTTATAAGTAACCCATTCACTCGAACACAACCACAGGAATAAATCCACAAACAAAAGTTTCAGGACCTCCATTTTCTGAGGTCCTGAAGTTTATATGCAAGCTCAGATGAACTGGTTAATAATTCAACTGGTTAATAATCCAGATGCCACGGGGCATCACTATTACATTGCAGATGCACTGTAAGGCAATAATCTCTAACAAACATTAGTGTCACTAGCTTTTATTAATGAAAATTATCTTACTCTAGCCAACTCTGGCACACTTACATAATGTTGATTAATGTACACCATCCCTTGAAAAATTAATACATTTGCCTTAGCCATTTTCCATCGCCTTGTTTCATGGACTCACCCAGCAAACTGACAGGAACATAAATTTTACTAAGCATTTTGTCATGTATTTTATGTAGTAACTACCTTCATTCTTTGTTAGAAATGGATCCTTCAGATGTACACCTTTAATATGCTCTTTTTCAAACTTACATCTACTGCATGTCCACACAAAATAAATGCAGAGATTCCTTGACCTGCAGCAATCATTGTGGCCTCAGATGAGTTTACTTGTTATTAACTCTAAATTCAGTTCCAAACATTTTTAGGATCCTAAATTAGCAATGTTGTTCACCTACTGAGTCAGGAGAGCCACTGAGTCTCCTCACAGGCCAAACATCAGGAGACTTGCCAGTTAAAGCCTGACCTCCTGGTTAATCTATCCCCTCTTCCTCTCTTCCCCTAGTGATATCAGATAGCTATGGTGTTAACTACAAGTCAATCTAGACATTAAAATATCTTGAAGAGCAATATGTTGGAGAATAGCTTGGTTTGGAGGAGGCAGGCAGCATAGGTAAGCCAGATGCAGGGTCTTTCCTACAGCGATCCAGAGCTTGCTTGTAGCTGATCTTCTCCTTTGTGATAGGGTCAATGATATCTCTGACAGAGTGTTCGCCAGTTTGTAGATCCTTTTTTGTTGTACTGTCAATCTTTTTAGATTCAATGGCATCCAATAAGCTAATTCGGCGACCGTTGTTAGGATCTACCAGCCCCCCAGTCAGGTGTTGTGCCTCCATGTGACGAATAGCTGAATCTTTTGGCATCCAGCCTTTCTGAACAGCTTCTCCCACAGACAAAAGCTCTTTGGTCATGGGGTCTTCAACTCCAGTGAAAGCTTTCTCTGCATTAAGCAGCCGTTGGACTTGGCTGTCCTCGATAAGGCCTCTTTGTGCTGCCTTGTGAACTTTGTATCTTTCTTTGTTGCTGATGTCAATAATGCCACCTGTTGCTGCTTGAGCCTCCAGAAGTCTTTGGGCAGTGATAGGGTCGATCAGTGTGCGCAAGGTGGCATTGCGGATTGTAAAGCAGGTGCCTGTATATGTGTCCATTATTCCAGCAATTGGCTGTGTTTCGGTAGCAAAGTTAAAGTCTAGGGACAGAGATTTCACAGAGGAATTTGGTGTTTGGGTGACTGAGGTGAGTTTGGGTTGCTTGGTTATGTCACCTGCAACAAGAAGGGCAAATTCTGAGATGGGAAGTTTGCCTTGTTTGTATTGTTGCAGATCATATTTTGTTAGCCTTCCTTCCTTGATAGCATTTTCAATAGGATACTGCTTCCCACTCTTGCAATCCTGCAGGACAGATGTTTCTCCATCAGGACCCATGGACGTTATCTCTTCCCAGTCACATTCTAGCTCCTGCAGATGAATGTATTGCTGGCGATCAATGAGGCCCCCAAGGTAAGCATTGTAAGGAGACATGTCTTTACCAGTTTCTGGATCCAAAATGGTGATTTTGGTCGAGACATTGGTTTCTTTGGTTCTTGTTTCCGCCTGTTCCTCTTTCTGCAGGTACATCAGAATCTCACGAATTGTGCTGTCTCGTTCATGAATCTTGTCTTTCTCGTCCAAGATCTGCCTTTCCAGTCGCTGGACATCTGACTCCATCTTAATGCTCTTCTGCCTGTTCATCTGTGTTCTTTCAGTCATCAGTCGACTTCGTTGATGGAAAGAAAGGCTTGTGTCGTGTTTCTTTGCTTGAAGAGTTCTGAGTTCTCGAGTGAGGTTGTCATTTTCTCTTGCTAGAGCATCTTTGTTGAAACTAAGAGATGTCTCTTCTCTTGAATTGTTAGATCTGGTGCTCCTCAAAACGCTAATTTTGTCATTGAGACGTCTGATTTCATCCTCCAAGTCTTGTCTGGCAAATCTGTTCTGAGACACCTGCTCCCTCAGACGGCGTCGCTCAGCTTCAACAGCCTGATCTTTCTCCGCGCGAACAACCTCCTTATACACCGTCTTTTCACCTGACTTCTCTTTCTGCAGAATCTCAAGGTTTAATTTGACATTACGGATTTCCCTCTGGATACGCAGGATATTAAGGGTTTCCTTGTCCATGTCAGAGCGTAAACCACTTGTCATCCTATCCAGTTTTGGATCTCTTTCTACCTTCAGCACTTCCTCAACCACTATGCTCTCCTCAACAGGAGGTGGGGCATTTTCCAGTTGTGTGATGCGTAGTCGAATCTCTCTGAGTTCAGATTCAGCTTGGATCCTTTTTTGGTGCTCATCACTCTCTCTGATGATCCGCTCCTTGTCTTCCAACTTCGTTCTTAGTTGCTGTAACTCCAGATCCATCTGACGGCGACTCGTTACGGCTTCATCAAGCCTCCTACTGAGTCTGTCATGTTCCATTGATTGCCTTGGGTCCTTCTGAAGCCGTACAATCTCCTGGACAACCAGTTTTTGTTCTGGTTTCTGTCTTTCCAAAAGAAGGTATTTGTGTTTGAATTCAAAAACCATCTCCTCAATATTTCGCCTCAGCTGTGCTTCTTCCCGCACACTCCTGCGCAAACGATCAGCTTCCTTCTCCAGCAGTGGATCAGGCTCATACTTTATTAATTCTCTGTTGACCAGTTGGGTCTCTATCTTGGACTTTTCTGCCTTCCATTCATCTCTTTCTTTCTGCAGCTGTCTAACCTGGTCTTCAAGAGAGGTGCACTGGCTGTCTAGGCGGTTCACCTGATCATTTAACCTCTGGATCTCTCGCTCGTTTTCAGGGCTTCTTTCTTCTTTCACCACCTCTTGGGTAACCTCTTTGAATTCTACTTTGGGTTTCTCTGAACGAAGGGTATTCAGATCAGTGGTGACCTGCATAATCACCTTTTCTAGGTCAGTATTCTGCATATTTATGTCCTGTATTTCTTTGCGAAGACGCTCAATCTCCATCTCTGTATTTGGATCTATTAGGTATATCTCATTTACAACTTCTTTCACCTCAAAACTTGGCCTCTGGGCTTGAATTTCTCTGTAGCGCTTCTGCAGCTCCATCACTTCTTGAGACAAATGGCTGTTTTCAGATCTCTCTTCCTCCAGGCTCGTTTGGAGCTTGTTGAATTCTGCGATAAGTTCAGGGTCTTGTTCAATCTTCTTCACATTTCTAGCGATGTCTTTAGACTGGATGTTGGGAATCAGCTTCTCAAGGGTGTTAATCTGATTTCTTGTCTGGAAGATTTCATCATTCAGGATCCTGCATTTGTTTTTCTCATCAGAAATTTCAGTCTCAAATGCTCTAAATGCTTTCAAAATCTCTAGATCTTGTTCTGCTTTACCCGCTTCCTTCTTATCCTCTCTCTCGTTCAAGGGTGGTTTAATATGCTGGAGAATTGCGATTTCTTTCTTCATTTGGGCTTGCTCCGATTCGTTCATTCGTATTTCATGTCTCGTCCTTGGGATCTCATTTCGCATGTTGGCAGCCTCTTCTTCCACTTGAGGATCTCTTTTAAACTCAATTGCCTCTCTAGTCACCATTCGGGGGTATGAGCGTTTAGTGGTGTCTTGCAGATTTCCGATTCTCTCGTTTACCGTCTCAAACTCTGAATGGGTGGAGCTCCGTTTCAAGACTTCAGTGTTCAGTTTGCTCCTAAGGTCAGACAGATCACCTACTTGCAGTGCGTCGTTCTCCTCCACATGCTCCACACCTCGGTGATTCTTAACTCTGCTTTTGAAGGTTTTTAGTTTGGTCTGTGATTGAGCTGTCACTTCATTCTCGTCCACTAATTCCCCAAACAAGCCATCTAACTCAGAGCTACTCTTTTGCTGGTTTCCAAGCTTCGCCTGTTGCTGTGCCACCATCTGAACCTTTTCTTCATTCTGCAGCAGTAAAAACATATTAAGCAGGTTTAAGTACACATTTTCAGATGATTTGCAGAGTAGCTAAATTTGTTTGATCGGTTATGGTATAAATAGTGCAAAACAAAGACAAGGTTGACAAATTTTTGACCGTAAGCCTTACTTGAAAAATGAGATTCCTTGCCAAATCGATCTGTTTCTGACGCTGAGCGTTTTCTGCTGTTGCTTCTGCGTAGCGGTTTATCAATTTTTTTTCCTGTGATGAACAGATCTGTAATCAAATTCTTATCTCTTTAAAAAAAAACATAAATATACAGTAAAGTAATCTGAATGTTACCTCTCTCTGAATAGCATCACTGAATGTGAGGCTATGGGTCATCGTTGGAAGAGGCATCCCGACATCTTCAAGTGTACCGTTGTATTTATTAGCATTTGTCTCATAATCCTGCAGGCATAAAAATGTTACATATGTTATTCCTTCATTTTTAAACATTAAAGATGAAAAAGAACTAAAAAGGCACATCCGAGCGCAAAGAGGAATGGATCGTTTCAGTGTGAACTGAAGCTAAATGTTTAGGACATAAAAAAACAGAAAAGAGGAAGAAGTTGAGTTAAAAAGTTCCTTTGTTTTCTTGTATTTCCTATTTCAGAGTTGTACTGTTACAGAGATAAAAAAAGGTTATGAATTTTCATTTTCAATGCAGGATTTGACTAAATTGTTTTTAAAATGTGTACCACACGTTTCCCTGAGTTGGGATGGAGTTTAGGGGAGACAACTTATAAACAAGGTGAGGAAACACATCAGTTTTCAGGTAATTAACCTGCTGTAGTAAACATTATACTTTGACTTATTAGTAGAGTACTTCAGCTCCAAAGGGGGAAATGTTCCTGGTCTGAGCAACTCTGTACAACTACAAATTGTGAAACGTTTGCATCTCTGCTTCTGTTTTGTTCTTACGCTGAGTATGCACTGCAGATCTTGAGAGAGGTCAACCACTAAGTCCATGTCGTCCTCCTTCTGCTTTAGATCCTTCATCACTCTCTGTGAGTTGAGAAAGGTTGCATTAATCCTTTAAATACTATTTAACTCAATTAAATGATGCACAGATATGATTTATTTTATGTGTAGTGCATCCGGAAGGTATTCACAGTGCTTCACTTTTTCCAAATTGTACTAAATTAATCTCTTTTTTTTTCTACACACAAACACCCAATTATGACATTGTGAAAGTTTGAGTGTTTTGCAAATTTATTAAAATACAAAGCCTATAAATCACATTTAAATAAATATTCACAGACTTTGGAATAAGGCTCAAAACTCGGTCCACGAGAAACAAGATTCTCTGGTCTGATGAGACAAAGACTGAACTCTTTGTGAATGAACGGCGTCATATTTAGAGGAAACTAGATGCACCAATCCCACATTAATATCTGCATCAGTCCCAATGTTGAAAAAAATTATAGATCTGGTATTGGTGACAATGTGACTGATTCATATGGGCAGATCTATTGAGTCTAGCTCTATGCTTTGTGCTCTGAGCTACATGACGCTTTATTATTTATTTTACTTTATATTTAGAATTTCTAATTTCACCTTCTGAACCATTTGAAAGAAGATTTCCTACAGTTTATTTTTTACATGTTTGACTAAGCTTGTGAAGTGTGATGTAATGGTGCAGAGTTGTCAAATAAATTTGTAATTAAATACATTTGTTTGTTTTAAAACATAAACGTTTTAAGTCAGTTCAGCACTGTTTTGTTGGTCGATGCTGTAAAAGCTGCCTAAGGTGGCTCAGCAAAGTATTAAGCAAGGATGTGAACACTTATGTAAATGTAATTTCTTGGTTTTGTGTTTTTAATAAATGTGGAAAAATCTCCAAAACATTTTTTCCACATTGAGGCATTTGGATGTAGAATTTTGAGGAAAGAGATTAAATTAACAATTTGCAGTAAAGTGGAAAAATGAAGCACTGTGAATACTTTTCAGACATGTACGTCTCTAAGGACTTTCATACCTGTTGGGAGATCTGCTTAGCAGTCACCTGCGACAGCCCATCGTTGATATTTATCTGATTTGTTGGCAGGCTGTCCAAGAAAGAGCTGAGATATTTGCACAGGCTCTGGAACTCCTGGTACGCTGACAAAGCCTCTTGCAAAAGGTTTTCTCTAAAAGATGTCAGGGAAAAAAAAAAGATTAATTTTCTCCACATCTTTGCTGCTATCAAATATATTTCTTCTTAAGAACATTAAGTTTTTCTTTTCCTTAAAAGACATTTAGCAACACTTAAAAGTAAACACAGAATTTATGAAATGTTCTTTCACTTTTCATTACTATCAAACTTAATTTGTTTAACTGGGGATAAACAAATCCCAGTACAGCTAAATTAAATGAACTGAAATCCTCTGGTTTGTCTCACCTTTCCTTCAGCTGGTTGGCAACATTTGTGTAGCGACTCTGCAGCTGTCTGACGTCGTTCCTCTGGCGCTGGATGTCAGGGCAGTACTCCTGGTGGTCTTTCTGCAGGGAGCTGCACAACCTCTCAGTTGCCTCCAAATCCTGATTCAGTTTCGTCATGTCATCCAGGATCCCTGCTACCACTTGCTGCTGGCACTAAACACAACAAAGGGGACGCCCAAAATAAAATATACACTGTACAGCCAAAAGTTTTGAGTTGTCCCAACTATTCTGCTGGCCACAGCTGTAGGTGATTAAAGGTGACCTACCATACTTTATTAAACAGGTTAGGATGTTTCTATGGGCTAGACAAAACATGTTCATTGCATTTTTTGCACAAAATGATTCGACGGTGAGGCTTTAGTCTGTTCAGTTCTGAGTATTTTGAGATGTTTTAGGGCATCTTGTCACTTTAAATCCAACTCAACGTTTACACTCAAAGGTAAAAATGGCTGCAAACAGATACACAATTATGCAATTTTACATCTTTGAAAAGCAGAAGTGGAGCCTCCTGCACAACCAACAAGAATGGGGCAAGTGGTTTCTGGATGGCAAGTCATCAACAAAACACCTGTGTTTTCCAGCAGCCATTGTACAGCACATAGTGGTAGAACTAAATGTGCTGGAACTCTGCTGGGGTTGAAGTTGGGGTAAACTGATAATATGACTCAACAATTAGGAGGTTTTTGAAACGGTTCATTAACTTATTCCCCAAAAACAGCCAGCTTTTAGGGAATAAAAAGCGCCAAAAACTACACTTTTTTTTTAAGCGTTTGGGCTGTTTTTAGAAGCAACTGAGACCAAAATGAAAGTATAATAAAATACAAAATATGAAAATATGAATATTTTGCCCAATACATCCCATTTAAACGTCAAGTCATGCAGACTGCTTTTACAAACATTTGTAAAAGATTGGATCTCTCTCAGGAGCTAAGTGAACTCAAACTTTGAGTGGATGTCATCTGTGCAAAAAGTCCAGCCTAAATATTCCACATTTAACTGAGGAAACGACAACAACTCAGACATGAAGACTCCAAAAACTGATGGAAAGTCTTATTAGAAGAAACTGTTGTAACTGCAAAGGTTTCCCTGTCAAAGCCTTTGTCTTAAAAACAGTTTGTGTGTTTGTGCAGAAGCCAATAGTGATACAGTCTGTTGTAGATATCCTCACCTGAATGTCTTCAGTGTGAGTTTGAATTGCATTTGGTATGTCAGGAATTTGACCGTCTTCACTGAGGTTTCTCTCAAGCCCATAAACAAGATCGTCCACCTTCTGAATTTGACTCTCCAGGCTGAGAGACGCATTCGCTCTGAGAGAAACAGATAAAAACAGCAAGCTGTGATCTAAAAAGCTTACTACCACTAAATACTATTAGCAGTGGTAGTATCTAAATACTACCACTGCTAATAATAATAATAATAATGCAAACTTACTTTTTACTGTAGAGATCTGCCAGAGCGGCTAAGCTATCATGCTTGTTGCTAGCAGCACTCAGTCTGAGTTGCAGTCCAGACACGATGCTGCTGGACTCAGCAGGGAGGAAAGGCTGCAGGTCGGCCTCTGCAGTCTGAATCTGCTGCTCCAGAGCCTTCAATGCCTCGGCAGCTCGCTGTATAAAACAAATATGATTTAGAAGAATTGTGAATTGTTTCACAATCCTCTGAAGGTAAGCCTGGTGCTTGTGCGCACTTTTTCCTTCCACTCATCTTTCCATGAACATGTTGAATGCAACACTGAACTCCAAAAACACAAAATTATACCAAGTATTTTGTCTATTTTCTAGTGCAAATACCTTAGTAAATTTGAAATAAGACAAATCTGACTAAAAAGTAACTTTTCAGCAAGATATAGGAGCTTGTTTAAAGTCAATACATTTTTCATATTGATTTTAAAAAGTACTAGTTCTTCTGGCACATTATTTCAATTATGGCATGGGAAAAATGTTGTAAGTGAAATAATAATAACAGAGAAAGTAGTACTTTTTAAAAATCGATATGAATAAATTGTTGACTTAAAACAAGCTCATATAACTTGCTGAAAAGTTACTTGTAAGTCGGTTTGTCTTGTTTTAAGTGTATTGAGATATTTGCACCAAAAACTAGATAAAAATATATTGTAAGATTGTGTTTTTGCAGTGCGCAGCAATGCAATTTAATGGCTTCTTCTTCTTGTGAAGTGAGTCGGTGACTGTCTGCTTTAAATTGATGATATGAATGATATGATATTTAATGAAGAAAGGTCTTCTTTTTTAATTGGTTTGATATCTATTTAAAATAAACAGATGAAATAAATCCTTCTGTATGGTTAAAGTCTAAATATAAAAAACTTAATTACTCAAAATGAATGAACCTTTAAAGGCATTTCAATTTACTTAGTGTACCTCTAAGTGTCACAATCCGTATCAGCATGCAATAAAATGAACTCCATGAAATAAAGCCACATTTTTTTCTCCCCATGAACTAAATTTAAATATAATCAGATCCCTAACGAGAGTTTCTTCCCTCTGAAACCATCGGTGTTTGTGTCGACTCACCTCCTGCTCTCTCAGCTTCTTGGCCAGATCTCCGGTCGGGTCGGTGCGGCTCACCGGGGTTCGCAGGCGGCTCAGCAGGCCCTGCTCCGTGTCGGCCAGGTCGGAGTCCAGCTGGTCCAGCTGCTGAGCCACAGTTGCCAGTTTTGAGTCTGGAGGAGCTGAAGAAACTGGAACTGAGTGAAGAAACAGTAAAATTACCTTCTGATTAATCTGACCTAAAAAAACAGGGACGTCTTTGTGTCAGTCGGTAATTTCTCATCGGAATGGGTAGAAATCCTATATGAGGTTCCTCAAGGTTCAATTCTGGGACTCCTCTCATTTAACATAATAACTGTATTATGTTTTTAATGGTGTAAAGCACTTTGTTGCTGAACTGTGCCATACAAACAAACTCTTCTTGGTCTCTGAGGCGTTTTAAACTGCTCACAGATTAAACATCATGACGGTAAAGAAGTGAAAGACAAACACCTGACTGCTGAGCGTTACAGACATCTGATCTGCGGTTCTTCAGGGACGCTGCCAGAGCTGCTCTCTTTTCCTTGATTTCTGCCAGCTCACTCTCCAAACTGAAAATACAAACACAACGAGTATAGTACATGTTTTAATAGCAATACTTTCCATTTCCAATGCAGCTTTCCATTACTTACGAGTCAACTTTATCAATGGCGTCTGGGTCAGGAGGTGAGATCAGGAAGCAAACTCCTGGGAAAGTTTCAGTTTCTCCATCAGCTGAGATTACGTCCCAGTTCTCGTTGTCAGAGAGGG
Organism: Poecilia mexicana; assembly: GCF_051168715.1. Lineage (NCBI taxonomy): Eukaryota > Metazoa > Chordata > Actinopteri > Cyprinodontiformes > Poeciliidae > Poecilia > Poecilia mexicana. The sequence continues at coordinate 16,857,583 of NW_028263370.1, read as the reverse complement.
ATTTCAGGGTGAACGTTTCCCCTCTGGACAGAGAAGCCTAATGGCGGAAAAATTAAGTCAAATTATCATTTTAAGGAGGTCTGAAAACAATAAATCAGGCTGAACAATTACAGAAAGAATCTCAACACTCAGCCTTGTGAGTTTTGCTTAAAGAAGATTCAATAAAAATGCATTTTGGACCTGGTCAGTCTCCCAGTCACACAGCGACTTCACTGAGACGGGAGTGTTGGAAGAAACGCGACGCAGCTTCAGGGGGGAGATGGTTGAACTTCGTCTCCTCAGGTCGGTCAGCAGCTGCTCACAGTTCTGCACCGTCTTCTCTTCTCCCTACAGAGAAGCAAAGCCAGTTGTCTATTGATTTTCGTCAGCTGACCGCCCATTTCTTGCTTTTATACGTTTCTTTTCATTGTATTTTCATCTTGACTCGTGTTATTTTGTCTGTGATTCCCCCTAATTTCACCACAACCTATTGCCTCCTAGTGAGCTGTACAAAAATCAGAGCCTTTTATAACAATGTACCAAACCAGTCCCTCCAGAAAGTCGTGATTCACTGATTGTTCACAAATTTTGCACTGACTCGCAATTTTCACCAGTGATCCCAACTTTTTCTGCAAATCTGACCAATCACCTTGTTTTCTGTATTTCCTTCACTGTAAAATGTTTGAGCCGCATTTAGTTGTGTCTACTATCTTCTACTCTTTAAGTCAAATAAATGTAGCCAGTTTTATATTTTGAGCCTAAATGTGAGTTTGTGAAAAATAAACTTACAGTAGTAAGTTGTGTTAACTTTTTATCAATTTTGCAAACCTCCAAGAGTTGAATAAACTAGAGTTTTTCTCAGTTTTTCCTCCCGGTTTACCTTCTTGTTTTCATCTTACCTCCATCTGCAGAAGTGTCTTTGAGTTACTCTTCTGACTGACAGACTCTGGGGCCAAAGTGGTGCTGAGTTCAGTCAGTGTCTCTGACAGCTCCTCAGTGTCCATTTGAAACTGGAAGAAAATGGTACAAAAATATTCATGCTGTGGTTTGAGAGAAGCTAAAAACACGTTGGACTGCTAAAAACATTGTCCATGCAATAGCATGTCCTCCTATTACATACTTTTACCATATTTTCTTACCTTTTTGAATTCATCCACGTTTTCCAGATGTGTTTCCTGACAAATGCAGAGATTCAGGAACTTCTGCCATTCGGTTCTCACCATTTCCATTTGGGCCTTAAAGTAAAGAATCAGACTGCATTAAATAGACATTCAATCTTAAAGTTTAACTCAGGTGAAATCTTTAAAGGGGCCATATAAAGCAATGTCTACTTCTTGCACATTTCTACGTCCAATTGGGTGTCAACGGCTTCTAGAAGCAACCCAAACTCTAGAAAAACACCCAGATGTTTTATGGAAATAAGTTAATGTTTTTTGGTGGCTGGAAAATGAGCCGATTTCAAGGTCAAATTGTCACCAACTGCTCCTTAACCTATTGACCCTTTGCACGTGACGTCACTCTCTTCGAAACTCCGCCCACTCCGCCATGATGGATGTCAAAACCACCAATGCGCTCCTATAAACCGGTCAAAAAACGCAGCTCTGGTAGCCTAATATCGCTTTTATTTAGTTGATCTCGCAGTAAAATGGTCATAGGATGCTGCGCGGTCAATAGACAAGGGTGAAAACCAAACTTGTCATTTTATTAATTTTTAATTAGGGAAGATGTGGCGGCGATGGATAGCAGCCGTTAATCATCCCTCCGTGTAACCGGGGATTTGCAGCGAACACTTTTTACAAAGTAAGAGGATTATTGTTCATATACTTTATAAGTACGTATGATATCAAACATCGCATTATGGCGAAGGGACGAGTCGAACTATCAGTAACCATGGAAACAGTGCCCCGCCATCATGTAGCCTAGCATGTACAAAAAAAAAAACTGGTCTTCTGCACGTTTTTAATGCTGCTCTGGTGTAAAGGGAGACGCTCTTTATGACTTAATGACATAAATCATGTGCTGTGAATTCAGGCAAAGCCGATAATTTGATCAACATGTCAGGACGGAGGAGGTATGGGTCGGTTTCTAAGCTAGCTGTTTCCGACATCCATCATGGCGCTTCGAATGATTCAGTGACGTAGTTGCAAAGGGTCAAGAAGTGAAAGCCAACACCTTTACGAGCCCAGCCTCGTTACCTAGCAACCCAAACGGAACTCCGGCACGTTTGGTAAGCTAACTTTACTGCTGTACAATAGCTGCTAGAAAAGACAAGTGTTTTGTTGTTAACTTATCTTTGATCTTCAAAGATGTAATGTTGTACAATTGTACGTCTCTTTGCAGCCATTTTCTTATGACTCCAACTCAACTCAGAGTGTAAACGTTGAGTTGGGGGGCGTGGACAGCAACGAATAGTTTGGATTTAAAGTGACAAGAGGCTCTAAAACAGTTAATTCTGAAGGGAGCAAACTGAGATGTCATTATCTGAGAATGGTTTTGTGCTAAAAAAAATTTAATGAATATGTTTTTTATAGCACATAGACATATCATAACTTGTTAAAGGACGCATAAGCCAGGTCTCCTTTTTAGACTGACTTCAGTACCTGTATTGTTTCGCTGGCCGGGTGGTTCAGTTCGATGAGCCTTTCTCCTTCATCCTGGAGTCTGTTCACTTCACTCTCATGGAACAAAAGACCGTTGTTCTTGAAGTTCTGATTGGGAATAAGTCAAAGCTTTTATATCTACTGTTACAGCGAGATGCTAATTGAACTATTTTTCATTTAACTAATGCTTAACAGATTCTCTAACTTCTGTCTTAAAAGCTTAAGGTTTCTAAACCCCTCTGTTGAACTTCCTTTGTTTTATTTTGTTTAAGAAGTCCTAACTAGGGTGTTATTTTTATCTGTTTATAATGTTTATGACAAAGAATCTGCAGTTGAAACATTATGAACACCCTACAGGTGGGTAAAAATTATTTTATTTAATAAAACAGCATTACAGCAGAATTAAGAGATATTAAAACCAAATCTTGATTTGCTCTGACCTCATAGTGCCTGCGGATGTCAGGAGGATGCAGCATTTGATCGCTCCAGTCCTGCTTCTTGATCTTTTCCTGTTCTTCTCTCAGGAAGTTCAGCTGCCTGCTGCAGCCCTGCATGTAGTCGTAGAGGCTGTTCAGGTAGTGGTGCCGCCACTTGGAGTCGTCCTCAGAGACAAAACCAGCAAAACAAAATTCAATCTCAAAGGTTAGGCTGTATTTTCATTTTTATTCATGAAATACCTCTAAAAACAACTACAGAGTGTTAGAAAAAGAAAACAAAACTCAGAAATTTTAAGATTAATCTATGAAATATTTCAGAACAAACAAGAAAATTTCTGAGTTTAAAGAGTCAAAAAAAGAATTGGTGGAAAAAAACTCAGGAATTTTGACATTAATCTATGAAATATTCCAGAAAAAACACAAAAAGTCCAAAAGAATTGCTAGAAAAAACTTTGACATTAATCTCAGAAATTTTCTACAAAAAACTTTGAACTTTTTGGAGTTTTCAAACTCAAAAATGTCCTTGTTTTTCAAGAGATTTTTTTAAGCAAAATTGCACATTTTGAAACTCAAAAATTTCTGTTTTTCTACAACATTTTTTAATTATTCTTGAAATTTCTGAGTTTTTTCTAGCAAAGTTTTGACTTTTCAACTTTTGTCTTTTTTAGAAACTTTCTTAGATTTGTTTTTGGCTAAATTTACTCCTCCTTTTTTAATATGCTGTTTTAAAAAACAGACTGACCCTAAACCTAAAATAACAAAAAAAGAAACTTACCAGCAGGTTGTTATATTGTTTCTTAAAGACAGCATATTTCTCCTGAAAAAAAAAAGACAGTAACACATAACGTTTATTGTCTCTACCAAGATTTTACTGAGAGTGAAGAAGATGAAAAAGCTTTATTTTTATTGGCAAAGATCACTTATTTGTTCAGTCATAGTTGCGGCTACAGCTTAAAACATTGATTTTAGATGTATTTGTTGTAAAATAAACACGTTTCCATCACATCTTACTACTTCTGATATGAGGAGCGGCCATATTGAATGCGACATCTGTTTCATAAATTATTACTGATATTTCTAACTCAAAAGTCAGAATTTCCCATTTTCAACTATGACTGGGACGCAGCAAATGTCCCAGTCGTAATCCTTTAACTCCTTTAACTCCTTTAACTTTTTCATATTTTTGTCATATTGCAGAAACTTCTCTGTATCTGGAAGGCTGGTGTTTGGTGAGAGAAATCCACCAGTTTATGATTTAATCTCAGTCTAAATGCAGAGTTTCTGTGAAGGACGGCACACAAATCAGGGAGAAACAATTTAGGCAGATTTAAAATTAGGGTCAGGTAATACAGTCTTGGCAAGGAGAGGAATAAGATCCACAGAGTCCAGAATCCATTTATCTGCTCCATAAATCTGTTTTTTATGGCAGAGCTGTTGTTGACAGAAAGCCATAAAATGTTTGCAGTTTGTCAGAAGCTTTGTAGTGAATATTCCTGTATTAAAGAGACCTAAGTCCATTTGAATCTCTAGACTTAGCATATATTCTCAATACAATTTTATTTTTGCAAAAACAAACGTCAGATAATTCAGTTTCTCAGATTTCTGTTTGTGAAAAAAAACACTAAAATTGTTTTATCATTTATTTTTTGTCACTTTGCAGTTAAGCACTGTTATGAGTGGCTATGAGGAACCAAAAATGTGAAAAGGTCCCATATGTCTGAATTCTTTGCCAGTCAATATAAGTACTATTGTGTTGAAATAAGCATGCCGACCTTGCTGCCTGCAGAGCTGACACAAAGCTGGGAGCTGTAAGCCTTTATCTCTTTATGCAGGATGCTGTGAGCAGCAATCTGCTTCTCCAGGTCGGCCATGGTGGGGCCGTAATCCTCTCTGTTCAGCTCTTTCTGAAAGCAAAAAGCACAAGAACAGCCCAGGTCATGAAAATGCTCAAACCTTGTCAAATTCGACAGGGTCACAGTATCTCAGAGGCAGATTCTTTAAAGCTGCAGTATGTAACGTTAATAAAAAAATATGGTTTTTACATATCTGGTCACTATGTTGTGACAGTATAACAAATAATAATCTAATAATAATAAACAAATAATCTGTGAAAAATAATCAAGCTTCTCTGTGTTTTCCCAGCGCTAACTGCAGAAATATGCCACTCAGTCAGAAACAACCAATCAGAACCAGGAGGAGGGTGTTAGCGCTGTCAATCACCCTCCTGTACACTGTAAAACATTTGAAGGTGGTTCAACTTGAAGATGAAATGAATGATTTTATCTATACAGCAATAATAGCTTGAAGAGGAGGTGGAAGAGATCAATCTTTTCACAGATTTACTGTTTCACTATGATAGATTTAATAAATATGAAAAAATATATATTTTTGTAAAAGTCACATACTGCAGCTTTAAATTCAAAGATCGCCACCAGTGTGAAGAGCTCTGATGTTTCTCTACACTTACTTGCTTCTGGGTCAAAATGGGCCCCCAGTTAATTATGGGCATCAGCGACACGTTGTCAATCTGGTCATAGATGTCTCTGTAGAAGGTGCAGTCCTTCAGCCACCGCTCATGAAGGTGGCTTATACTGGAAAGTCACACAAAGAACAGTAAAATATCTATTAAATTATGTGATTTATATGCTTAAGTTTTGGCCTGGTGCTTTAGTTTGATCATATTGGCCAAAACTGGAGGAAATCAAATGTCTCTGAATCAGTTCTTTGTCATTAAACACCAGTATGTCCATCCAATGTTCTCACTCATTTTCAATCTCTTTGGCCTGAGGATGTTTGAGCTTCTTGGCTTTATCGACGTCCAGAAACAGATCCTTCAGCAGGTTCTCTGCCTTGCTCAGTTTGGTTGATATCTCAGTTTGATGTTTAAATGGAAGGTCTTTCTTCTCATTTTCAGCATCCTGATAAAATCACAACACAGAGAAACAGATGGTTTGATGTGTATTTTGTTTATTCATGCTGGTATCACCATAATAATTTACAGTTTAAACATGCTAAAATAAGTTTTCTAATGTTTTTTTGTATTGATCATGGATCAAACCATATGCATGTACTCTGATGATATGTACGCTGTATAGTTGGATTTAAAACATGTTTTTCGGTACTTCATGGCAGTTACGTGGGATCCCTGTGTGCTGGCATGAACTGAACAAATGGACATAAGCTTTGGATTTTACATGCAGCTTTTCTGTGTAATGAAAACTAATTTTATAGGTCAGTTCAGGGATCCAGAATAAGTCTTAGTGAAAACTATAAAAACAGTAAAAACAAACTGCAAAAACACAAAATCTTACCACATAATTTTACTCTAGTATTTGGTACAAATATCTTTGCATACGTGAAATAAGACAAAATGAACTTACATGTAACTTTTCAACAAGGAATAAGAGCTTGCTTTAAGTCAATAATTTCTTAGTATTCCTTTAAAAATGTCCTTGTTCCACTGTCAGACTATTTCACTTATAAAAAGACATTTTCACGTGTTTTTAGTGAAATAATCTGCCAGTGGAACCAGAACTCTTTAATCAATATTAAGGAATTATTGACTTACAACAAGCTCAGATTTCTTGCTAAAAACTTACTTGTTAGTTACTTTTGTCTTATTTCAAATGTACTTAGATATTTGCACCAGAAACTATACCAAAATACTCTGCAGTGAGTAGAAAAAGTCAGTTTAAAAAGCGTAAAGTTCCTCAAAACATTTTATTTATAAATGCCTTATAAAAGCCTTCTGTCAGTGAATCAGCTAAATAACTTATGCTGATGTTAAAGTTTGTTACGTTCCCATGAGGCCCGTTTGTCAGATTAAAAGTACATTTGAGAATAAAAACATTTAAATATAAGCTCACTTTTCTGTTTTAAATATAATTTTTATGAATGGTTTGATGCAATATCCTCATGTTAAAAGTCATGTTTTCATTACCTGTAAGGAGAAAACATCCATCTGTGTGTAATTAATCTACATACAGTGTTTCAGTTGGTGATGATAAATGTCATTTTCAGCACTGTTCCAGCTAAATGGATCTGTGTATTTGGTGGCGGATCTGGTTTTTCTCACCACAGCCAGCATCTCTTCTGACTTCAGGATTTCTTTCTCCACCTGGTCGGCGTTCGATTGCATCTTGGAGATCAGCAGAGCCAGGCTGCTTGCCTGGGTCCTTCAGGGAGGAAATCACAGGTTCAGATGAAAACTGAGAGACATTTGGTTCAGTCTTTTCAAAATCATCCGTCTAAGTGACCAGGCTTTCTAAAACAGTAACTTACAACACTGTTTTGTGACTGGCTCAGGACTTTGAGATTCTTGCAACAAATAGTATATTCTAAGCTTTTCTACCTAATCGGATCTAACTGATAAAACTCCGCCGTTCACACCAAGCAAATGACAGATCAGCCAGCTATCATTTAACAGGCAATGCTAATGAGGCCTGTGGAAAATGCATTCATAACATCTAGGTTTGCTTTTGCGAAGCTGTGATGAGTAGAAACAAATATTGACACACCCAGACGCCCAAGTTTGTTCGCTGATACTACCACCATTTCGTTTTGACCCACCCTGAGGATGAGGGGGGGAAATAAAATATTTCAGTACAATTTTAAAATACTTGTGAATTCTGATTGGTGGTTCATTGCCTGCTAGCCAAGTTGCACCAAACCTTAAGCTTTCCCCTTAACTGGCGCCTACATGGAGTAACATAAGAGCAGGTAGTGGTAATGATCCAACAAACAACTCCACCTCACTGCTACCTGCTTACTCTTAGAGTAATCTTAGCTGAAGTCTTTGTACCAGAGCAGCTGCTTATGTTGAAGGGAGTTTCCTGAGTGTGAAAGCAAAGGCACTGACTCACAGGATGTCCAAATAACAGCAGCACACACACACACACACACGCACACACACACACACACACACACACACACACACACACACACACACACACACACACACACGCACACACACACACACACACACACACACACAACACACAGATCTGCACTCCACTTGTTTCCATTTAAAAAAGAGAGAGAAGGTGACAAAAGGTGTGGGTAGCAATATTAGCAGGGACGGTAGTAAAATACACAGATACACACCAATAAAAACAATGTTGATAATTAATCCAAATATCAAGTTACTAAAATGCTGGAAACAAGGATTGTGACAGATCAGCCAGCTATAAAATAGCAGCAAATCATGCAGTTTTGTTTTTTTTTTCAAATCAGATGAGAACAAACAGTAAAACGTATTTGTCCTGATTATCATGAGGCTTCTTCGTTGACACGACACACTGCGGTTGGTCAACAGTGATGCCATCTTCATGGCAATTTAATTGGAAACACACTATAATATAGGTATATGTACTTTACATCTTCACTGTTGAGGCAGTTCAAGATTTCCCTCTTACAATGTTGACTGTAAACATGTTTTATGTGTTTGTGTGCAGCAGCACCAAGATCTTCAGCTGACATCTTTTTTAGTTCAATGCCAAACGCAGCTTAGCCCATAACTATTCATACATACAGATTTAGATTTAAATGTTTCTGATTGGAAATGACACAAACATTTCCCAAAAGACAAAAAAGTATATAAATTCTAGTTTCCATTTACATTCTTACAAAAGCAACTCCAAAAAAAGATTTATACTGAATAATTATTGAAACATAATTTATTGACATTACTTCAATCAAACATCACTTTTAATAGCTGACCAGCTTTTTAATTTTTATTTCTACTTGTACTGTTGATGCAGATTTCTTTAAGCTAAGCAGGGTTTTACCCAGAAAGCTTGCTGTGCTCGGTGGTTGGGGCGCTAGGGCAGTCATCCAGCGGTTCGCCGTGTTTTTGAGTTAATAAATGTTTAAAGTTGACAGGAAATTTGAAAATATCACTTCATAATTATGTGTTATTGGAAGACTGGAAGATTAATACCTAAACCCTAAAAATAAAGTGTTTAAAAAAGAAAACTGTTAAAACAAAAAAACTAAAATAAGTAAACTATGCTTAGGGGGCACAAGTAAAGTCTAGTGGCCCATCAGGCTTATAATACACTGGGGGAAAGCCTGGCTAAGATTTAAATCTTTTAAGTTGGAATGCCTCCCTGCCAGCACCCTAATCTTTAGGTCCCTGTACAGATTCTCTATCAGACTTAATTCCTGGCTAAGCCAATCCAAAATGGCAACATTACAGTCAGATGAAATATACTAATAAAATTGAGCTTAACTGTTTTGGAAAGAAACATGCTTTGTTTGAACCACTTTGGGGTTCTGCAATGCCACAAAAGATGGATAAATCTTGAAATATTTTATTGTATTTGTGCCACTTGATCCTCTAACTTGGGTACACATGATGTCAGCTTCTGACTTTCTCCATCCCTGTAGACTAACTTCCCACAGAGTCACTGACTTTCTTTAACATTTCTGCCGGTGGCTTTAAGTAATCGTAGAAACGGAAAGAAGCCGTCTTAACACCCAGGAAACATGAAACACTCCCATTCTGGAAAACAACAGGAAGGGGATGCATGACTGGAATTCATGCAAATCATACAGAGCTGCATGTATTAATTATCCAGAGGAAAAACTCACTTGTTGATACTGCCTGAGCCCTTCGGTGAGCCGTCCTTGGTTTTCTTCGACTTTGACATCGTGGAGGAGGTGGAGATCCTAAGAAAGCTTCACCGTCTCAGTCGTACAGTTTCTTTGTCTTCAGCTTCCACCTCGTCTCCCTCTCTTTCTCTGTCTTTGGTTGTTCTTAAAAACACACAAACACTCTGACACATGAGCCAGTGCAGCTCTAAACACTGCTGACTCCTCCCAGACAGGGTAACAGGTGTGTTAACACCCAGGTATCCTTGTGGAAGAAGACTAGACTGACCTGTTCTTCACACTGCCCCTCTGTTTGTCCTCCTCCTTGTTTTCCTTTTCATAGGGGTCCATGACTGTCTGATCTTGGACCAGCACTTCTCAAACTACTTGGCAAGCTTTCCCTTTATAGGAAAAAACGATGGCAATAAAGTGTTATTTTGTGATATATTTTCTATCATTCTACAATTGGCCTTCACTTAAATTACTTTTAAAAAGACACCATCCTTACAAGCAAACTACAACTTTTTAGTAAATGCCTATGCAGCTCTCGAGGTGATGACGGACTGCCCTTAAGGCCATGGAGATTAACCAAGTTAATTTATTCAATCTTTCTAACTTACATGTAGTCACACAAAAAGTAAAGTAGGAATTGAAGAGAAATATCAACCAAAACAGTCCATAATGTCAAAGCCATCATCTCAGACCAAAGTATTTAACCACCTATGTGACCTTTACCTCTTTCTTTGATCAGTGCTCAGACTTTAGCTGCTCTTTGAGGTTTTTAGGGACCATAACTGCAATATGTTGACCTTCTGAAGATGCCTTTGGGTGGCCAGTTGAAGCTTCCTGTAGCCTGATCTTAAAAATGTAGAGTAAGAGTTTTACTGAGACCAAAGAGGAAGAATCCTTCCCCTGTGTGAGGAAGGGCCAAAAAGGCATCATTCTCTGTTTAGCTGATTTAAAAAACTCCGAAGTGGTAAATCTTTTTGCAAGGAATAAATACAGAGAAACACTAAAATACTCCTGTGTCTCAAATGTGATTGAATCTTATTTCTTGGTGTATCTTTGCTCGTATCTTTACTGTGACTCTGAATCGCTGCTTATATCCAGGCTTAGTGGAAGATTTACCCAACTGACACTTAAAGTATGAACATTAATCTTTATACAATACTGTCCTTGTTAAAGTATCCTAGGATTTGTAGTTTGCTGGCCTATTTAGTCACTGGCTCTGTTTTTCACTATAAAATATTTTGTCAGTACTTAGGGTTGCCACCTGTCCCTAAAAATACGGAACCGTCCCGTATTTTGCTGTCAAATGTTGCGTCACGTATTGAACCGATACGGGACGCAATTTGTTCCGTATTCTACGGATGGTTATCTGTAATAATAAAGAATTGGTCCCCGAGAGCTGTTCCCTTGCAGCAAGAAGGCTCTGGGTTTGATTCCCGGCCCCAGTCTTTCTGCATGGAGTTTGCATGTTCTGCCTGTGCATGCGTGGGTTTTCTCCGGGTACTCCGGTTTCCAGTCCAAAAGCATGACTGTCAGGTTAATTGGGCCTCTGTGTTGCCCTGTGACAGACTGGCGACCTGTCCAGGGTGACCCCGCCTCTCGCCCGAAGCGTTAGCTGGAGATAGGCACCAGCAATCCTCCTGACCCCACTAAGGGACAAGGGTGTAAAGAAAATGGATGGATGGATGGTCCCCGAGTACTTTATATAGTAGGCTGCCCCAGTCATTGTTTCACTCACGGTGTTGGTGTTGCGATACTGTGTCCAACTGCTTTCTGGGTAACGCGGACCGACACGCTGCCGCCGCAGTGGTTTCTCAAATTAAGGTGAAGCAGCTACCATGAAGTAAAGAAAGAAACAGTGAAGGCTATATTTAGAAGGATGTTTAAGCAACTGTCATTGCTTGCATTTTTTTCCTAACAACATGGATGCTGCTGGATTCTCGGAAATGCTGAAAACAGGTGGTAGTTTAACAAGAAAACATCCAGAAGTTTCCCTCTACCACCACTACCCATCCGTTTTTCCTTTTCAACTTGGTATGCTGATGTTTGCCCCTATGCTTAACTGTGTTGCTGGTACAAACATTGTGCTTCTTCGGAGTTCCATCATGGAGCAAAGTAGCTTCTTCATGGACAGGAATTATAAACTGGAGTTACATAACCTGATTCTGTAACTTGATCATTGTCTTTATGAATTTAGCTGTGCTGTACTTTAGCTCTAAGGGCAACAGCACTCCAGCTGTTGTACTGTTCAGTAATTATTTTGTCCACCTTAATGTTTTTTTTTTTTTGTCTGTTTGATTTAATGACTGATTTGGGCATTCAACAGAGAAATTTCCATGTTTTGAAGGACCTTTCCTGGGTTTTCTCACTGCCTACGATTATGTAAACTATATTTATACAGCACCTTTCACAGTAAGAGTGCAACATGTTTGTGACTACAAAGTGATTTTCATCACTGGTGTGTGGATAGTTCTATTTACTATTCTTTCCTTGATTGGCCCTGAGATGGAAAGTTGAAAGTGTCTCTCATACAACGACTTCCAGAACAGATTCCAAGCTTTATTGTGAGTCTACACGATTAAGTGAAAATTGCAAAAGACAGGATGAATGGCTTTTGATGTGAAATTTTGTGATAAATAAAATAAAGCCATGGAAATGACTAGTGGTTCTCTCTAGGAAGTGTTCACATACATAAAGTTTCTCCCACTTATCACATGTTGGATTGGGGATGTAACAAGTCCAAAGAGTGAGACTATTCTAGGATACCCCAAGACCTTAATCCCAAGCCGGTCTTTCACTCCTGTCTTGAATCACTCTTCTTCCTTGTCCAAAATGTTTTCATTTCTGTCTGTGTGAGAACAGTCATGGGGGACTGAGAATCTACACCAAGTCCCCTAATAATCAATCAACAGTGACATCGTGACCCTTCAAATCGGTTGTTCTCAGAAAGCATTGCCAATGAACGTAGAGTGTGAGGAGCAGTTTGCTATAAAGACACAAATAGTTTGGACTCACGATCAAGCTTTGAATGTCATTTAGCCATATCCCATAACAACAATGTCCAGTGGAACAATATAGTGAAGGTCACCTAACCTTCACTATACCATCTTAAATCACTGAAATCAGCTTTGTCTTTATGCTAGACTGACTTCAAGGGCCTGACAATGATAAAAGGTACATAATTTTTCATCTTGCATGAGTCAGAAAGCATTTTCACTCGACAATGAACTTATGAGCCTCAGTGTTGTTCTAGGATGAATGTTCTTCCACACTGAGCCAGATTTATGGGTGAAGACACTAGCTGTAGTATCAAGGACAGTGCCATGCAACAGACACTGTGGTCACCAGAGGAGGTTTTGAAGGACTATACACACTGGGCAAGTGTGTATAGTCAATACAAAACTGCCCTACCCTTTGTGAATGGTAGTGTGATACACCAAAAGTACCTGAATAACCTCATTAGTCCAGTCACTGTACCTCTCCACGTCTTAAACAGACTGGATTTGATGCATATTGATGATAATGCATCAACTCAATGTAGGAGACAATAAAGACTCATAGAGGGTTGACTGTTAAACAATTAAATATGTACCTATAATATTCAAAATCCAATCAGTCTCATGAATTGTATTGTTTATTTCAGTCTCAAATCTACCAAACTCAATCGGAGAGGTACATTCTCTTTTTGAGTGAGCCTTTCATAAATGTTAGAAAGTAGATATAACTCAATATTTGAATTTAAATTACATTTGAAATATTTACTGATTGAGTGAAAAGATGTAGCATTTGGTAATCACCCTAATGTATACTTTTATAACAGTGGATTTCTCTAATTCATTGTTCGTAATTTGCAGATTAATTTATTTGCATATTTATTCTGAAGAACATAACGCCAGTTATATATGCAGAAAAAAACCCTTATTTATTCCAGAGAAAATGCAGCTTTGGAAGATGAAATACTGAGGCTCAATGCTACTTGATGTACTATTGGCAAGCATTTGCGGAGCAGCCAATCCAGAAATGCCATTAATTTCCCTTGGCACTGATTGGCTGTATTCTGAAGAGGGGCGATAAGGACGACTTTGGACATTAGATTCTGTCTTCCTATTCTTTACTTTGAAGCTTAGCTGAACATTACTAGCGTAGTTGAACAGTTTGTTGAAGTATTTTAACTAGAAGTTTAAGTATTAAGTTAAAACATTCTTGTTTTAGAGAGAAGTGGTTTATTATGTGAATGTGTGTGGTAATGTGTGTGGATCTTCCCATCTATTCTGTAATACCTCACCTAACCAGACAGGTATTCATAAAGCAATAACTGACAGAGTGTTTGGCTATACATTCCTTATTGTCTTATTTGGTAATTTGGATTAAGATAAAAAGTTATTCATAACACACAATATTGGTTTTGGGTCTGTCAGAATGATCAAGAAGGATGCTTGATCATTCATATTCACATTATGATGAACCACTCATATCTCCAAAATTCAGCATTGTGCTTCTTTCCACTGTAGTAGGTAAAACTTTACTACACAAAGGAGTTCAAATATGTTAAAATAAGAAGTTTACAAAATAAAGAGTTGGTGCTCTTGAACCATTTTAATTTTATTGATATGTAATTCTTCAAAGAATCAAACCTTGTTTAACAGCGAGTGAAAGAAATTTATTCAATTTTAGCAAGTAGTATTGCACCATGTCCCAATATCCCAACCAAATAAAATATCCAGTTTATGATATTCAGTTAAACCATAAAGATGAAACAAAGATAAACAAATACACCCACATCAGACCTTTCAGTAAACAAATGCAACTCAGCAGCAATTATTTTGTTCTGGCAAAAGACTTGGAGTTTCTCCTGTGTCAGAATATATCCTGTAAATACAATGAACTCTCCATGCACTTTTGATATTCTACAGAAACATTTTTCTGTAATATGTTTCAGATCAGGAAACTTCAAACATTTCTAGAAATGTGCATATTTTGAGTTAGAAGAGGCGAGTAGCATAGGTAAGCCAGTTGTTGGGTCTTTCTTACAACGATCCAGAGCTTGTTTGTAGTTGATCTTCTCATTTGTTATAGGGTCCACAATATCTTTGGTATAGGCTGCCTCAGTTTGGATGTTCCTTGCAATAGAATTGTCAATCATTTTGGATGCAAGGGCATCTATGAGGGGGACTCTACGACCGTTGTTAGGATCTACCAGCCCCCCAGTCAGGTGTTGTGCCTCCATGTGACGAATAGCTGAATCTTTTGGCATCCAGCCTTTCTGAACAGCTTCTCCCACAGACAAAAGCTCTTTGGTCATGGGGTCTTCAACTCCAGTGAAAGCTTTCTCTGCATTAAGCAGCCGTTGGACTTGGCTGTCCTCGATAAGGCCTCTTTGTGCCGCCTTGCTAACTTTATATCTTTCTTTGTTGCTGATGTCAGTGATGCCACCTGTTGCTGCTTGAGCCTCCAGCAGTCTTTGGGCAGTGGTAGGGTCGATCAGTGTGCGCAAGGTGGCATTGCGGATTGTAAAGCAGGTGCCTGTATATGTATCCATTATTCCAGCAATTGGCTGTGTTTCAGTGACTGAGGAGAGTTTGGGTTGCTTGGTTTTGTCACCTGCAACAAGAAGGGCAAATTCTGAGATGGGAAGTTTGCCTTGTTTGTATTGCTGCAGATCATATTCTGATAGCCTTCCTTCCTTGATAGCATCTTTGATAGAGTACTGCTTCCCACTCTTGCGATCCAGCAGCACAGATGTTTCTCCATCAGGACCCATGGACGTTATCTCTTCCCAGTCACATTCTAGCTCCTGCAGATGAATGTACTGCTGGCGATCAATGAGGCCCCCAAGGTAAGCATTGTAAGGAGACATGTCTTTACCAGTTTCTGGATCCAAAATGGTGATTTTGGTCGAGACATTGGTTTCTTTGGTTCTTGTTTCCGTCTGTTCCTCTTTCTGCAGGTACATCAGAATCTCACGAATTGTGCTGTCTCGTTCATGAATCTTGTCTTTCTCGTCCAAGATCTGCCTTTCCAGTCGCTGGACATCTGACTCCATCTTAATGCTCTTCTGCCTGTTCATCTGTGTTCTTTCAGTCATCAGTCGAGTCTGTTGCTGGAAAGAAAGGCTTGTGTCGTGTTTCTTTGCTTCAAGAGTTCGAAGTTCTCGGGTGAGGTTGTCATTTTCTCTTGCTAGAGCATCTTTGTTCACATTAAGACTTGTCACTTCTCTTGAATTGTTAGATTTGGTGCTCATCAAGAAATTGATTTTGTCATTGAGACGCCTGATTTCATCCTCCAAGTCTTGTCTGGCAAATCTGTTCTGAGACACCTGCTCCCTCAAACGATCCCTCTCAGCTTCAACAGCCTGATCTTTCTCCACGCGAACAACCTCCTTATACACCGTCTTTTCACCTGACTTCTCTTTCTGCAGAATCTCAAGCTTTATAGTGAGATTACGAATTTCCCTCTGGATACGTAGGACATCATGGGTTTCCTTGTCCATGTCAGAGCGTAAACCACTTGTCATCCTTTCCAGTTTTGGATCTCTTTCTACCTTCAGAACTTCCTCAACCACTATGCTCTCTTCAACAGGAGGTGGGGCATTTTCCAGTTGTGTGATGCGTAGTCGGATCTCTCTGAGTTCAGATTCAGCTTGGATCCTTTTTTGGTGCTCATCACTCTCTCTGATGATCCGCTCCTTGTCTTCCAACTTCGTTCTTAGTTGCTGTAACTCCAGATCCATCTGACGGCGTCTTGTTACTTCTTCATCCAGGTTTCTGCTCAGCCTGTCATGTTCCATTGATTGCCTTGGATCCTTTTGAAGTCGTACAACCTCCTGCACCACAACTTTCTCTTCAGGTTTCTGTCTCTCCAAAAGGAGGAATTTGTTTTGAAGGTCAAAAACCATCTCCTCAATGCTTCGCCTCAGCTGTGCTTCATCCCGCACTTTTTTTCGCAAACGATCAGCTTCCTTCTCCAGCAGTGGATCAGGCTCATACTTTATTAATTCTCTGTTGACCAGTTGGGTCTCTATCTTGGACTTTTCTGCCTTCCATTCATCTCTTTCTTTCTGCAGCTGTCTAACCTGGTCTTCAAGAGAGGTGCACTGGCTGTCTAGGCGGTTCACCTGATCATTTAACCTCTGGATCTCTCGCTCGTTTTCAGGGCTTCTTTCTTCTTTCACCACCTCTTGGGTAACCTCTTTGAATTCTACTTTGGGTTTCTCTGAACGAAGGGTATTCAGATCAGTGTTGACCTGCCTGATCTCCTTTTCCAGATTGGTACGTTGTTTATTCGAATCCTGTATTTCTTTGCGGAGGCGCAGAATTTCTACCTCAGTATTCGGGTCAATCCGGTATATCTCATTTACAATTTCTTTTATCTCAATTCTTGGCTTCCAGTCTTGAACTTCTCTGTAACGCTTGTGTAGCTCAATCACTTCTTGGGACAAAGAGCTATTTCCAACTCTCTCCTCCTCCACAACTGTTCGCAGCTTAGCTGACTCTGTAATGAGGTCAGGGTCTTCCTCAATCTTTTTAATCTCCTTAACAATGACTTTAGGCTGAATGTTGGGGATCATTCTTTCAAGCGCATTGATTTGACTTCTTGTCTGAAAGATTTCATCATTGAGGAGCTTGCACTTTTTGTTCTCATCAGAAATGTCAGTTCCAAATATTTTTAATTCTTTCAACATCTGTGGATTTTGTTCTACTTTAACTACTTCCTTCTTAACCACTCTCTCCTTGATAGTTGGTCTCTTCTGCTGGAGGATAGAAACTTCTGTCTTCATTTGGATCTGCTCTCCATCTTTTACTCTGATCTCCTCTCTCATCCTTGCCATCTCATCTCTTATCTTTGCAGCCTCTACGTCCAGCTGTGGATCTTTTTCAAACTCAGTCACCTCTCTAGTTAGCAGTTTAGGGGTTTTGTTGTTAATGGTTTCCTCCAGGACGGTGATTTTCTTGTTTAAGATTTCAACCTCTGCCTGGACGGTGGTCCGCTTCAGGGCCTCTTGATTGAGAATGTTACTCAATTCAGCCAGATCAGCTTCCAGTTTAGGATCCCGGTAGTATTGCAGTACTTCTTTCTCCTCAACACGTTCCACTCCTCTGCGGCTCTTAAGTGACATCATTCTGGTTTTGAAGGTTTTTAGCTGTGTCTGAGCAACGGTCGTTCTCTCCTTCTCTTCGTCTAGTTCTTTAAACAGACTGTCTAATTCAAAGGCATTTTTTTGCTGGTTTTCAAGCTGCACCTGTTGCTGTGCCACCATTTGAACTTTTTCTTCACTCTGCGATAGAAAAGGCGATTTTTAAAAAATATTTAAACACTTTATGATTTTATTTTCAGCTTAGCTATAACAAGCAGTTACAGTCTCAAGGGCATAAATATATTTTTATGACTTTCTTACCTGTGAAATTAAATTCTTTGCCAAGTCCATCTGTTTTTGCCGTTGGATGTTTTCCGATGTTGCTTCGGCATAACGTTTTGTCAGATTTCTTTCCTGCAACAAAAAGTTTTTCAATAAAAAAACTTATTTTAATAAAAAAAAAACTAAACTTTGTGGTAAAACCATATGTACCTCTTTGTTGACAGCGTCACAGAGTGTGAGCATTTGGGTCTTCTTTGGAACGGTTGCGCCAGCTTGTTCAAGTGTACCGTTGTATTTGTCAACATCAGCCTCATACTCCTACAAAGACAAAAAAGGTTAACATTTTAATTTATTAATTTCTTAGCATATCAAATTATTAATAACGTAAGCACTGTATTTTCTGTTTTGTACTTACATTGAGTAGAGTCTGCAGGTCTAGAGAGAGATCAGCCACTCTTTCAATGTCCTCTTCCTTCCGCTTCAGGTCATCCACCACTCGCTACAACATAAATCACAAATTCAGTTCAATTCTTTTTATACAGCACCGAGTCACATCACATTGTCCTACTGGCCTGTCTGAAAAGTTGCCTAAAAGATCTCAGAAAGGAACCAATCATGTCCCAATCTAGAGACAATCAGTCTGAAAAAACTGAGTCGCTAACATTGATCAGTCTGGAAAGAGTTACAATGACATTTCTAGGAATTTGGAACAAAAGTGAATCACCATCAGAGCCTTTGTTTACAAACAAAGAAAACCTGGACAGTGGTGAAGGTTCCCAGGAGCGGCCATCTTACCACTTCTGGGAGGGGTAAGATGGCCACTCCCAGGAATTACCCTAAAAATACATCAGTGACTCAAACAGGAGGTCAGAACAACAATGAAGAAGAAAACAATGATCAAAACCTTAAAGACAAATCCAGCTCTTCTGGCTCAGACAAAGGAGAATAATTGGAGATGTGGATGTTTAATCGCCTTATTTCTCTGATGTGTGTATTAAAACAACTAAACAGAGTTGGCCAAAATTAGACTGTTAGATTTAGGAGGCAATAGTTTTGGACATTGTTTTACCCTTGACAAATTAATTTATCACTTGAAACTGATTTTTTTAATTATTATTTATTTTTGGAAAGATAATAAGCGTTGTATTTACTTTCAGATAAACAAAAAGAAAGCATGACCAGGTAGCTCACTCTGCTCTTGCTACTATTACCACCATACTTTTGCATGGTTCACATCTGGCCTCACCTTTTGGGAGCTCTGCTTGGCAGTGAGCTGGGACAGATCATCGCTGGAGTTTGTCTGATTTGTCGGCAGGTTGTCCAGGAAGGAGTTGAGGGATTGGCATGTGTTCTGGAAGTCCTTGTGCTTAACTGAAGCTTCTTGTAGCACATTTTCCCTAAGAAAACACCCACAAGTTGTGTTAACTTGTGCGGAGTCTTTTTGCCATCTCGGGCTGTATGTTTATATTAAAGTCATTTCCGTACCTTTCCTTCAGCTGGTTGGCGACATTTGTGTAGCGACTCTGCAGCTGTTTGACGTCGTTCCTCTGGCGCAGGATGTCAGGGCAGTACTCCTGGTGGTTTTTCTGCAGGGAGCTGCACAACCTCTCAGTCGCCTCCAAATCCCGATTCAGCTTTATCATGTCATCCTGGGCAGCTGCCACAGACCGCCGCTGGCGCTGAGCACAACAAAGATGGCACTCCAGTTAAAATATTTCTCAAGATAAAGATTTGTACCTGTCAACACATGTTTGCGTGATTTTACTCACCTGAATGTCCTCAGCTCTGGTTTGAATTGCATTTGGTATGTCAGGAATTGGACCATCTGCACTCAGGTTTCTCTCGAATCCAGACACAAGGCCGTCGACCTTCTGTATTTGATTCTCCAGGTTGAGAGACGCATTTGCTCTGATAAAATAGAGGAAAGATAGATGAAGTCTAAGGCAACAAATCAGAACATAAACATGGGAATCAAATGGATTTTGTTACATAAAAGCTGTCAAATTTAGCACCACCTCACACAAATTTAAGTTTTTTAATTCATGTGATAATCACAGATGAGATTGTTTCAATACAGTTATAATAAAGTAAAACTTTTGTGAAGGATCATCATAGTTTTAAATACCAGAGTTATACGTTCAAATATCCAAAACAACTGATAAATTGTGTCTAAGCTGCAGATGTAACCTATTTATTAGCACTTATAGCAGTTTGAGTCTCTTCAAACTACTAGCAGATAGCTCTGTGAAGCCAGCATGTTGCTTTGGTAACAATAAGAGAGACTTTGGAGAAATTCAATGTTTGTTGCTGCTGTTAGCATCACAACCACTCTCACCTCTTGTGGGGCATCAATCCCATATTCTACATATTCCAACTTACTTATTTTACAAATTATTTGAATTTTGAACTTTAAATCAAATATAATTTCTCAGTCGTAACGTTATTGGTCATATGTTCACTAATAGCTACCTTATCATAGCTAATATTAGCTTAAAAACAAATTAAGATGTAATTTGGTTATTTATATCTGTGTGTAGATTAATAAGGGTTTAGTTTACTAAGAATTAAGTAGTGTAAATCACTGAAAAATAAAATGTTACTATCTAATTTCTTGTTCCAACAGTTTTTATGAAAATAATTACAGAAATGAGTTTCTAAACTCTAAGCAACAGGATGAAACCTGAACCCAGCATGGCGGTGTGATGTCCTCCATCAATTTAGATCTTCTCTAACTTTTTTAAAATTCTATTTCTGTAGATATGAATCACATCTGCTTGTCTTATGAGGTGTTTGTTTTTGAATTGCTGTTGCTCCAATAAGCTAAATTGGATTTATTGAATGTACTTTTTGTGCAAGTGTTGCCTTGTCTTTATAAAAGACTTACTTCTTATTGTAGAGATCCGCCAGGCTGGCCAGGTTGTCGTATTTGTCATTGGCGGCGCTGAGTTTCTGCGGGAGTCCAGAAGACGTGCCGTTGGGATCTTTGGACAGCAAAGGCTGCAGGTTGGCCTGGGCTGTCTGTTTCTGCTGCTCCAGAGCGTTCAGCGTCTTGGCAGCTTGCTGTAGAGAGCAGTTAGTTTTTAACATAAATTAATGACAGATCACATATCAGATCATCTCATCTATAGAACTGTAAATTCTACAAACACTTTACAAAGAAAACAGATGTAGTTTATTGGGTGTAAATGAACGCCGTCATGATCTGCAGGTGTTTGGAGCTGTAGCTTCATCTGTGTTTTTGGTTTTCATATATATATTTTTTTATATTTACCCAAATCTGGTCTTAGTTGATTCCTCTTTGTGTTTACTTCTTGGATTATTAATATTAGTTAATTTCTGTTTTTTTATGTTTACTTTTTAAGTTAGTTTCAGAGTTTTCTCTCTTTCCCTCACCGTTTTTTTTTTTTTTTTATTTCTCCCTTCCTCTGTATCCTTCCCATTGCAGCTGTTTTAATCTCTTTTCCTCTGCCTGCCTTCTTCCTCCTGCTGCAACTACTCGCCTCTGACTAGCTCTTCAGGTTTATTTGCATATTCTCTAGTTTAGTTGCTAAATGCACTTAAATTAATTTGTTATGTTGCTATGTTCCCAAGTGGTTCTACTCCAATAATTTCCCAATTCTGGGATGAATAAAGTACATCTTATTTTATCATGCCCTGTGTACCTCCAGTGAATATTTCTTTAACAAAATCCTTTAAACATGACATGAATCTATATCATTTTCTATTTGACTCTATTTTAAGTGTTAGAATCAATAAAAACATACAATTATAATAGTGTGAATTATGATTTTTTTTTTCTCCCTTGCTTTTATTTTAAACCTCCAAAAAGGAAAAGAGAAACCACTGAGTGAAAGCTCTAATGAAACCAGTGTCCAAGACTTCATTCCCTCTGAAACCATCGGTGTTTGTGGCGACTCACCTCCTGCTCTCTCAGCTTCTTGGCCAGATCTCCGGTCGGGTCGGTGCAGCTCACCGGGGTTCGCAGGCGGCTCAGCAGGCCCTGCTCCGTGTCGGCCAGGTCGGAGTCCAGCTGGTTCAGCTGCTGAGCCACAGCTGCCACTTTGGGGTCTGGAGGAGCTGAAGAAACTGGAACTAAGTGAAGAAACAGTAAAATTATCCTCTGATCGATCTGATTTCAATGGAAACTCAGGCGTTGTTCACAGATTAAACATCTGAATCATGATGGTAAGAAGTGAAAGACAAACACCTGACTGTAGAGCTTGAGAGATTTCTGGTTTATTATTCTTCAGGGACGCTGCCAGAGCTGCTCTCCTTCTCTTGGTTTCTTCAAGCTCCTTGCCCAAACTGATGAGACAAGAGCAAAGTGGAGACGATGAGTCATATTTACCCTTTCACTCTCTTGTGACCTATTACTGAACAAGATGGGATAGATCTATGTACTACACAAAGCATGTTCATTACATTTTTTGGACACAATCATTCTTAGATGATGAGATTTTAGTCTGCTCAGTTCTGGCTGTCACTTCAAATCCTAATAAGCTGCTGCTGCTGTCCACACCCCTAATTCAACGCTTACACTTACATGTGAAAATGGCTGCAAATAGATGTACAACTGTGCATCTTTGAAAAGGAGAAGTGGAGCCTTCTGCACAACCAACAAGAATGCATCAAGTGGTTTTTGAATGGCCAGTCAACAACAAAACACTTGTCTTTTCCAGAAGCCATTGTACAGTGCATACAGCGATAAAACCAGCTGGCCAAACATGGTGGAGCTATGCTTGGGTTGCTAGGTAGCAGCGCAGTGCCCATCGATTGTGACTCAACATTCAGAAGGTTTTTGAAACAGCTCGTTTTCCAGGCGCCAAGAACCATCAACCTATCGCCACAAAATGGCTGGTTGGGTTTTACAAGCAGTTGA
Source organism: Poecilia mexicana (assembly GCF_051168715.1). Classification (NCBI taxonomy): domain Eukaryota; kingdom Metazoa; phylum Chordata; class Actinopteri; order Cyprinodontiformes; family Poeciliidae; genus Poecilia; species Poecilia mexicana. The sequence continues at coordinate 16,834,732 of NW_028263370.1, read as the reverse complement.
AACCCAAAAGGAAGCATAAAAACATTCAAAAAGTGAATTTTGCCAAGCAGATCCCCTTTAAATATAGCGCAGCTCTCCGTTACTTACAGGTCAACAATATAAATGGCATCTGGGTTGGGAGGTGGGATTCTGAAGCAAACTCCAGGGAAGGTTTTAGTTGCTCCATCAGAAGAAATAACTTTCCAGTTGTTGTTGTCGGAGAAGGATTTCAGGGTGAATTTTTCCTCTCTTGAAATAGAGCCCTACACAGCGATAATAATAGAAACGCACTGTAAAACACAGCTCATGAATTGTAAAGATGTTTTTAATCCACTGTTTAGAAACTACTGAGGTATTTGACGGCGGTCAGGGCTGCACCTCGTCAGTCTCCCAGTCGCACAGGGACACCACTGTGATGGGTTTGTTGGTGGGAGTGCGGCGCAGCTTCAGAGGAGGAACAGTTGTACTCTTTCGCCTCAGGTCGGCCAGCTGCTGCTCCGCGGTGTGGACAGTATTTTCCTCCAACTGGAGAGAAACAAAGCCGCATGAAAATCCAGAGGAAGAATGTCCTAACCCAGTCCTAATCTGTCACGTCTGAGGTGGTCCTGTCATACGGCAAAAAGCTTGTGAGACAGATGTATGTCATTTACTTGTGTTCATTTTTAAGCCTAATGCCAGCCTTCTCTTTGAGTGCCTTCACATTCCTTCATTCACAAAATGCATTGTTCATTTTAGCTCAAATTTCTAATGAAGAAATCTCTACTGGTGCTAGAAAAGCCAAAGTATGTGCATCCCTGTTTGTGTAATAATTTAGGATTCCCAGGCATCCAGGATAGGGCTGAAATAGTTAATCGGATGAATGGATTATTAAAATAGTTGTCAACTCATTTAGTAATTGATAAATCATTAACTGGAGTATACAAGCTAAGAAAATAGCTGATTTCTGGAAGAACACCACACTCAGAAGCAAGTAAGCCAAAAATGTATGAAAAAATAAATACATTTTGCATTTAAGATTTTAAAAACCCTTCTTGGTGCGTAAATATGTTCTACCCAAACATCCTCAAGTGGCATAACTTTAGCTTCATCCAATTTTAATTCTGTAAAGAAGATCTCTTTTCTTTCTGTCAAGTTATTAATTGGTTGATTAAAAAAAACAATCAGCAGATCAGTCTTCAAAACAGTTGAGGTTTTGAAGTTAGATGTAATTTTTAGCTGCAGGTGCATCCTTTGCTACAAATGAAAAAACGTACACTAATGGAACGCTAAGTCATTGAATTTTAGGTAATAATGTGTGTTTATCTTCAAAAAACAAGAAGAAGTCCAGCTCCACCTTTTATTACCACAAACACTAATGTAACAAAGTTCCACTGGCCGATTATTTCACTTACAACAAAAGATATTTCTCATATTAGTAAAGTAATCTATCAGTGGAACTGGTGCTTTTCCCCATCAATATTAACAAATTGTTGACTTAAAACAAGCTTCTATACCTGGCTGAAAAGTTACTTGTAAGTTAGTTTTGTCCTGTTTTAAGATTTTTGCACCAGAAACTAAACAAAAACTCTTGGTAAGGCTTTGTGTTTTTGCAGTGGTTAGGAAGTAAATGAATGCACAGCAGTATAAAGTATTTGCACATGTAAATTCACAATGACAAAGACAATTTGATATTTGACGTCAATGTTGGTGGCAGGTTTGCGGGACAAACTAGAACAAGCAAATCCAAAACCACTGTAGTCTCATAAGTCTCAAACCTCTTTCTTCTCTCATTGTCTCACCTGAAGCTGCATCAGCGACTCGATGTTGCTCTTCGTCTTTAGAGACTCTGGACTCGTGGTGCTATTGAGTTGACTCAGCGTCTCTGACAGCTTCTGAGTGTCATTTTCGTACTGGAAAATGGACACTCACTTGTTATCACTTATAAAAACATGCTGGACAATTAGAACATCTGTCCACGTGTACACTGTAAAACATTTCAGCCACATTTAGTTGTGTCTACTGTCTTCTATTCTTTAAGTCAAATCAATTACTGAGTTTTAGATTTTGAACCTAAATGTGAGCTGGTGAAAACTTAGTAAATTGTGTTAAACTTTTATTAATTTTGTCAAACTTTCAAGAGTTGAATAAACTAGAGTTTTTAGCAAAGCATTTAAAAAAACTGAAAGAAGAAAAAGACAGGAGTGGGAGCCATTTCCCAGAATGCTTAGCAGCATGTTTCTGTAAATGTTTATTTTAAAGGATAATGTCCTGTTCACACTGAATATTTCTGAGCTGAATTCATTGTTATGTTTAATAAAATTCATTATCAGATCAGAAATTTTGTTCATGCAATTTGGAATTAATTTAAATTGTTCTAAAGTAAAATAAGTAGATATTTTAACTTGATATTGTGAGTAAAATAATAGAGAAATGTGGCTCTTTAACCAGGTGAGGATAGTTTATTTTCTTGCATATTGTGAAATAATTATTTGGTTTAAATTGCAGCATTAAGTTAAAACTCACAATTCAAGATTAATGAAGTTAAAAAACAATGTTTAGACAACTTGTCTCTTGTTGTTAAATCAACTTCATGAACTTTAATTTCTGAATTAAAACCAATAAAAATTTCTTGTCAACTTAAATTGCATTTTCCAGGCAGCAGGTGGACTTTTGTTTTCAAGTTAAACCACCTTCAAATGTTTTACAGTGTAGCATGCCCTCCAATATTGTGCTTTTGCAAACTCTACCTACCTTATTGAATTCCTGTATATTTTGCAGATGTTCTTCTTGACATATGCAGAGATTCAGGAACTTCTGCCACTCGATTTTCACAGCTCTGCTATGGGCCTTAAAGTAAAGAATGTATTTGGATTTAATTCTCAGTCAACTTAAAAGGTTTAATTTAGATAAAATCTTTGGTTTCAATACCTCTATTAGGTGGCTGGCTGGGTGTTTCAGGGAAATGTACGTTTCACCCTCATCCTCGAGTCTGTTCACTTTGCCCTCGTGATCCAAAAGCTCTTTGTTCTTGAAGTTCTGATTGAAAGAATATTACAAGTTGTTCTCAACATGCAATGCCTTGAAATTAGGATGGTTGTTTGATTTATATGCTACCAAATTAGGCAGCCAGGTACGAAGAGGATTAGGGCCACTGGAAAAAAAATAATTAAACAGTTCTGACTTTCATCTCAGAATTCTGAGGAAAAAAAGTAAGAATTCTGACCTTAAACTCAAAAATAATAATTCTGACTTTAATCTCAGAATTCTGACTTTAATCTCAAAAATAATAATTCTGACTTTAATCTCAGAATTCTGACTTTAATCTCAAAAATAATAATTCTGACTTTAATCTCAGAGTTCCTAGATTAAAGTCAGAATTCTGAGATTAAAGTCAGAATATTTCTTTTTCCCCAGTGGTCCTAATGCCCTAATCCTCTGCTTTAGCCAGGAACTTACACAACAAGCAAAAAGTCTAAAATTACTACAAGTTTCTGTGCAGTTCAGCAGCAGACAGACTATTGACCCTTTGCAACTACATCACTAAATAATTTGAGAAGCCATGGGACGTCGGAAGTGAGGGACGGGAGCATTGAACAGAGCGACTAAAACTGTTTTCGAAAGTTGTTTTTCCCGTTTATTCATGGCTTCCATAATTAGCTCGAGTCGAGCTAATTAGACTGTGAACGTAACACCTGGTTGGGGCTCATAGACGGCGGTATTTATAAAAGTTGGAAACAGACCCATACTTTCCCCCCTCCTGACGTAAAGATCAAATTACCAACCTTGCCTGAAACCACACCACATGATTTATGTGTGTCATAAACATGTTATAAACGGTGTTTCACCGGAGCAGCATTAAAAACGCACAAAAGACAAGATGCTAACCAGTTTTTCCGAACATGCTAGGCTACATGACGGTGGGGCACCGTTTCCATGGTTACTAACGGTTAGACGCTCACCTTCTCCACAATGCGATAATTGCTATATTTCCATACTTACTTATAAAGTATATGAACATTAATCTTCTTATCTTGTATAAAGTGTTCACTGCAAATCCGTGATTACACCGAGGGCTGGCAGTCGTTGTGCTGCTATCCATCGCCGCTGTATCTTTCCTCATTAATAGTTATAAAATAAAATAAGTTTGGTTTGCATCCTTTTCTGTTTGTACAGTCGGTCACGCAGCACCATTTTTAAATGAAATCAACTATATAAAAAGCAATATTAAGTTACAGACGTCTGTTTTTAGACCAGCTTTAAAGGAGCGTATTAGTTTTGACGTCTGTCATGGCGGAGTGGGCGGAGTTCTGGAGAGCGTGACGTCACGTGCAAAGGGTCAATACATGTTCAAAAACCCATTTTGTTCCCTTTAACTCAGTCCTGACCTCATACTGCAGGCGAACACTAGTAGGGTCCACCATTTGATCGCTCCAGTCCTGCTTCTTGATCTTTTCCTGCTCTTCTCCCAGGAAGGTCATCTCCTTGTTGCAGTCCCTCATGTGCTGGTAGAGGCTGGTCAGATACTGGCTGCGTAACTTGGATTTTTCCTGGAGGAAAACGGCTTCATTTAAATACTCTCCTTTGACTTAAATAAACATTAATCCTAATCTAAACAATACAGCTATACAGTGAATCTCTTAAGCCGTAAACACTGCTCTAAGTTTTAATGCGATGGCTAAAATAAGCTCAAAACGTTATGCTCGTTTAATTTCAGAAATATCCAGCCCAATTCAGTCAGAAAAATAACTTCAATAAATAAAAGTAAAATTAGAAAGCTTCTATAACCTGACTGCAAAAGTGTGCAGACTCTTAAACTAATCAAACATGTCCTGTCGCTTTTAAAGTTTTCTATGGTATAAGTGGAACCTCTACTTTTTCATCAATATTAAGGAACTACTGTCTGAAAACAAGCTATTTATTTCAGGTATGCTAAGATATTTGCACTAAAAACTACACCAAAACTAATTGACATAAATTTGTGTTTTTGCAGTTTAAACAGAAAGCAACACTTTTGCTCATTTTTAACCTGAATGTGTTTGGTTTTAAAACAATCAACTCACCAGCATAGTGTTATATTGACTTTTCAGTGGCGTGAGTTTCTCCTGAAAGACAAGGCAGCAACATGCTGGGTAAACTATCCGTCTCAAAAGTTCAGTAAGACGGAGGAAAATGGAAATGCTTCCTGACGGTGTGTTTTGGTGCGCACCTTGCTGCCAGCAGAGCTGACGCAGAGCTGTGAGTTGTAAGCCTCCAGCTCTTTATGCAAGATGTTCTGAGCAGCGATCTGCTTCTCCAGGTCCGCCAGCGTTGGGCCATACTCCTCTGAGCTCAGCGCTCTCTGACAGCATAAGCAGCACAAGAGCTCAGTTAATTAATAAATGCTTATTTTAAGCAACACCATTAAACAGAAATGGATGTTTCATTTGATGTTGGAGGAAGTGGTCAGAACTTACTTCCTTCTGGGCGAAAACAGGCTCCCAGTTAATTATGGGCATCCGAGACACGTCTTCAATTTGCTCATAGAGCTCTACATATTTAGCTGTGACTGCTGACCATCGCTTGTGTAGTTCGTGAATGCTGGAAGGAAAAACAAGGACAAAAAGAAATGTTAAAACAAACAAGCAAAATAGACTGCAAAAACAAAATGTCTTAAGTACTTTTGGTCTGATTTCAAGAGCAAATATCTTAGTAAAATAAAACCAACTTACTAGTGACTTTCAGAAAGAAATTTTCTTAAAAATTTCTTGCTAGTTACTAGAAACTTACTAGTGGTCAGAAATGAGTTCTGACCACTAGTAACTTTTACTTTTCTAGTAACTAAAAGGTTGTTTTAAGACAATAATTCCACTTCCAAATTATTTTACTTTTAACAAGGAAAATGTTTTATTTTAAGTGGAACTAGCACCTGTTAGTCAATATTTAAGAATTATATAGAAATATAGGAATTATACTTAAAATAAGCTGCATATATTTTGCTGAAAAATTACTGCAGTTTAATTTTCTTATTTAAAGCGCACTAAAATATTTGCACTGGAAATTAGACCAATAATACTTAGTAACGTTTTGTATTTTTGCAGTAAACTGATTTCTGTCTTCTTATCAAACAAATTTTCAACAAATTTTCTTTGTTTATTTCTCATGCACTCACTCTTTCTCAACATCTGCAATGGGAGGGTAGTTCATGTCCCTGAGTTTGCCAATGTCCAGGAAGAGATTCTCTAGCCGTCCCTCTGCAATGCCCAATATATAATTGATCTCAGCCTGGTGCTCAAATTCTTTCTCTTTCTTGTCATTTTCAATATCCTGGTGAATAAAAATAACAACAACAATAAAAAAAAACAGAAACAGCTTGTAAAAGATGAAAAGTTATAATTGCACAGCTTTATGTTGAAGCAGGTTTCCCTTCTCACCACTTTCAGCAGTTTTTCAGCCTGGAGGACATGTTCCACCACTTTGTCAGAGTCAATCTGCATACTTGTAACCAGCTTATTTGCATTGATGGACTGAGACCTGCAGACAAAAAGAGTCCAGTTAAACTACAAACACTCAAATTACATCAACAGTCACTGATTAAACAGAATGTTATAAATATGCTACATATTTTCATCTGGTTTGTTCCTGTCTTTGCAATGTAACACAGTGCATTCAAATGAACAGCATCATTTTATAGAGAAAATAATTGTGAATTTCTTTGATAAAAGATGATTTTTATCTGAAAGCATTTGTTATAAAAAACTTCAGGGAAATAAATTGGACTTTTAAGAAATCACAAAATATCCTACAGACCATGTAGTTAAATCTTGATCAGTCACCCAAACTCAGACAGAATATTTAAAAGTTTCATAAATGTCTTTGCTCAGACTGTAAATATTTTGGATAATTGATCACTTACAGTCTGAACTAAAGTAGTTTATAAAAAGAAAAGACAGATCAAGAAAAATGTACATAAAATTACAAAACTACCATATTGGTAATGACCAACTAGCATTAAAAGTAATTTGAATACCAACTTTCTAATGATTTACTGAAAAGATAGTACATAAAAACTTAAACAATGTTTCCAGAAAAGCAGAGGAAAAATCAAATGGTGAGCAGAATCTGCTGATTTTTAACTTGATTTGTAGTAGCCGGCTAAAAAGGCTAGCAGGTCATTTTACAACACTGTTTGGTGTGGATGCTATAACTGAGGGAGAAAAACTACACCCTCATAGTTAACATATAATTTACAGGAACTGCTGTTAGTGAAGCTATCTACGCTAATGGCTAATTTATGTTAGTTAAGGCAATTTAAAATGTGAACTTAGCAATCATTAAAACTTCAGACAAGCCTTTTTACAGCAAACTCACTGAAACACAATCTGTTGCAACAAGCAATAAATCAATTAATTGATCGCATAATAAATTAAAACAAGCTCAATAATTTCCATGTGTATAAGGTATTGTTTTTCTCAAACTGGATGACAAAAGTGTTCAGTCTGGTGTTTTAGTCCTTTTTTTTTAAAGCACAATTTTGTTTACAGAGACTTCATAACTCATTTTATTTGTTGTTTTATTTATTTATTTTGTGTATTTAGGATGTCTTTCAGTTGCGTTGTTAAATGTTCGTTTGAATTTTAAGCTTATTGACTTTTGAGAATGTATTTGTACATTATTACCTGAAAATTGCCGTGAAACAACAATATTATAATGATTTCTAACTTCTGGGACTATTTAACACCCAGTAAAATGTATTATGGCAATTCCTCTTTTAGAAATAATTTGTATAAAATAATTGATGAATCATTCGAAATGTTCAAATTTGAAAAACTCAGATTCAAACAATGGAAAAATGACAACATTCCATAAAGCTTGAAGAAGGAGGAGTTTAAATATTTATTTGTCACTGTGGTCAACAGTGGACAAAATATCAACAGAACACGGCGCCCTAATGTAACCATGGCAACAGAAACCACAGCAACCGGTTTCAGGAAGAAGAAAAACGGGTTTCTTCCGTTTCGAGGTTAATTCCTGTCGTTTCTTCCGGTTCAGGAGCGAGGCGCTCCCTCTGCGGGCCGGTACCGGTTCCGCTCACTCAGCAGGAAAAACCGGTATGAGAACAACGTCAGTGCTGCGCTTCCGTCTCTTCCCACCGAGCCGATTTTCTTAAGATTTCAGTACAACAAAGTAAGAAGAATGTGTTTGTGGTTTTCACAGTTTGGAAGAAATGCTGGATAACGAACAGTTTTTTTTATGTTACAAATCTGCTCTTAATTCTTAATTTTACCTTAGTTTGAATCTGCATTTTTCTAAATGTCCCCATTGTGGGATGACACAGAATATCGCTATTATATTTTATTCTTTAGTAACAAAGCGCAAAAGTCAGATTTTACTCTGTTGTTCTTATGGGAGGCGTCTGACAGATGATGTAAATCAAATTTTCATTTCTATCTTATCTTTTGACTGAAATGCTCTCACTCCTTTGTGCTTTTGCTTAATTTTTAATTTTCTTCTTTTGTGCATCTTCATGTTCAAGTTCATAATAAATGATGTGGAACAAATTCACATCATTTATTGAATTTGTTCAATAAATAGCTTCATGTGTCTAAAATAATTAGACACATGAAGCCAATTAGGATTATCTATTAGGTGAAAAAATAGAACTATTTTGTGTAATTTTATGAAATTATATCTTTAAGGAGGGGCAGCTGTTTGGCCGCATGGTGGATGAGGGACACAGTGACATTTCACACCGTCAGACATCGCTGCAGAAACACAGTCCACCTAAGGGTTCTTCCTGTGTTCACACAGCGTGTGTTTTCCTCAAATAAGGGTGAAAACTTGGTCTTTTTCAGGATCCCCTATGATTTCAGTGCAAACAATTTAAAACACAACGGATTACAGTGAGGTCTCTGTTAAGCTGCTTACACATAATTTCCCATGTTGCCATGTTTGTTAGTGTAGAGAAAAATGTGTTTTGTGTGTCTACATGTGTGTAAATTATCATTGTGTGTCACTTTTGACACGTCCCTATTCCTGCTCTCCTGTTCACTAATTCAACTTTGTCTTCCCCTTTCATAAACAAAACTGCATATTTGAAAACAATTTTCATTTCCTATCAGCTTTTTATTATATATATTTATATTTTAAATGTCTCTAATTTCTTGTTTTTGTGCACAAACCTGGTGAATATGTATATTGGGATCAGATGTGTGTAATTAGGAAGTTACATGTGATAATACTCTATCTCTTTTCTTCTTTTAGACAAATTAATCAGAAAATAAACCATGACATCTATTTTACTTTTATTTTCAAGCAGCCAGCATGCAGAGGTGAGCATCCAGTTAGCGTAACTTAAGATTCAGTGATATTTTTATTGGGTTGTTGTTGTGTTTTCCAATGGCATCATATCTTCCTACACAATGCAAAAACATAAAATCTTACCAAGTATTTTTGGTCTAGTTTTAAGGACAAATATCCTAGTACACATAAAATACAACAAAACTAACGTACAAGTAATTTTACGGCAAGATAAACAAGCTTGTTTTAAGTATTCCTTAATATTTATGAAAAAGTACTACAGATTAATTCAGGTTTAGCATGGGGAAAATGCCTTGTTATAAATTAAATAATCTACAGTGGAACTAGTACTTTTTAAAAGGAATTATGTACTTAAAACGAGCTACTAGAAAATTTATTTAGTTTTATTTCAAGTTTACTAAGATATTTGCACTAGAAACTAGACAAAAATACCTGGTAAGATTTGTGGAAGATAAGCAACGGTGTGACGTCCGTGTAAGGAGACAAGCTGTTCTCAGTTGTTTGATTTAAATCCATGATTAATTAAAGATGATTTAAAAAAAACATAAGATTTAGTTCTAGCATTCATGAATGGATGTGGGTGGGAAGTTAAAGTGCCTGAAAGTAGGAGAACAAGACGAGCCGCATAACTGAGAAGGGCTGGCCTGCATTTCTTTAGCCGTAGTAGTTGTGAGGTTAGAAAATCTGGCAGAGCAAACACTCCCTGGTTGGGTTTGGCTCACTTTCCCCTCCTCACTCACAAGGGAAGATCCTTCAATGAATCGCTACAAAAAAGTTGGTGTTTTAATTTATTTAATGTCAAAGTGACGCTTGTAGATTGTAGAAATATTTGATTTAGCTAAATCATGTCGTCAATGGGGACTGTGATGCAACAGAGAGATAAAACACACACACACACACACACACACACACACACACACGCACACACACACACACACACACGCGCGCACACACACACACACACACACACACACGCACACACACACACACACACACACTGGTGTGTTTCCATCACATCTGAGAGCTGATGTGCAGAGATATGCTACACTGCAAAAACACAAAATTTTACCAAGTATTTTTGTTGAGTTTGAAGTAATTGCACTTAAAATAAGAGAAAAATAAAATACATTTGACTTTTAAGCAACATATGCTAGCCTGTTTTAAGCCATGAATTATTAAATAATGATGAAAAAGTACCAGAACTAGTTAGCTGAACTTGTAACATGAATTAGTGGAACTGGCACTTTTTCATCAATATTGAGGAATTATTTACTTAAAACAAGCTTCTAAATCAAGCAGAAAAGTTACCTGTAAGTTAGTTTTGTCTCGTCTTAAGTGCAATAAGATATTTGCATTACAAACTAAACAAAAATACTCTGTAAGATTTTGTGTTTTTGTATTTTGGATGTCCTTGAACCAGAACAATTTTGCTTCAGTTTGTGTGAAAACATCACTACTGACTGATTAAAGTTTAATCCATCGTTATGATCCTGATGAATAACACAGACAGAACTAGAATATGCAAAATACCAATATATGGTTAAACATCAGTGTGAAATCCACAGATTCACCTGCTTGTATAGGCACAGAAATATTAACTGTGTTATTAAAGGATAAAATGTTATTTTTAATGATAAGGATAGAAGTTTAGTGGCTGAAGAGCGATCATTAAATGATAAAGAAGTGATTAATTATAGAAACCACAGCCAACGGCTGGAGAACCAACACCCACTAAGGAGAAAGGAAAGCAGCCCAGCCCTGTTCACATCACAGCAGGTTGAAACCTTTGTGAGGTTGGAAAGCAGAATAAAAATAATAAAATATGAACATTTTGTTTCCATCAGGAAACACGCCTCGCACTGTTCACACGAAAAGACAATCAGTGCCAGCCACTCTCAGTAAGGTGCAGGGACATTTACACTTTACTGCTCAGTTTTTCTTTCTCTAATTAATATGTTCAGTGTTTGAAACACAACTGCTGACATATTTAAATGTCAGATTAGATACAGAAAGCTTCAAGTAAACGATTGTTTTGTTTAGCCTTTCTGAGCCCCATCCCACAAGAAGCTGCAGAAGACATTCCTTAAGTGTCCATAAGGACAGAAGATGAAATATGCACACATTTCTGTGTTCATCAGTTATTATCCAGAGGAAAAACTCACCTGCTCATCTTGCTGGAGCTCTTCGTGTCCTTTGACTTAAACATCTTGGACATCTTGGAGGTGGAGAGGAAGTGTCTCCCTCTCAGTCGTACTCCTTCTTCACTGCTGTCTTCCTCACTCTGTGTCTCTCCTCTTCCTCTGGTCCTCCTCAAACAGACACAGCGGCAGTGTGACACACCAGTCCATATTTGGGGCTCAACGCCGCTGGCTCCTCCCAGGCAGGGTAACAGGTGAGCCGCCGCCCAGGTATCAGCCCTGTGCAGGAGGACCAGACCGACCTGTTCTTCACTCTCCTCCTCCATGTTTCCTTTTCTCTGAGGTTCTTCAGTCCATCAGATCTTAGATAGAAAATGCAGATCATTAATCCTTCTAAGGCCTGATAACATAAATAATCAGAAAATTCAGATTTTTCTTTTAAATTAACTCACCTTGCTTTTTAAATGAGTTTGTATCGCAATTAATACATCAGACTTTTATGTTTGTTGTCGTAACAATGTTCATTGGATCATCATCACCAAAGATATCTGTTTGATGATAACTATTATATATGTAAATCCGGATTTTTTATATATATATATAAAAAAAAAAATTCCCCTCTCACCCTCCGTGGGTGGTCTCTTTCATCCTCTGAGCTCGGGTCCTCTACCAGAGGCCTGGGAGCTTGAGGGTTCTGCGCAGTATCTTGGCTGTGCCTAGAACTGCACATTTCTGGACTGAGATGTCTGATGTTGTTCCTGGGATCTGTTTGAGCCACTGCTCCAGTTTGGGGGTGACTGCCCCGAGGGCCCCGATGACCACAGGCACCACTGTGGTCTTCACCTTCCAGGCCTTCTCCAGTTCCTCTCTGAGGCCCTGGTATTTCTCCAGTTTCTCATGCTCCTTTTTCCTGATGTTGTGGTCACTTGGTATTGCTACATCCACC